>NW_023425515.1:173785946-174328446 GCF_014108245.1 Pipistrellus kuhlii | reverse complement strand
ACAGAGTTAAAATGGTTACTTCTGCAGGTAATATTGGTTTTGTAAACTATATTTATATAATCATTACAAAAGTTATAGTTATTGCTTTGTTTATATAGTACAGGTTTTTGTCCAAATTTGGTTGTCTTTTAAGGCAAATATAAAATATTTCAGATTTGTGTTACAAAAAATCACTTATTACCTGATTTCTTTTTTTTATGTTTGTTTACTGGTTTGTTTATTAGTGCATCTGTCCTTAGAAAAAGAATTTCATGTGGCTTGTTTAATGTATTTTCTTTTTCACACCCGATTTATTTCAGGATTTATATATCTTATAGTTTCCAGTTAGACTGACAAAATTTTAAAAGAAGTATTTTTTATGTTCTTAGTTTTTGTATGTGCTATGATTAAGTTTCGTTTCAGTTCCTGCAACTTGACCTGGCTCCTGAATTTTTATATCTTATACAATACTTATTTTTCTCATACACTTTTGTAAAAAATAAATAAATAAATAAATAAATAAATAAATATATATATATATATATATATATATAGTACTCATTATTTTTATTTTTATTTGATAAGGTGTACAAGTTCAGTGTAACAGTTGTAAAACTTCAGCAATCCCTCAGTATCACCTAGCCATGTCAGATGGAAGTATACGCAACTTCTGCAGCTACAGTTGTGTGGTAGCTTTCCAGGTATGGCTTCAAGAACTTTTCTCTTCTCCAGTCAGTGAGTTGCCTACAACAGTATTGTAATGTGAACTTACTAGGTGTTTGCTAGTGCCTGGATTGCCTAAATTTCTACTATCTAAGGCACATGTGTCAAACACAAGGCCCGCGGGCCAAATCCATCCCGCCAGGCCTTGCAATGTGGCCCGCACCGCGCTGTCATCACTGCACTCCACTGCGTTTCCATCACAATGACAGTTTATGACTGTTCAGTAAACCATTCGGCCCGCGATTTAGGCTGGATTATAGATTTTGGCCCCTTCTCTGATTGAGTTCGACACCCCTAATCTAAGGCATTTTAAACTTGGATTCTTTGGTTGATCCTATCCTGTATTTGGAGGCATGTCATTTAGCTGCCTTCTATAAAATTAATGATACTATTATATTATCTCCTAGATTATCTTTTGGGAATATATTATTTTTGAATTATTTTATTTTTATTTATAAATGACACTTCCCCCTTTCAATTATAAGATGCTCACAGGGAGGAATTTTTGCCTATCGGGTCTAGTAATAATTAATGTCGTTTTTAAACATTCGTTTAAAATCTTGCTTGGCGTTGACTTGTATTGACATAACCTTCAAACACGTGGTATCTTCAGAACGTGTGAAGTGCAATTAACAAGTTTTGCTTGAAAAAGTTTGTGTTTGGTTTGGTTTTTGTTGCAAAACTAGGGCTAAGAAGATGGCGGATGAAGAGCATATTCGGCACTGCATGCTTTACGAGTTCCAATTAGGAAGAAAAGCAAGTGAGGCTGCAAAAAACATCTGTAGTGCTCTTGGTCAAGATGCAGTTAGCGCCAGAAAATGCCAGCATTGGTTTGAGAAATTTCGCGAGGGAAATTTTTTGTTAGATGACAAGACTGGTCGAGGCCGTGTGTCCAATTTTGATCAAGAAGCTCTTCAAGCTCTTTTGGTGCAAAATCCTCAAATTACCCAACAAGAGCTTGCGACAACTTTAAATTGTTCACAAAAAACAATTTCCAATCAATTGCGTGCACTTGGCAAAGTCCAAAAGTTTGGAAAATGGGTTCCTCATGAGTTGACCGACAACAACCGTAATCAAAGAGTCACAATTTGCAGTTCGCTCCTCTCTCAAAACCGTTTGCCGTTTTTAGAGCAAATTGTTACCGGAGATGAAGAATGGGTGCTGTATGTTAATTTGAAAAGGTGGCCTCAATGGTTGGACAAAAATGAGGCTCCGCAGCCCACGCCAAAACCTGACTTGCATGAGAAAAAAGTGATGTTGTGTGTTTGGTGAAATTTTAAAGGAATTCTTCATTATGAACTTTTACCATCTAACCAAACCATTACAAGTGCAGTGTATAGTGCCCAATTGGAAAGGTTAGCCTAAGCTTTAAGAGAAAAAGAACCCGCGCTGATTAATCGGAAGGGCGTAATTCTTTACCACGATAACGCACGACCGCATACTGCAAGAATCACTGCTGAAAAACTGCGCCAGTTGGAATGGGAAGTTCTCCCTCAACCTGCATATTCTCCTGATATTGCCCCTTCCGATAACCATTTGTTTCGTTCTTTGCAAAACTTTCTTGGAAAAAAATTTAATAATGAAGAATGCCTCAAAAATGCATTGACCGAATTTTTTGCATCAAAATCACAAGAATTTTACAACAGAGGGATTAAAATGCTTCCTGAGCGTTGGGCACAAGTAGTAGAAAACAACGGCAACTATATTGTTGATTAAATTTTGTTGTATTGTTTAAATAAATTCGATTTAAAAAAAGGTATTAGAAAACGACATTAATTATTACTAGACCTAATATTATCACCTAATGTATCTTAGGTGCTTAGGACTGTGCTTGATATACTTAGTCAGTACTGACTTGTTTGAACAAATTGTGAGATTTATCTTGTTTTTTCTCTTTTTTTTCCAGAATTTGTTTAACAAACCAACAGGAGTGAATTCTTCAGTAGTGCCCTTGTCTCAGGGCCAAGTAATTGTAAGCATCCCCAGAGGTTCAACAGTGTCAGCAGGAGGAGGTAACACCTCTGCTGTTTCGCCTACCTCCATCAATAGCTCTGCTGCAGCTGGTCTCCAGCGTCTTGCTGCCCAGTCTCAACATGTTGGGTTTGCACGAAATGTTGTAAAACTTAAGTGTCAGCACTGCACCCGTCTTTTTGGCACAAAACCGGAACTTCTTGACTATAAGGTAAAGTATGGGGTCATGATAAAGGTTTTGAGTATGAACTGATCTATCTGTAAAATTGTTTCTGGCTTTTTATTTCTTAAAATTGCACTATTTGTTTTGAAAATAAGAGGGATAAGGATTTCCGTAAGATAAATGTTTAATTAGTACTTGATGATTTTTCTTTTCAGGGTAAAATGTTTCAGTTCTGTGGCAAGAATTGTTCTGATGAATATAAAAAAATAAATCATGTAATGGCAATGTGTGAATATTGTAAAATTGAGAAAATTTTAAAGGAGACTGTGAGATTCTCAGGTGCTGACAAGTCTTTCTGTAGTGAAGGTAAAGTCAGAAGATTATCTTACCTACTTAAGCATGTTGGTTCTTTTAACAGTAGTTGATGATTTAAGCTGAAACTATGTGGGTTTATTTTATCCTCTTTGTATAATACCAAACCCTTTTTGTTCGTTTATGCTTCATTCAATTTTTCTGATCAAATTCTTCATATCATTTAAATGTTAAAATGAAGGAAACAATCCTCCAAGTATATTGCAGAAGATGATGGTAATATGACAGACATTTATCGATATTAGGTTGATGGGATTCTTTCATTTCTGGTGCTTCTAAAGGGAACTCCTTAAATTTGGTAGTATCCTAGGATTATACTTCACCATTATATATATGAACATAAATAATCTGAATTTGCTATCAGTTTGAGATAGACTTTCTTCTTCTTTTAAATGACTATCTTAAACGTTTAGAATGTTTTGTTTTATTCTAAAACTGCACAGGATTAGCCTACTACTAGATTAGTGGATTTTAAACCTTTTGACCACAACACACACACAAAAAATACATTTTACATTGTGATATCACATACCCAAATTAAACAAAAGTTTCATTAAACAAACTGACATTTAGCCCTGCTGGTGTGGTTCAATGGCTGGATGTCGACCTGTGCACCAAGAAGTTGCCTTTGTGATTCCTGGTCAGGGCAAGTGCATGGGTGATACGCTTGGTCCCTGATGTGGGGTGTGCTGGAGAAAGCCAATCAATGTTGATGTGTCTCTCTCATTGATGTTTCTCTCTCTCTCTCTCTTCCTTTTTCTCTAGTGCCTATAAAAAAGTATTTTAAAAAATTGACTTTTACTATATGAGATGCAATAAAAAATATTTTTAATGTTTTTATTTTATTTTATTGATTTCAGAGAGGAAGGGAGAGGGAGATAGAAAAAGCAATGAGGAATCGTTGATCAGCTGCCTCCTGCACGTCCCACACTGAAGATCAAGCCTGCAACCCAGGCATATGCCCTGACCAGGAATTGAAGCGTGTGACCTCCTGATTCATAGGTCAATGCTCAACTATGAGCCACACCAGCCGGGCACTATAATATTTTTTAAATGATAGTATTGGCCCTATATATTGATCTCTTTATCTAATTGGAGAAGACCCAATTGTGGAAACTTTATTATAGGGCATTTAAATTAAAGATGGAGATACTTAATATTTCTGCCTAATTTTAATTTTATCTTTCCTGATTTTTTTTTTTTTTTAGGTTGCAAATTGCTTTATAAACATGACTTGGCCAAGCTCTGGGGAAATCACTGTAAAATGTGCAGTTATTGTTTACAGGCATCTCCCAAATTGGTACAGAGTAATTTGGGGGGGAAGGTGGAAGAGTTCTGTTGTGAAGAATGTATGTCCAAATATACAGTTCTGTTTTACCAGGTAAATATAATTCACATTCATGGTTTTTTCAAGTTAGGGCGAACATTATTCCCTTATTTTATTTTTTGACCAAGTATTAAGGACACCTTAATTATTTAAACTTTTAAGGTTAAATGTATTATGTTTTCTAGCATTAAATTAAGATTTTGGAACACTTTAATGTCACTGAAGTTATTTTTCTTTTGTTTGTAATTTCCATGGAGAAAACATAAGTCTTAAGAAATTAAATATGTAAAATTATAATTTTATTTATTTATCATTTAACTAAAATGAATTTGTTTTCTGAAGTCTTTGAGGAAGACAGATCTTATTTCACTATGTTCTTTAATTACAATTTATTTTCATCTGTATAATATGAATTTTTAATGCTTAGTATAAAAATAATTGATAGGTAAATATTTACCACTTTAAATAATTAAATTTCATTTTTTTAACTTAAATTCTGAGTTATTTTTCTCACTTGTTACATGTGTCCTGATTTTATTCTGTCAGACCACAGATAATTTGTTTCTTACTTTTTTTTTTTACCATCTTTTGTTTCTTTTTCAGATGGCCAAATGTGATGGGTGTAAGCGACAGGGTAAACTCAGTGAGTCCTTGAAATGGCGGGGAGAAATGAAACATTTCTGTAACCTGCTTTGTATCTTGATGTTCTGTAATCAGCAAAGTATGTGTGACCCACCTTCACAAAACAATGCAGGTAAAATTAAACTTTAGTCTTTCATTGGTATAGGGGACTAACTACATCTACAGATTGGAAACATGAAATAATTGTCAGTAATTTCATGAAACATAAATTTCATTCTTTTCACATGATGTTAACATTTAGATAATTTTTTGATTAACACTAGAGATTAAAGCCCAGTAAAAATGATTTATTTATTTAATTTTTCTTAAGCATAATGAATCAAATAAACTTTTAAGAACTTTATGGGAAAGAATGGCAATTGGTGTATTATAATTTGATATGTACACCATGACTTCCATAAAAAAGGATTTGAGAATATAAAAAGAACAATCTAAAACCTAATGGCCTCTTAAATGTATCATCTGCGTAGTTATGCAAGATAAAGACACAAAATATTAAGTACACTAATTAAAAAATTAAAAAAACACTTGTTAGTCCTGAGGTGACTCTGCTTCAACAGAATTCACTCTTAACTTAAAAGCATTGTTTAACCTCCTTGAGATGTTGGTTTTTATGTATGTGCATATAAATTACAATAAGTTTTAAAATGGTTTTTATTTTAATCAGCAAGTGTTTCCATGGTGTCAGCCGCTTCAGCAGGGCCCCCATCATTAAGAAAAGATTCAACTCCAGTTATAGCTAATGTAGTGTCATTAGCAAGTGCTCCTGCTGCTCAGCCCACAGTGAATTCTAACAGCGTGTTACAAGGTATGACTTAATTTGAAAGCATTTATTTAGCCTTTTTGAGGTGAATATAGTGGTTCTCTATCTTTTTGCCATCAGTGGTCATTATCATATTAGAGGCCTGGTGCACCAGTTCCTGCATGGTGGAGTCTCGCTGGCCAGCCCCAATTGGGGTTGGGGCGCCAACTGGGAGTAGGGCCGACTTGGGGAGGGGTCAACGGCAGTTGGTAGGCTGGCCCTGCCCCCTGGTCGAACTTCCAGTCTAGGGGACAATTTGCATATTAGCTTTTTATTATATAGGATTTTGAATGTATTCATATTAGGAATGGTGGCTCACTGTGGGCTGGTAGGCATTAGTATTTTCATAATTTCCAGATATTTTTTTCTCATACTTTAGATGCTAGTCTTTACATGAATTAAATTAAGGTAGTGCATGTTTTTATTATGAGAGACAAAGAGTACTATGCAGATTTTGTCCAGGAGTTTGACCAGGGGGTGCGGCCAGCAGGGAAAGGAAGGGGACGCCCCAGCTGCCAGCTGGCAGCTGCTAGGGACCCTATCAGTGCACAAATTTCATGCACTGGGCCAATAGTTATCTAATAATCAGCTTTTAATGCTAATGTTTAATTGTGTAAGATCTTAAATATATATTTTAATTTATATCAGGTGCAGTTCCAACAGTAACAGCAAAAATCATTGGGGATGTAAGTTTTATTTTTATTTGTATTGCCACTGTATTTATGTTCCATTTTGATGTCAGATAAATATGTCTAAACTACTTTGCTCTTTATTATTATTTATTTATATAGAATACATTTTGTGAGCTCACTTAAATATTTGTTCAGAAATAGGATTTTTGGTTACTTAATTATGTATTTTATACACTTTAATTTCTTTGAACGCTTGCTATCTTTGTATTTATTGAAGATTTTTATTGTTGTACAGAATTAAAGTTAATTACACAGAAGTCTGGCATAAAAGTTTTTGGGAGTATTTGTAATGTAGTCAGATTGTAAATAAGATGTTTATAAAATGTAGTTTGTTTTCTACCCAGTGAAGAGTATGCGGTAAACAAGCATTACTTTTCTTTTAAACTCAATATTTTTTGCTTTTCTCTTAAAATAAATAATGAGAAAAATCTTATGACTTAAATGTTTCATGGTCTCTGGGATACCATTGGTATTGTCTTATTTTCAAGTCCCTGAAGTGATCATAAATGATTCTGTTATTTCTAGGTATCTTGAAACTAAGGCTTCTAAGACTTAGTCAAGAAAAACAGTTCTCATTTTAAACTCTACCAGCTTTGTGCTTAATTAACAATGGTTTACAGTAATAGAAATAGCATTTTTTTTGGTAAATAAAATTGGTAAATACATATATTTAGAATCAATATGTAGTTATTAAAATATTCCTGTATTGCTATTTCAGGAATGTATACTATTTCAGGAGTGTTTTCCATATAATTCTAATATAATATTCATTTAGAAATTATAACTTTTGTGTAATGGTAAGCTTTTTAAAATGTCTTTAGTTTCTTTGATTAATTTTTTTATTTCTTTTGATTTTGTTTTTAACTAGGCAAGTACACAAACAGATGCCCTGAAACTGCCACCTTCCCAGCCTCCACGACTTTTGAAGAATAAAGCTTTATTATGCAAACCCATTACACAGACTAAAGCCACCTCATGCAAACCACATACCCAAAACAAAGAATGCCAGACAGGTATAGTTCTTGTACTTTCTTCATTTAATTTTTTTTAAGGAAAAGGAATGTGGGGTCTGCCTATATTAATCGAGTGCCTGCTATTTCCTAGGTAATGTGTTTGGTTGCTAATATACATTGTTGAATTTAGTTTTCACAACATCCCTGTGAGTTAGGTATTTTTACCATCTGAGACTTAATAAGTTATGACAGAGAGAAGGTAGTTAATTGATTATACCATACTGTGAACATTTCATTTAATTTCCTTAATATCTGGGAGTAAGTATGGACTTACTGGAATTATATAGATAGGCTCTTAATTACGAGTAACTTTTTTTTTCATTTCTCATTCATTTCTTTTTTCTTCTTTCTAATAAATCTTTATTGTTTTTATTGTTACAGTTGTTTCTCTTTTTCCCCCTTCATAGTTCCCCTCCACCCGGTTCTACCCCATACTCTGTCCTTACCTTCTCCCCCATTGTCCTCATCCATAGGTGTATGATTTTTGTCCGGTCTCTTCCCACACACACAACCCCCCCCCTCCCAACAAACACACACTAGGCAAGTATACAAACTTGTTCATAATTTTTGTCTTTACCTTTTTCTTCTTCTTCCTCCTCTTAAAGAATGCCCTTCAGTATTTCATATAATACTGGTTTGGCGGTGATAAACTCCTTTAGCTTTTTTCTTATCTGTTAAGCTCTTTATCTGACCTTCAATTCTGGATGATAGCTTTGCTGAGTAGAGTAATCTTGGTTGTAGGTTCTTGCTATTCATCATTTGGAATATTTCTTGCCACTCCCGTCTGGTCTGCATAGTTTCTGTTGAGAAATCAGCTGACACTCATATGTTCTCCCTTATAGATAACTAACTGTTGTTCTCTTGCTGCTTTTAATATTCTCTCTTTGTCTTTTGCTCTTGACATTTTAATTATGATGTGGCTTGGTGTGGTCCTCTTTGGATTCCTTTTGTTTGGAGTTCTTTGCACTTCTTGGACTTGTAAGTCTATTTATTTCACCAGGTAGGGCACATTTTCTGTCATTTTTTCAAATAGGTTTTCAGCATCTTGCTTTTTCTCTTCTTCTGGCATCCCCATAATTGGGAAGTTGGTACACTTAAGGTTGTCCCAGAAGCTCCTTATCCTGTCTTCGTATTTTTGGATTCTTTTTACTTTACCAGTTGGGTGTTTTTTGCTTCTTCATATTTCAAATCTTTGACTTGATTCTTGGTATTCTCTAGTCTCCTGTTGGATCTGTGTATATTATTCTTTATTTCAGCAGTGTATGTTTAATTTCTAATTGGTCCTTTTTCATAACCTTGAGAGTCTCACTAAATTTATCAGCGGTTTCTAGAAGATTCTTGAGTAACCTTATAACTGTAGTTTTGAACTCTATATCCTCCATTTCCTTTATTTGTGACCTGTTTCTTTGTCTCCATTTTAAAAAATATATATATTTTATTGATTTTTTACAGAGAGGAAGAGAGAGGGATAGAGAGCCAGAAACATCAGTGAGAGAGAAACACTGATCAGCTGCCTCCTGCACACCCCCCACTGGGAATGCGCCCACAACCAAGGCACATGCCCTTGACTAGAATCGAACCTGGGACCCTTCAGTCCGCAGGCCGATGCTCTAACCACTGAGCCGAACCGGTTTCGGCCTTTGTCTCCATTTTGGAAGCATTTTGGCTGCTTCCCTGTGTTGATAGCATGGCTTTGTGTACTAAGTATCCTAGAGTGCCCAGTGGCTCAGCCTTACTAATTACTTGAGGTGGCCACTCTTGGTGCACCCCTTTATGGGCTGTGTGCACAGTCTTATTGTAGTTAAGCCTTGATTGTTGTTGGTATCACTGGGAGGAATTTTCCTCCAGGCCAATTTGCTGTGAGGATCAGTTGTGTCTATTATGGGAGAACTTCTGTGCTGCAGATGCCCTTATGTGGCAAGACTTGCTTCAGTGGAGCTTTGGTGCTCACTGAGTTTTCCCCCTGAATGTGTCTCTTATGGATCTGAAGAGTTGTAGTCTGGATGGTCTCTCTCTCTTACCACTGGATACATTAGCTCTTGAATCTCCAAGGAGAGAGGCCACCCAGCAGGAGCTACAAAGAGATCTGCTGATTTCTTTTTGTTTAGGGTTTGGAGGTGCCCAGATGAGGCCAGGCTGTGAAGCAATGCAAGCTGCTGTGGAGTCTTGAGTCTTCTTTTGGAGGCTCTTGGGCTTTTTGACCCATCTGCAGTATGTTAGGTTTCAGATTGCAAAGGGGCAGGCCATTCATATGCAAAAGCTTCTGTGTACAAATTGGGTGGGGCGGGGTCCCAGGGAATCACCAGGGTGGAGCAAACAGCAATGGCTGATCATTAGCCCTGCCTGGAAGATGTCCTGTGTCTCTGTGTTCTGTGGCACCTCTGAGAGAAAGCTGCCTTCAAGTTCCACCCGATGCCAGACAGTCCAGTTTCTCCCCATATAAATCTGGGTGCCCATAGTTCCCTCCCTCCCTGGAACGAGTTTAGAGCAGTCAGAGCTTGTGTCTCCCTCCTTATTAAAAAAGACAACAGCGTACTCAGTTGCCAGCCCTTTCCGTGCCCATGGATGCCTCTGTAACTGCAATTCACTTCTGCACCTCCACTTCTTCTCTGAGTCTCACTGTGCTTTTCTCTTCCCTTCTACTTGTAGAATTTCCACTCAGCCAGCTGTCCTGTGGTTCTGGATGATACCCGTTTTGTCTTTTAGTTGTAGTTTTAAAGTGGTTGTGCAGGGCAGCAATTTCAGGTGTTTACCTATGCTTCCATCTTGGTTTTCTTCAAAAGTAGCTATTGCCTTCCCCTTAGGCTTGAACTTTTTTTTATACTCTTTTTCAAATAAAATAAATTTCTTTAAGGAGAGCTTCAAGGCTTCTTTCCTTATGAGCTACCTTCCCCCTCCACACCCCGTCCTCCAGTATAATCATTGAGCCACCTCTAGCCTCTGATCTTCTCAGCTTGCTTGTCCCAGTATGGAATCTTTGCCCCATAAATCTGGAGTGAGGTTGTTTGGACTCCACTATTCTTAGCCTACCATTCCTGTAGTCGGGCTTCTATCTTGTGAGTGGGAGCTGAGTGAAGGAAGGGAGCATTCACCAGGAAATTAACTTCTTAAACTTGTAGTTGCAAGAGATGAGAAGTAATGTTGGCCTGCTCCTCCTGGTGAGATATAGTAATCCTTGATTGGGAACTGACTGAAGAGAAGCCATTCTTCCTGATTACATCCACCCCCAGAATGCAGCTTCAGTCTGTTGAATGGGGATATGAAGCAGGTGGTGAATCAGCTGTTATAGACTACCACTCCTCTTCTTTTTATTTTATTTTTATTTTTATTATATTTTATTGATTTTTTTTTACAGAGGAAGGGAGAGAGATAGAGAGCTAGAAACGTCGATGAGAGAGAAACATCAGCTGCCTCTTGCACATCCCCTACTGGGGATGTGCCCGCAACCAATGTACATGCCCCTGACCGGATTCGAACCCGGGACCCTTCAATCCGCAGACCGACGCTCTACCACTGAGCCAAACCGGTTTCGGCGACTACCGCTCTTCTTATTGAATGTCAGTAGATTTTCCCGAGAAAATATTTTTCCATTTGCTGTATGCCCTAAGGACAATTTTCAAATAATGTAAATGGTTGTTTTTAGCAGTTTTTACCAGCTTTGCTTGTTTCACTGGGGAATGGGTCTGTGGAGCTCTTCTATTCCTGTTGCTAAATATAAGTCCCAGAATTTTTCAGTTGGAAAGGAATCATGTATTCCTAGATCCTGGCAGGTTATCCCATAGGCCAGTGTTTCTCAAACATTAATGTGCATATGAATTACTTTAGGATCTTAATATGTAGATTCTGATTCAGTTAGTCCTAAGACTTTACATTTTTCACAAGCTCCTGTATGATGTCAATGCTGCTGGTCCATGGACCACATTGCATAGCAGGCTATAAGTGACTTAGTCCTATATTTTTATTATATCAATAGTTTCTTATTTTGTGTTATGTACTTTGGTTATCAGACATCTCTATTCTGGTAACTCTTTTTACATTCACTGCACCATGATAAAACTTATCTTGTATTATTTCCTACTTGTAACCCTAATTGAATTGTCAGCTTTCCACTTTTTGTGACTAGCATGATTTTTCTCCTACATTAATGATTTTATAGTTAGCATATTTTTCTGGCACAAAGAAAGGACTCTAAAGATATTTATTAAATAATTACATGAGTCCTCCATCTTTCCTACTTTTCTCTGCTCATATTAGGTTACCGTGTTCCCCGAAAATAAGACATCCTCCAAAAATAAGACCTAGCGCATGGAAAGATAAGACATCCCCTGAAAATAAGACCTAGTGAAACTTTGGGAGAAAAAATTAATATAAGACACTGTTTCCAATATTTTAGCATCTCTCTCTCTATATATAAAAGGCTAATATGCAAAGTGTCCCCACAAGAGTTCTGGAGACAAGGAGTTCAATTGCTTGCTATGATGTGCATTGACCACAAGGGGATGGCGCAGAATGAAGGAAGGCCCTGGCCAGCAGCTGGAAGGCCCCAATCAGCCCTGATCACCAGTCAGGCCTAGGGACCCTATCCGTGCATGAATTTTGTGTATGGGACCGCTAGTCATACACACACATACACACACACACATTCTTTCTAGGTCTCATTATCACCCTAGTTCAAGCCTTCATCATGTTAGCTCTACATATTTTTTAAAATATATTTTATTGATTTTTACAGAGAGGAAGGGGGAGAGATAGAGAGTTAGAAACATCAATGAGAGAGAGTCATCGATCAACTGCCTCTTGCACACCCACCACTGGGGATATGCCCGCAACCAAGGTACATGCCCTTGACTGGAATCGAACCCGGGACCCTTCAGGCCCAAAGCCAAACGCTCTATCCATTGAGCCAAACTGGCCTCGGCGTGTTAGCTCTACATATTATAATTTCTCCTACTTTTACACTTTTATACTTTTACTCTGTGTACTGCTGGCATCCAAGTTAATCTCTTTAATGCTATTTTTGTCACATTATTTTGTGCTAAAGTATCTGTAATTGTTCCCCACTACTACTAGAAATGATTTCACAAAAATGGCCATTCTACTTATTCAGTCTGCTCTTTAACATAATCTACTTATTCGTGTTAACAGTTTTCCATACCCCTCATCTGTGATCACTGTTCCCATCCTTCCCTTTATTCATCCACATTATATCTTTCATTAATTTTATCTTTATATAATTGATAATCATTGTGTTGCCCACTTTTTTGTTAGTGCTATACTCAAACCTTTCTTTGCTACTTTAGTTATTTTTTCTTCGTCTTTTTTTTTGTTTTTTAAGAATATATTTTGCCGAAACCGGTTGGCTCAGTGGTAGAGCGTCGGTCTGTGGACTGAAGCGTCCCAGGTTCGATTGCGGTCAGGGGCATGTATGTGGGTTGTGGGTACATCCCCAGTAGGAGGTGTGCAAGAGGCAGCTGGTCAATGTTTCTCTCTCATTGACGTTTCTAGCTCTCTATCTCTCTCCCTTCCTCTCTGTAAAAAATCAATAAAATATATATATATTTTTAAAAAGAATATATTTTTATTGATTTCAGAGAGGAAGGGAGAGGGAGAAAGATAAAATATCAGTGATGAGAGAGATTTATTTATCAGCTGCCTCCTGCACATCTCACACTGAGGATTGAGCCCGAAATCTGGGCATGTTTCCTTGACTGGAATTGAACCTGGAACCCTTCAGTCTGCACGTTGACATTCTTTTTTTTTTTTTTTTTTTTTTTTTTTTTTTTAATTAAATATATATTTTATTGATTTTTTTACAGAGAGGAAGGGAGAGAGATAGAGAACTAGAAACGTCAATGAGAGAGAAACACCAACTACCTGCCTCTTGCACCCCCCTACCGGGGATGTGCCCGCAACCAACGTACATGCCCTTGACCGGAATCGAACCTGGGACCTTTCAGTCCGCCGACCGACGCTCTACCACTGAGCCAACCGGTCTCGGCTGCACGCCGACATTCTATCCATTGAACCAAACCAGGGCATTTCTTCTTTTTATGAACACCTAGTATCACAGATTATATTTCTCTTGAACTATAAAACTCTGTATACTTTTAAAAAATATTTATTAAGTAATTATTAAAATGTTGTTTCTAACCCTCTTTGTTTTTGTGCTTTTCTTCATTAGAAGACACTCAAAGCTTGTCCCAGGTCATTGTGGTGCCGATTCCTGTACCAGTGTTTGTGCCCATACCTCTTCATCTGTATACTCAGTATGCCCCAGTCCCATTTGGAATTCCAGTTCCAGTGAGTAATTATGCAGATGCTAAGATTAAGTCAGTACATCTTTTCCTCTAATAAAATTTTAACAAGTCTCATAAAAAAATTTTCACTTGTTGGTAAAATACACCTGACTCTGGTTAGCTATTAATGTATAACCATATTATTTAATGTGGAATATGTAAAGGACTGCTTCTATTTGTAACTTACCGTTTGACGGAAGGCTATAAGGTAGCTTTTTTATATTGTTTCATACAACTAAATACTGATATTCAATACAGTTTTTAATGTTAATGATTCCCCAAAACCATAAATCTCAGATAGAAAAAGATTAGAAGTTATGTGTGTGTCAGAACACTAGATTCTAGAAAGGTTGAAAAGATGAACATTGTGATTTACATGATTCTTACTTTTTATTAAAGAAAAATGTTGATTTTATTATTAGAAATATACTTTTCCTCAGTATTGAATTTTTAAGGAAACAGTTGTGTGAAAATATTAAGCAAGAAATATCAAAAGCAAAACAAAGGTGTGTTAAATAATTTTCCATGTGAAGAATTCAGACACACATGTTGAGTTTGTAGGAAAGTTCATACTGAATTTTTATTTAAATGGCTCTATTCTTATAAAAATAAACCAGCAATAGTACTTTAATTATCAGCAATAGAAAAATATCTTAAATTTGTTTATTTTAGTACTTAAATCATCTCACAAATAATACTTTTGATGATGAACCTATTGCTCAAGAAATTCTTCAGTCCATTTTTGATCTTTCAGATGCCTGTCCCTATGCTTATTCCATCCTCAACGGATAATGAAGATAAAACCACTGAGAGTATTGAAGACCTTAACGAAAAGCTTCCTTCACATTCATTTGAAGCTGATCTCCTTGAGATGGCAGAAATGATTGTAGAAGATGAAGAGAAGAAGACTCTATCTCAGGGAGGTTGGTATAATTTTAAAGTAAAGAAAGAAAAAATACCCCTACACATTTTCATGTAACAAGTAATTTTAGAGATCTGGGAGTAAAGGTGTTCCTAAACATTTTGTTGTGTTTAAATACCAAGTGTGTGGATTTATTAACCTTGTTGATATCTCTGAAAGTTCTGATTTTTTAATGAAGGAAACTAAGTGCTGATATTCAATACAGTTTTTAGTGTTAATGATTCCAGAAAACCATAAATCTAAGTTTTGTGATGATTTTTTTATTTAATCCGTGTATTGAAATCATGGTCCTCAGATAAGAATTCGTATCTCTGTGTATAAAAGTCAAGTGATTGGAACTGGTTGCTATGACATGTACTGTGGCCGGCCAACTGGCTCAATGGGGGCGGGGCTGGTTTCTAACTTCCTGCGTCTTCCTCTCCCTCCTCCACCTGCTGGCCAGCCCCTATCAAGGCTGAGGCGGCTGCTGTACCACACCTGTGCACAAATTCATGCACCAGGCCTCTAGTTTTGTAATAACTAGCATGTTAGTAGCAGGATGGAAAACTATTGGCTCAAGTAATTGATACATAAATCTTATTCTGGGTAGAATAATTATAATAACAATAGTTAACATTTATATGCTTACCATAGTCTAGGCATTGTCCCACATTCACTATGTACTCACCCCGTTTAATGTTACAACATTCCTATTGGGTGGAATTACTGTTTCCTTCAGATTCCTCAGTTGAAAATAGGATATTTTACTTGTCCAGGCTATACAATCAGGAAGTAAATGAACCAGAAGTTGAATCCAGATCTGTCTGACTCCAAAGTAAATGATATAATAATCAGAACTCAGTAATATAGATTTCTGAAGCCTCAATTAGAAGCTCCTGAATTTTGGATATAAGAAATGATCTCTATATAAAAAAGGCTAAGTGTACTCTTTCCCTCTAACCTCCAATATCGCTATGATGTGCACTGAACAACAGGGGCAGACTCCAATGCATGAGCTGCCATGACGTGCTTTGGCCATTTAAAAATAAACGGCTCCCTAGCTGGTTTGGCTCAGTGGATAGAGCATTGGCCTGGGGACCGAAGGGTCTCAGGTTCGATTCTGTTCAAGGGCACATGCCTTGATTTCGGGCTCGGTGCAATGAATGTGCAGGAGACAGCCAACCAATGATTCCCTCTCATCATTGATGTTTCTATCTCTCTGTTCCTCTCCTTCCCTCCCTGAAATCAATAAAAATATATTTAAAAAACAAAACAAAAATAAACAGCACCATGGACCTGGCGTCAACAAACTAACACACTGCTTCCCCAAAATGGGACATGGGCCTCACCACCACTCTGGAGCAACACCTCACCAAATCGCAGCCAACGCTGCCAAGATCCCATGGTGTAAAATGCAGCCCACATCCCAGCTCAGCCCAGAAATGGTTGCTGTGGGCTTTGGGTAATGACATCTCGAAGCAATGCCCAGCTTTCTCTCCCTAGCGACCACTAGCCTCCTTGCAGTTTCTTCAGCCCAGGAACCGGACTTGCTTTATAACGAACATTTCACACTTTAATCAAATGTCTATGAAGTGTTTTCCCAGGCTTTATCTCATTTGATCCTCACAGCAGTCATGGAGTAGGTAGATAGGAGACTCAGTAGAATCCTAGTTATTTTTTCATTAGCTGAAAAACGGAGGTTTAGAAAGTTTAGAAACTTGCCCTAACTGAGAAGTAAGAAATGGTAGTACCTGAAACTGACTTTACATTTTCTCACTGCTCAGAATATAGTCAAACACTTATACAGTTAAATATTTTACTCTTTATTATAGATCTGCATAATCTATTATAATAATTTTATTTATATACTAGTGGCCTGTGCACGGATTCATGCATATTGAAATGAAATTAATTAGAAGAAATATTTTAATATCGCTATTCGCCCTTTCTCTATAATAGAAGGGTCAACCAAAGTCATGATCGACAATGACAGATTGAAATACATGACGTGTGATTTGTGCCAGCAAGAGCTTTATATGTATTGCACATGTGTGAGTCAACCTAACCTTTTATAGATATGGAATAAATTTGCTTATGCCCTAACTGATTTTGCTCAATGGATAGAGTATCGGCCTGGGGACTGAAGGGTTCCAGGTTCAATTCTGGCCAAGGGCACATGCCCTGGTTACAGGCTCGATCCCCAGTAGGAGGCAGCCAATCAATGATTCTCTCATCATTGTTGTTTCTGTCTCTTTCACTCTTCCTTCCTCTCTATAAATCAATAAAGAAATACATTAAACAAAACAAAAGAATAAACTTGCTTAATTAGACCTGCTTTGTGATTTACCTAAATTTTTTCCAGCCCAGTGAAGCACCCTAACTTCTCTTTCAGGCAATACAACAGTAAATATCAACATGAAGCAGATTATTATTGTAGTTCACGCAGGGAGAACAAAGTGTTAAATATTTGGCTGCAGCAGTGTTTGATTGCATTCTGTGCAGTGAGAAAAACTGAAGTCATTTTCAAGGTCCACTATTTCTTCTTTTCAGTCAGGACAAGTTTCTAAGCTTTCTAAACATCTGTTTTCTGGCTAATGAAAAGAAATTAGGATTCCACTGATTCTCCTATCTACCTACTCGAGAAGTTCTGTGTTGATCAAATGAGATGAGGCACAGGAAAATACTTCACAGACATTTGGTTAAAATGTGAGATGTTTGTACCTGGCTATAAAGCAAGTTGGACTCCTGGGTTGAAGAAACTGTTAGGAGGCTAGTAGTCACTAGGGAAAGGAAGCTGGAGCTAAATGACTGTCATTAACAGGATAGACACTTTGCATATTAGCCTTTAATGTATAAAATCCTAATATGCTAATTGTCTTTAGGACCATTCGACCTGTTTCTGTGATGCACATTGATCACATGGGGGCAGGCACTCCTAATGGTAGGTTAGCTTGCTGCTGGGGACCTGGCAATTCGGGACTGGGTGGTACTGGCTGAACATGCCCTGGAGCCCTCCTGAGGTTCCTCCTGGCCAGCCAACTTCCCATGGTCTCTCCTCGACCCCGATTGTGCGCCATTGGGGTCAGTTGGTCTGGCCTGTGCCCTCTCATATTCCAGGACCCCTTGGGGGGGTGTCAGAGAGTTGGTTTCCTCCAGATCCCCACAAGACAGGCCAAAGAGCTCCTAGTATAGTAAATATAGTATAGATATAAAAGGCTAAGTTGACTCGAGCATGTGCAATACATATTCTCGCTGGTGCCAATGGCACACGTGTGTTTCGATCTGTCATTGTCGATCATAAATTTGGTTGTTTTTGTTGACATTCTGAAGCCGAAAGAAAGCGGCATCATCAACAGAATATGTGTGAAGACCAACTGTTGCCACAACACACCTCTGAAGCCGAAAGAAGCCAGCTTCGTCGACAGAATATGTCTGAAGAACGATTGGCACAAGGTACTTCTGAAGCTGAAAGAAAGCGACGTCATCGACAGAATATGTCTGAAGAACAACTGTTGGCTCAACGTACTTCTGAAACTGAAAGAAGCCGGCGTCGTCGACGGAAAATGTCTGAAGAACAGTCTTCGACAAGTACTTATTTATTAAAATATTTATTAATATATTAAATTATTTCTTCTAATTAATACCCTTTCAATGTGCATGAATCCGTGCATTGGGCCACTAGTATATTATAATAAGAAGAGAGGGATAAAATGGTGTTTAAGATAGTTGACATCAGTGAATTTTCACAAAGGCCTTTTAATATATCACTGATGAGCCAAAATATCATTCTTTTCTGACAAGTTTTGGGTGTTTTTTTTCAGTAAGTTTTTACAAAGCTAACTGGGATTTGATTTTACATAACAAATGCTAGATAATTTTTGAACACTGTAGCATTCGAAAAACTGTTTTCTGTTGTGTTGCCAGTAAGTTTTTAAGGCATATATGTTCTGAGTGATGAGTAAAAAGTGTATTTGTTAATTCCAGTGTTTCTGGTCTCATTTTGTTCTTTAGTGTATGGTCTCATAATTCTGATCCATTTATATATGAATTTTAATATCTTAGAATATTGTCCCTATGCTTATCTTCTAACTCTCTGATATTATATTTGGTTTGGGAGTTTAGGCGATTCCTATTGGTAAACCTCAATTTAAATTGGCTTCTACATTCATGTTAATAGTTAACATTTATCAAGTGTTTCCTCTGTACAAATATAGTGACTTTGCCTTAACCTACAATAGGAATTTGACAGAACAACTTTCAAAACTAAGCTTCAAGACAGATAGTTGTAATCACTATAGTGTAAGTAAAATAAAATAGTTTAAAAACATAACGGAGGGAAAAATGAATTTCAACTTAAGGGATCTGGCTAACTTATTTTTGATTTCAGGGAAAGAAGTAATTTTTCTGGGTCTTTAAAAAAATAGTTTTTATTACTTTGAATCCTTACGCTTCTTTTATTTTTTAAAATATATGTTTTTATTGATTTTAGAGAGAGAGGAAGGGAGCGGAAGAGAAAGAAGCAGCAATGTGAAAGATAAATATTGATTGGCTGCCTCCTGCACGCCCCTACTGGGAATCAAGCCTGAAACCTGGGCATGTGCTCTGACTTGGAATCAAACTACCAACTTTTTGGTACATGAGATGATATTAAAAAAACTGAACCCCACACTGACCAGTGCTAGCTTCTTACCTTTAAAATAGTTTATAATTGATAGTTTAATTGATAGAACTGTGTTCTGTTTAATTCCATGTGGAGGCTGCTCATGTAACTTATATTCTAATTCTGTTAGTTTTCCAATGCAGTGTTACAGCATCTTATATTTTAGAGGTAGGAAGGAATTTAAACAGATTTGTCAATCTGTGAATATGGGGTGTGTGTGTGTGTGTGTGTGTGTGAGTGATGGTGGTGAGGAAGAATTTCAGGTAGCACACAAGTGCAACAATGCTAAGTAAAGGTGTCTTTTGTCATGACTTCTTTCATACTGCTACCTAGAAGTTGAACTGCTGTTATGTCATTATTTAACTTCATTTACTACTATGCCTACTTTTATAATGAAACATTCTTTCTGCATATGAAGGTTATTTTTTTAGAACTCTCTCTGTGATTCATGTATGTAGTACCACCATTTTATTTTGATGCTGTTGGCTTTGTGTATACATATAAATTATTTACTATGTGCTTTTCTTTTTCTTTAGGATCCCAAACTTCTGAACAGGAACTCTTTCTAGACACTAAGATATTTGAAAAAGGTTTGTAATTGTAAATATATTTTGGGTCTTAGAATTATGTACTGTCCTATTAGTAATACCCATAAAGTATTAGCATCCTTGGATTAAATATTTGAAATTTTTTGCTATTTTAGGGGTACTAGATGTCTATGATTACGTGCTAATTTGTAATGAGAATAATAAAAGCTACCTCAAATATTGTTTTGTTTCCCCCCTCAAATATTGATTTTAAAGATTGAGATAATACTTTAAACTGTATACCAATAATTTTTAATCCAGTTCTGTGAGACTGGTAAATAAGTTACTTCACTGTTTAGTGTACCTAAGTAATTGTTCTCAACCATGTCTGTTTTTGGTATTTAGGGGTTTCAGAAAGTTTCTGGCTGTGTTAACAGTCTATCTTATTTTGAGGCTGTGTTTTCTATCAATCTCAGACCAAGGAAGCACATACAGTGGTGATCTTGAATCAGAGGCAGTGTCTACTCCACATAGCTGGGAGGAAGAATTGAATCATTATGCCTTAAAGTCAAATGCCGTGCAAGAGGCTGATTCAGAGTTGAAGCAGTTTTCAAAAGGGGAAACTGAACAGGATCTGGAAGCAGACTTTCCATCAGGTTTGTACAGTGTAACTTGTCCACTGAAAGTCTTTTATTTTAGAAGATTGGTACAACTCCAAATTGACATTATAAAGCAATTATAATGTATGATGATAATCTAGGGAACACATGGTTATTGCCTTTAAAGGTGTTAATTTGTACCATGTTGTTCTTATTGAGATGTTAATTTGTGTATGTTTTTAAGCTTTCCCACAGTAACAACAAAGGTGGTTTTCTTGATTGTTTATGAACTCCTACTTTATTATTTATTTTATTGTATTGTATTTTTTTATATTTTATTGATATTTTACAGAGAGGAAGAGAGAGGGATAGAGAGTTAGAAACATCGATGAGAGAAACATTGACAAACTGCCTCTTGCACACCCCATACTGGGGATGTGCCCGCAACCAAGGTACATGCCCTTGACTGGAATTGAACCTGGGACCTTTCAGTCCACAGGCTGATGCTCTATCCACTGAGCCAAACCAGTTTTGGCTGAACTCCTACTTTAAATATAATATCCTTTATTTCTCTTAAGTATATATGTAAAATTTTTATGTTATTACAAATAAAATAATGAATATAGTGATTATTATCTGCTGTTTTCTTTCTCAGTCTTAGTCTTTAAGTCTGTGAGTTATTTGTCTCACATTATGCTTTCTGCTGATTCTTATAGAATCCTTTGACCCATTGAGTAAAGGGCAGGGAATCCAGGCACGTTCCCGAACAAGACGACGGCACCGAGACGGCTTCCCCCAGCCCAGACGAAGAGTAAGCAGCAGATTCACTTTTCTTTTTGTTCCCTTATTCTGATTAATTCCAGTTTACAAAACTCTCTATTGCCAGGATCAGGAACCTCCATACTTTGTTTTACAACCTCGTGGTGTGTGTGTGTGTGTGTGTGTGTGTTTGTGTGTGTGTGTGTGTTTCTTAAAGTCAACCATTATCTTATATTTTACATTTCTTTCAGCAGGGATTTTTAACATTTTGTTTTTATAATTGAGGTTTCCTGCTTTGTTTTGTTTGTTTACTTTAAAGTCTAAATTTAGCTTTTAAAAATACTATAATGAGGCTCACTAGATTATATAATCTATATATATAAAAGGCTAAGTGTCCATCTGTCTGATAGTAGCTATGATACCCAGTGTCAGGGGTCAGACAGTCAACGCAGGAATTGCCATCATGTGCACTGGCCATATATATATCCTGTCTAATAAAGAGGGATTATGCAAATTGACCATCACACCATCACAAAGATGGCAGTGCCCAGTCCTCTCAGACCTGCCATAGTCCCAGTCCTTTCAGCCCAACCAGAGAGTGCAGCAGGTGCATGGTATGGCCGTACCTACCCTCAGCCCCCCAGCTGCCCAGGGCTGGCCTGAGACACAGGCAAGCCTTGGATGTTGGCTGCCTAGCTGATGCCTGAGGTGCAGACAAGCCTTAGATATTGGCTAACCAGCCGCTTAGGGTCAGCCTGAGGCGCAGGCAAGCCTTGGATGGCAGCTGCCCAGCTGCCCAGGGCTGTCTAAGTCTTAGATAACCAGGGCCAGCTGAAGCTTGTGCTGCCGGTAGTGGCAGCAGCAGAAGTGTGATGGGGCGTTACCTTCCCCTAATCACCGGGTCACCTCCCCATCCCCTGAGCGCTCCCGAACTGTGAGGGGGGCAGGCCGGGCTGAGGGAATCCCCATCCGTTGCATGAATTTTCATGCACCGGACCTCTAGTCTAGTTTCAAAGCCTAAGTGACCGTTTGACCCGTAGCTATGACGCGCACTGACCACCAGAGTACAGGTGATCAACACACAATCATGGAAACATGAAACAGAATGATGAATCTCAGAGGGGAGAGGGGAGAGAGAAGGGTGAGAAGATTTTAACCAAAGTTCTTATATGCATAACAGAGGCCTGGTACATGGATTCGTGCACTGGTGGGATCCTTGGGCTGGTCTGCAGGGATTGGGTTGAAACGGGCAGGCCAGGGACCCCACTGATGCACAAATCTGTGCCCTGGGCCTCTCGTTTAAAAATAAGCAACACCATGGACCTGACCTTGTCAAACTAACAGTCGCCTTCCCCCAAGTGGGATACAGGCCCCGCCACCACTTTGAAGCAACACCACACCAAATTGTAGGCAATGCTGCCAAGACCCCATGGCACAAAATTCGGTCCACAGCCCAGTCCGGAAACATTTGCTGTGAGCGTTGGGTAGTGACGTCATGTAGCAACAGTGGCTTCCTCTCCCTAATGACTAGCCTCCTTGCAGTTTCTTCAGCCCAACTTGTAGCCAAACGTTTTACAGTTTAACCAAATGTTTGTGAAGCTTTTTCACGTGCCTCATCTCATTTGATCCTCATAGAAGTCCTGAGTAGATAGAGAGGAGACTTAGTACGATCCTATTTTCTTTTCATTAACCAGAAAACAGATATTTAGAAAGCTTAGAAACTTGTCCTGACTGAAAAGAAGAAATGGTGGTCCTTGAAAATAACTTCAGTTTTTCTCACTGCACAGAATACAGTCAAACATTGCTGCAGTTAAATATTTTACCCTTTTACAATAATAATCTGCTTCCTGTTGATATCTACTGCTGTGTATCCAAAAATTACCTAAAAGAGAAGTTGAGGTACTTCACTGGGCTGGGAAAAGTTTAGCTAAATGAGAAAGCAGGTCTAATTAAGCAAATGTATTCTATATCTATAGAAGGCTAAGTTGACTCACGCATGTGCAATACATATAAAGCTCTTGCTGACTCCAATCGCATGTGTGTGTTTCAGTCTGTCATTGTCAATGGTGAATTTGGTTGACACTTCTATTATAGAGAAAGGGCGAATAGCGATATTAAAATATTTCTTCTAATTAATTTCCTTTCAATGTATATGAATCTGTGTGGCAGGATACTAGTATAGTATAATAGTGACGTCCATATGGACTTTCCCATACCAAAATTAAAAGAATAATAGCTGTATTTCTTTTTAGCTCTATTGAGTTATAGTTACATTTAAAATTTTACGTCTACAATTTGATGAGCTTTGAATGTATGCAGTATAGACTACCATCATAATCATAACTCTTAACTCAGTCCCAAAGGTTTCTTTGTGATCTTTTGCAATCCTTCTTCATCTCCAACTCCTAGAAACCACCAGTCTGTTTGCAGGTCTGCCTGAAATGGTACTGCGTTGCCTTTCCTGAAATTTCATATACATGGAATCATGTCGTTTTGTAGTGTTCTGTGTCTAGCTTCCTTCATTTAACATTATGTATTGGTTTTTGTTCGTTTTTTTAGAGAGAGTGGAAGCAAGAAGGGAGGGAGAGTTAGAGAGAGAGCAAGAGGCACATTGATTGGTCGCCTCCTGCATGAGCCCTGTCCTGGGCTGGGCATCCAATCTGTAACCCAGTTGGACATAGAACCTTTGGTGGGCAGTTGATCCTCTAACTACTGAGCCAAACTGGCCAGGGCTGGCATGATGTTTTTGAGATTCATCCATGTGTCTCATGTATCAGTAGTTTATTCCTTTTTATTTCTGAGTAGTACTTTAACTGTTGGGCAGATTTCAGCAGTGAGGCCTGCTCTGAATTTTTTTGTAGGAAGGTTTTAAGCTATTAATTCAATTTCTGTGGCTATTTAGGTTATGTATTTCTTCTATAGCAAGCTTTGTCAGTTTGTATCTTCCAAAATATTGTTTTTCTTTTATCTAAGATGTCAAATTTATTGGAATGACAATGCTCATGATATTTGTTTACTATCCTTTTTATGTCTATTGGATTACATATTAGTAATCTGTGTTTGCTCTTTTTAAAAATTCTAGCTAGATGTTTATCAATTTTTTTATCTTATAAAAAACCTGATTTTAGTTTTATTCCATTTTCTCTACCCTTTTTTAAAATGATATTTGCTCCTGTTTTTATTATGTTCTTCTTTTCATTTGTGTTTCAATGTGTTCTTCTTTTTCTAGTTTCTTAAGATAGATTATTGGTTTTAGACTTTTTCATTTCTCATAAATCATCTTAATGCTATAACTGTTCCTGTAAGCACTGTTTTAGCATCATCACAAACATTTTGATATATTTTGTTTACATTTTCACTTACATTTAAAATATTTTATTAATTGTATTGGTGGTTTCTTCTTTGACCCATGAGGTATTAATAAATGTGCTGTTTAATTTCAGTTTTTAGTATTTTCTTAGCATCATTCCATTATTGGTTTCTAGTTTAATCACATTATAGTTAGAGAACTTTTTGAGGCTTTTTTATACCCCGAATATGTTCTGTTCATATGTTCATTAAACAGACCTGATAGTTTATGTTTATGATAGTAAATGTTATTCTACCTTATTGGTAGGTCCAGGTACTGGACCATGGTAAATACTCAAATGCTAGTAATAATCATATGTGGTCTTCCATATTTCATCTTTTTTTTTTTCTTCTCTCCAAAGGTCGTTTCAGCTCTAAGAACTCTGAGTCTTTTAGATCTAATACGAACTTCCATATTCTGTAAATGTATGCCCTTTCTAGCTTTGAGAACGCTGATTCTTAAAGATCCAAGGCTAAAGTTTATATTCTGTATTTTTGGAATTCTGACAGGGACGAAAGAAGTCTATAGTACCTGTGGAGCCCAGGAGTCTTATTCAAGGAGCCTTTCAAGGGTGCTCCGTGTCTGGGATGACACTGAAATACATGTATGGGGTAAATGCCTGGAAGAACTGGGTTCAGTGGAAAAATGCCAAGGAAGAGCAGGGGGATCTGAAATGTGGCGGTAAATACACAGCATGAATTTGTATTTTGACTCAGGGGATAAAGGGAATACAAATAAATAAATTAATCTACACTAAAAGGATAAATACTAGGTCAAAAATCCCACAAAACTCTAGTTTTGGCTGTACTTAATTTTTCCCCATTTTTATTTAAACTCATTCATTCATTCATTTATTTATTTATTTTCCCTTTCAGGAATTGAACATGCCTCGTCTAGCCCATGTTCTGACCCCTTAGGAAATGCTCAAGACCATGCACTCTCCCAGGAGTCCTCAGAGTCAGGCTGTAGAGGTAAAACTCATTTTGTTGTGATCATTTGTAATATCATTTTCAATTTCAGATTATAAATGAAATATTTAAAATTATTAAGAAATTGAAGTCTTAAAAAATTGAGGTACTACTCCCAATTTTAAAGGTTTGTTATAAAGGTAAAATTGTATCTTTTGATCATGTGTTTATTATGTTAATATAAGGGGTTTTGTTACTTTTTCTTAAACTTTACAAGTAGCTCAGACTCTTTATTTACCTGTTTAACTCTTCTTCACCTTTCAGGGTTTAACGTTAGTGTCACATTCTCCAGAATCTGACCTGACCCTTCTTGTTTATTAGATTTCTTTCATTTATTTTCATAGTATCCCATTTAAATAAACATCTTATCATAGCATCTGTGACACCATATATACTGCATTGCATTTATTTCTTTAACTAAAAAAACCTTGAGATCAGGATCTGTCTGTAACCCATGTATTCAACAATGTACACCATAGCACCTTGGGCACAGTAGCCAGTGTTTATTCAATGAATTAAGTAAATGGTACTATATTTCCTTTTTTGTTATTGTTTAATAATTTTTAATTAATTTCAGAGAGGAAGGGAAAAGGCGAGAGAGAGAAAAACAACAGTGATGAAAGAATCATCAATTGGCTGCCTCCTGCATGCCCCACACTGGGGATCAAGTCCACAACCCGGGCATGTGCCTTAACTGGGATTCGGACTGTGACCTCCTGGTTCATAGGTCGATTGTAAACCACTGACCCCCACTAGCCAGGCATTATATTTCTTATCAGTTAATATTTCCGATGTCTTCTACCTTCCCACAGTCCGCTCTGTCAAGCTGAAGGAAGATATTCTGTCATGCACTTTCGCTGAGTTGAGTGTGGGCTTATGCCAATTTATCCAAGAGGTGCGGAGACCAAATGGTGAAAAATATGATCCAGATAGTATCTTATACTTGTGCCTTGGAATTCAGCAGGTATTAAATTCAATAATTATTATAAAATGTTACATTTTTAATAATTCTGATAGGACTTGTGAATTCAGTTGAAAAATTATAATGTTTATTGATTGGTTGGTATTGTTTCTATAATCTCTTCTTATTCTCCCCCCCTCTTTTTTTTTATTTAACAAAATTTTTTTTAATGACATTTTACATTTACCATAATATTATTTGTGATAGTTTCAGTTGTGCGGCACTATGATTAGAACCCTTTACAAAGTATTCCCCCTTGTTCTTGAAGTACTTACCTTGATTTAAAAAAATCTTGATCGTGTAGTCTTTTGTATACTGAATTGAGAGTATTAGTAGAATAACAGAAATTGAGGATGGTGCATTTTATTGTTAAATGAACACAGAAAAACACAAAAATAGCAATCCACATAAGAAATGACACAGGAGACTGTGTGGTGAATGTGTGTATGTATTTATATAAATCATATAGTCTCATTTACATTTAAAAAAATACTAAATAAAATAATAGTTACACCATTATTTGTCTATCACATTAGCTAAAATAAAATTATAACATTGATATAAGTTCTGTGAGTCGAGTTCACCTTTAGAGCAGGTGGAAATTAGTACATATTTTCTAGAAAGCAGTTTTGAGCATGTTTCAGGAATATAATTAAATATAATATTTTAAAAATATATTTTTATTGATTTCAGAGAGGAAGGGAGAGGGAGAGAGAGATAGAACTATCAATAATGAGAGAGAATAATTAATTAGCTGCCTCCTGCATGCTGCACACTAGGGATGGAGCCCACAACCTAGGCATGTATCCTGACCAGGGATAGAACCGTGACCTCCTGGTTCATAGGTTGATGCACAACCACTGAGCCACGCTGGCCAGGCTGTTAATACTATTTTTGCAAGCAGTTCACTTGGGAATCTGTCAGAGCTAATACTATGACATCATTGCACAAAATTAGAAGTAACTTCACTGTCCATCAAAGTATAAGAGTTATGCAAATTATATTTATAAAGTTGTATATTATGTAGCCAATAAAAATTGTTTAAAGTGACTTCTAGTAATATGTAAATATTAATATTAAAGCATTGAACCAGAGTACACATTTTATGCATATCACTGTATATTAACATGTAGTGGTTTAAAAACTAGTCATAATAACGCATAACAAAATGCAATGCATCAAAAATGTTTATAGTGGTTGTCTTCTGGGGATGGTAGAACTCTAGATGTCATTGATTTTTTCTTTTCTTACTTGGCCAAATTTTATCCACTTATATAGGGGTTGGAGTATTTTATTTAAGCATTCATTTTTTTTTTTTTAAATAAAATTTTATTGTTCATATTATTACAAATGTTCCTTTCTCTCCCCCTTCTCACCCCACCCTCTGCCCTTTCCACACCCCCCATTGTCCTCATCCATAGGTGCACAGTTTATGTTCAGTCTCTTCCCACATCCGCCTCTCCCCTTTTCCCCAAGAATAAACAATTCAGTCCCCTTCCATACCTCTGATTCTATTATATTCAACAGTTAATATTGTTCCTCAGATTTTTTTTTTTTTAGTTTCCTTGGTTTTTAGATTCACTTGTTGATAGTTACGTATTTGTTGTTCATAATTTTTATCTTTATTTACTTTCTCTTCTGAAAGAACCCCCTTCAGCAATTCATATAATTCTGGTTTGGTGGTGATGAACTCCTTTAGCTTGTTTTTATTAGTGAAGCTCTTTATCTGACCTTCGAATCTGAGTGATAGCTTTGCTGGATAGATTATCTTTGGCTGTAGGTTCTTGCTATTCATCACCTTGAATATTTCTTGCCATTCCCGTCTGGCCTGCATGGTTTCTGTTGAGAAATCAGCTGACAATCGTATAGGTGCTCCTTTATAGATTACTACCTTCTTTGCTCTTGCTTCTTTTAATATTCTCTCTTTGTCTTTTGCTCTGGGAATCTTAATTATGATTTGTCTTGGTGTGGTCCTCTTTGGATTCTTTTTGTTTTGAGTTCTGTGCGCTTCCTGGACTTGTAAGTCTAATTCTTTCACCAGGTGGGGAAAGTTTTCTGTCACTATTTCTTTCAGTATGTTTTCGATATCTTGCTCTCTCTCATCTTCTGGGACCCCCTAATTCTGATGTTGGTTCGCTTGAAGTTGTCCCAGAGGTTTCTTACATTATCTTCAACTTTCTGGATTCTCTGGCCTTCTTGCGTCTGCAGAGGAGTGTCTTCTGGCTCTTTATGTTCCAAATCTTTGACTTGATTCTTGCGATCTTCCATTCTGTTTTTAGGACTCCATAAAATATTTTTTATTTCAGACAATGTATGTTTTATTTCTTGTTGATCCCTTATTATTTCTAGTTGATCACTTTTCATATCCTCATAGGTCTTGTTTATTTTATTGGCCTTTTCTAGGAGATTCTTGAACAACCTTTTAAGTGTGGTTTTGAACTCTATATCCAGTCGCTTTTTGTCCTCCATTTCTTTCGTTTGTGATCTATTTGGTTTAGGCATTTTCGCAGGCAGCTTTCCTGATGGGGCGGGGTTTCAGGGTGGAGCCTACAGCCTTGGCTTCCGTCAGCCCTGCCCTATGCGACTCCTGAGACTCAGGGTCCTTCAGTACTTGTTGCGAGCGCCTCTGAGAGAAAGGTGCCCTCGATTTTCGCCTGCTGCCAAACTGTCTATGCTCTCCCCCAATGAGTCCGGTATTGGGGTTCAGGTCAGTTGGTAGTGGGATTGGAGGTGGCGTTCAGAGCAGTCTGGAGCCCCTGTCTCCTTCCCGTCAGGGCAATCCCTCGGCACAGCTGGCCGTCCCTTCTCTGTGCGCAGTGTGCGGGCCTCCGGGACCTCCTTTTGCCGCTTCCCCGGAGTCCCGCCTTACAGCCCGGCTCCCTATGGATGAGCCTGGGTCCCCTGGGTCTGGCCTAGAATTGGGGTTCAGAGCAGTTGGAGCTGGGCCCAGCACAGTCGGAGCTTTTCTCTCCTTCCCGCTTGGGACCGCCAGCCAGGCACTCGGCCTCCCTCCTCTCCGGCTCTGTCCTCTCCGCGCGCGCCGCGTGTCTCCGTACCTTGGGCTTTTACAGCTCCTCCGCGCTTCCTTCTGGTTTTCTCCTTGCTTCTTGTAGAATTTCCAGTCACTCGACTTTCCTGTAGTTCTGGGTAATGTCCATTTTATATTTTAGTTGTATTTTGTTGAAATTGTTGTGTGCGGCTGCGGCTAGTTGCCTACCCGAGCAGCCATCTTGGATTCTCTAAGCATTCATTCTTAAAGTTTTATTTTTATTGACTTCAGAAGAGAGGTAGGAAGAGGGAGAGAGAGATAGAAACATCACTGATCAATCCATTGATCGGCTGCATCATGCATGCCTCCTGCATACCACCACCCTGGGAATTGAGCCTACAACCCCAGCATGTGCCCTTGACCTGAATTGAACCCGGGAACCTTCAGTTCACAGGCCGAACACTCTATCCATTGAGCCAACCTGATAGGGCAATGTTTTGTTTTTTAATTAGGTAAGTAATGTGTGCCCAGTGTAACCGTAGGAAAAATTTTTCTCCCTCCATTCCCATTTCCCAAGGTAACAGTGCTGCAGCAGAAGTGTCCTTCTCCACCTTCTCCTGTGCTGTACCTTATTCACCTATATATGTTGAATAATTTTTGTTTTGCTTAGTTTTTAGCAAAATGGAACCCATACCATATACATTTATTTTATTTTTATTTTTTTTATTGATTTTTTACAGAGAGGAAGGGAGAGAGGTAGAGAGTTAGAAACGTCGATGAGAGAGAAACATCAACCAGCTGCCGCTTGCACACCCCCTACCGGGGATGTGCCCGCAACCAAGGTACATGCCCTTGACCAGAATCGAACCCGGGACCTTTCAGTCCGCAGACCGACGCTCTACCACTGAGCCAAACCGGCTTCGGCCATATACATTTTTTACAGTTTGCTTTTCTCAACCTGTGTATCTCTCCAGATGACTATAATTAGAACTTTTTTCCTTTAAAAAAGAAATTTGCATAATATTGCTAAGTATAAATATGCCAGTTATTCAGCCTTTTATTTTTTTTATATTCAGATTATTCTCCTCCATCTTACTCTGACAAACAGTGCTTAAGTCGATATTTTGTTACTGAAAAAAATATATAAATTTTTTTTGTTTGTGAAAAGAAAATATATTTTGTTTGTGTTCCTAATGAATTGGTGCTTTTGTTTCTAGGTTATAGCATATTTATATATATTTTCTCTCCAGTTTTAAGATACTTTCAGATTACTTTTCAGAATGGTGTTTTGTGAAAGGTTCATATATATAAAGTGGCCCTCAAACACTTAAGAAACCCAAAGTCCAAAGAACAAGGCAAACAAGTCCACCTTGTCGGTTGAAAGAGTTTAATAGGGAACTTATCTACAGAAATTCAGTCTTAGGTGGCAGCAAGATGAAGCGGACTCCTGTGCCTTCCACCTCCCTCTGACCATGTGCTTATATCTCCTAGATCTGAGAATGCTTGGGTGATCCAAGGATCCCTTGTCAGAGCCAGTTAGATAGTTAACATCATGGGCGACTCACCCCTATAGGCAGAACTAATGGAAAGCCTGTGACGATTGTGTGTATATTCCAGAGCTCACTCTGGGGAAGGGGAGGAAGTCAAGGGTTCAGATTCACCCAGAGGTCAAGATGGCAGATTAGACCATTTTGAGACAGTTAGCTCTGTTCGTACAAATGGTTGTCATTTACACTTTTATTAGCAGTGTGAGTGAGTGCCCATTTCTTGAGTCTTCTTTGCCACTCTTCCTTTTTAATATTTATTCTGAGTTTTAAAAAAAGACTCCATTTTTTCCAACTTTTATAAATCAGAATGTCTTTTTATGTTGTTGGTCATTTGAATTTTTCCTTTCAATCTGAAGAATCTTTTATATTTGGGATAGTTACTTAAGTATAAGCATTTTAAAAAGGCGAAAGATTTATGCGATCTGAAGAGAAACCAGAGTATAGTATAAGCATTTTAAATAAAATTTTCTAGTATGTTTTTGTCTTTTGGTTTTTATGTTATGTTTTGCCCTTCAAGAAGTTTTCCTTTTTTACATAGTTCAATTTCTCTTGATAAATTCTGGGTTTTCCTTGTTGCTTAGGATGATTTCCTACTTGAATAAAAAATTCTCATAATTTTTTGTCTAAAATATTATTTTATATTGACATCTTTAATCTGAAATTAATTTTGTATATCAATATATTTCTGATGAATAATATTTTGATGGGTAGTTAATTATGAAAGCACCATTTATTTTTCCACAAAATTAAAATGACACCTTTGTTACTATAATTTAATCTAGTTTCTACACTGTAAATGAAAAAAATTACCTTATGAGAGGACTTTTATATATTCTTCAACCAAGTTTATTAAGCACTGAGGATGTATGTGCCCTTTATGCATTTTGCTTAGGTAAAAATAGTGAAGATTCTTAGCATACTTCCTGTAATCTTGACATTTATATTTTGGATCTTAAGAACATTTTGTCATTTTACCACTGCACATGTCAAGAAATAACATGTTTTGAGGCAGTTAATAATATTCTTTTTTTTTTTTTTTTAAATATATTTTATTGATTTTGTACAGAGAGGAAGGGAGAGAGAGAGAGAGTTAGAAACATCGATGAGAGAGAGTCATCGATCAGTTGCCTCTTGCACACCCCCTACTGGGGATATGCCCGCAACCAAGGTACATGCCCTTGACCGGAATCGAACCCGGGTCCCTTCAGTCCCCAAGCCGACGATCTATCCATTGAGCTAAACCGGTCCCGGCGGCAGTTAATAATATTCTAATAATTTGAATATTAGATCATTGCCATGATTTCAGTAAAAAACATTTGAGTTTTTTACACTTCTGTATATGAAATACTCATTTATGAAACAAATACTAAAAGTATGAAATTTTTTTCTAGTATGTTTATCAACTCTTATTTGTTGATATTAATAAATGACTTCATATAATAATGCTATTAAAAAAGAAGCCATAAGTTAACAGATTGTCAGATAATTGTTACAAGAAGTAAATATTATAAAACTTTTATTTATTTTGACAAGAAATAAACTTTCCATAACAGTAAGAAATGTGAAAAGGGTACTTATTTGGCATCTCAAATGTGCTTTCTCTTCTTCATTTGGATTATGAAAATAATCATGCCAATTGTGAAGAATTTTGAAAATACATAAAAATATAATGGTAACACCTGGGCCACCACTGTTGATATTAGCTGGGAAGGTGATAATTGCAAAAGAAACAGGCAAGTAATAGAAGAAAAACAACAGATTGCTAATAGACAGAATGTACCATGAACACCTAACAATCATGTACTATGCATGCTATGTATTAATATAAATCCATTTCGTATATTAACTCACTAATGTGTCAGTGTGGCCCTATGAAGTTTAAGAACTGTTACTTCAGGCACTTACCTTAGGTCTCAAAAGTAGTAAATGGTGGGGCCAGATGTGAACCCAGGTAGTTCTGTTTCAGAGTCTGTTGTTATGAACACCATGTTGGACTGCTTCTCTAATATAAAAAGGTGTTGAGCTGTAATCAGGGAAAGTTTTTCTTCTCTCTGATAAAAAATGTGAAAGATTGAGAAATTTGATAATACAAGCGTTACTGAAGATAAGTGCAGTGGTGGAGGCCCTTTTCAGAGTGCAAGTTAACAGTGGTTATCAAGTCTCAAAATTATATAAATTCTTCAGTCTAGTAAACCCTTTGATTATTATTTCTCCCCAAAGAGAGGCATGTATATGCATATACTAGTATTTACAATATAACATTGTAACAGCAAAAAATGGAAATCCCCTAGATGTTCATTAAAAGAATGATGTTTAAATCAATATGTCTATACTATTGAATACTATACAACGAAAAAAAGGAATGAGTTGCTTCTAGAGATATTAACATGGAAAATTCTTACAGACATACATTTTAAGGAGTAAAAGTAACTTGCCAAACTATATGTGTAGTATTGATATTTATATTATGGGAAAATACACAAAACATAAAAAATGTATAATTCAGTGGCATTAAGTACATTCATGATGTGAAGCCATCACCACTATTTAGTTCTATATAACTTTATCACTCTATATGGAAATCCTCTACCCATTAAGCAATTATTCCTCATTACCTGTTCCATCTTGTCTCTGACAACCATAAATCTGTTTTCTACATGGACTTGCCTATTCTGAGTATTTCATATAAGTAAAGTTGTGCCTGGCTTCTTTCACTCAATATAGTGTTTTTAAGGTTTATCAGTGTTGTAGCATGAATCTGTATTTCATTCCTTTTTAATGGCTGAATAGTATTCCATTGTTGGATATATCACATTTTGCTTATCCATTCATATGTTGATGAACCTTTGAGTTGTTTCCACCTTTTGGCTATAATGAATAGTGAGTGTTGCTATGAATATTTATGTACAAGTTTTTGTTTGAATATCTGTTTTCAAATCTTTGGGGGTATATACCTAGGAGTGGTGTTGCAGGATCATATGGTAACTCTTATTAGCTTGTTCAGAAACTACTAAACCATTTTCCACAATGGCTGCACCATTGCATGTTTCCAATGCAATGTATAAGAGTTCCATTATCTCTACTTCCTTGCCAACACCTAATTTTTGTTAATTTGTTTTCTAAATAGCCATCTGGTAGGTATGAAGTGGTATCTTATTCTGGTTTTGATTTGCATTTCCCTAATGACTAATAATATCAAGCATCTTTTCAAATAAATTTTAAATACCAAATTTTAAAAACGCATAAAAATTTTAACATATAATTAAATGCTATCTAGTGTTACTCTGTGAATGCAAATTTTTTCCCCTGAGTGATTTTTATCTGATCTGATCTGTACTCTCAAAATGCTTTTTTTTTTTTTTAACAATACTTTACCCAAGCTGTTGCTTGGTATGTGATATGGTTCTTGATGGTTATAATTAGCAGTTTTACATCCTACATTTAGACTTGAACTTTAAAATATATATATATATTATTGGTTTTTTACAGAGAGGAAACGAGAGGGATAGAGAGTTAGAAACATCAATGAGAGAGAATCATCAATCAGCTGGCTCTTGCACACCCCCTACTGGGGATGTGCCTGCAACCAGGGCACATGCCCTTGACCGGAATCAAACCTGGGACTTTACAGTCTGAAGGCTGACGCTCTGTCCACTGAGCCAAACCAGTTTCGGCTAGGCTTGAACTTTTTGAAGGCTGTTGTTGTGGGCAAAGAGTTGAGAACTGTCATTAGAACACTCCAAATAGTTTTTGAATTTGGGCATCCTCGGGTCACTTGACACTAGCTAACTGTATTATTTCAGGAAGTGTTCTTGTAGCTAGGCTGACAAAAACTTCTGAGAGCACACCTGTAGATCCTACCGTGAATTAGAAAAATTATTTGGGAAATACAAATTAGGACCAATTTTTAATACATCAATTTCATTAACTGAATAAAGATACTTATTAGAATTTTTCTGTATACTTTGTGTCTTACAAACAAAATAGAAAATTTTACCTTATGAGCTCAGTGTTTGAGATGTCATTCTGTGTGAAAGGGGCCTTTAGCTGGGATCCTGGTATTTTAACAATTATCCTTAAAGTGGTTTATAATTTTGGGCAAGGGGGGGGGGGGAATGGTAAGGTATGTACACAGATAATAATTTAATAAAAAATTTTTAAAAAGTGGTTTATAATTTTGTAAGGGAAAAATAAAGGGTAACCTATGTTCTTTAAAATAATTTAAAAAATGTTTATATTAAAAAATTTTATTGGGGTGACATTGGTTAATAACATAAGTTTTAGCTAAAATAATCTTTAAAAAAAGTCTTCTCTTTGTATCAACATGTGTTTCCACTTTTATTCTCTTGTAGTACCTGTTTGAAAATGGTAGAATAGATAACATTTTTACAGAGCCCTATTCCAGATTTATGATTGAACTTACCAAACTCTTGAAAATATGGGAACCTACAATACTTCCTAATGGTAGGATGATTAATTTTTTGTTTTTTTTTCATGATACACTTTCTAAAATTACTTAAGTTGTAAGATTATCTTTTTATAAATTGTTTGTTTTCTATTTCTGTCCTGATTTGTAATGTATTGGAACTCCTGAGGAGAAAGTCTTGGGTTAATCATTGATTACTAGAGGCCCATTGCATGAAATTTGTGCACTTGTGGGGGAGTCCCTCAGCCAAGCCTGCACCCTCTCGCAGTCCGGGAGCCTTTGGGGGATGTCCAACTGCCGGTTTAGGTCTGCTCAGTCAGTCGGACATTCTTAGTGCTGTCATGGAAGTGGTAGAGGCTCCAGCCACTGACGCTGCACTTGCCAGCCATGAGCTCGGCTTCTGGCTGAGGGGTATTTCCCCTGTGGAAGCACGCTGACCACCAGGGGGAAGCTCCTGCATTGAGCATTTGCCCCCTGGTGGTCAGTACGTGTCATAGTGACCAGTTGTTCTGTTGTTCAGTCGATTTGCATATTAGCTTTTTATTATATAGGATTTTAGTGAAACTGTACCTTCCAAACAGTGTGCGTATACATACTACTAACTGTTGAAAAATTTTAAAAAATTACTGAAGGTTCCATTTACAGTTGTAGAAACTGTTTTTGTTCTGGTAATGCTGGTATTGTTGCATGCTGTAGTAGTAACTGCCACATATTCTACTTCTGGACTCTACCTGTTAGCAGTGGGCCTTCTTTAATTGTTTATAAAGTACCCTGAATTGGTTATTGATACTTAAATCTTGATCTTTAATTGTCTTTGACCATAAGTCATGGGACAAACCCCTAATCCATGCCAGTCTTAGGCTCCTCAGAATTTAAACTAAGAGGAGGATCACTTCTTAGCCTTTATCTTGGCTAAAATCAAGAGTAAAGTAAGAGGGCATTGGAAGAAGGGGGGCACTATCTGCCTTCTTAAAATCTTACCTAAATAAAATTGAACCAGTTAACAGGAAGCGTATTGAACTGGAACAGGAGTCTGCAATCTGTGGCCCATGGACCATATCTGGCCTGCTGCCTGTTTCTTGATGTGGTCCATCAGCTAAAAATGGTTTTTACATTTTAAATGGTTTTTGGGCAGGGGGACTCTAAGGAATAATAATATTGTGAGGCATGTGAAAATTATATGAAACTCAAATTTGTGTCTATAAATAAACTTCATGGTACTTACAGCCATATCTATTAGTTTATGTTTTGTCTGCAGCTCCTTACCTTCTACAACAACAAAGTTGTTCAGAGCCTATATGGCCCAAAATGCTTAAAATATTTACTATCCGGCTCTTTACAGAAAAAGTTTGCTGGCTCCTGGTCTACAATAGCAGTAGATTTAAGCTGTTTCAGTAGAATGCTCAGTGTGCAATCATCTTACCTTTTCCTTGTAGTGCCTTCTCTGTTTTTCTGTATAAAGAAGGAGGGGGAAAGAGAGGAACAGTCAGTCGTGTGTGTGTGTGTGTGTGTGTGTGTGTGTGTGTGTGTGTGTCATGTCTTGTCTGAGAATTTTAGGAACTTCTTGTTTTATTTATCAGGAGCTCAATGCTGTCTCTCCCCCATCCCCCACCCCCTTCTTCGGTCCAGGTTACATGTTCTCTCGCATTGAAGAAGAACATTTGTGGGAGTGCAAACAGCTGGGCGCTTATTCACCAATTGTCCTCTTGAACACCCTTCTTTTCTTCAATACCAAATACTTTCAACTAAAGAATGTTGCTGAGCACTTGAAGCTTTCCTTTGCCCATGTGATGAGACGGACCAGGCTTTTGAAGTACAGTACTAAGATGACATATCTGAGATTCTTTCCACCTTCACAGAAGCCAGAGTCAGAACCAGGTGTGTGGTGAAGTTTGGAAGATTTCTGTTGAAGTCTCAGTATTCAAATGGAAACGCATTGCAGAGGGGTAACTGTGTGGCTTTTGTTTAACATTTAAATGCTCTATGTCATGGCTAGGTTCAAGGCTTTTTCTCACAATAAGAGGAATCACTTCCTTTCATTGGCCTTTAAGTGAGACATTCTGATAGCATTGGTAGAGCTCAAATAATCCTTATTTTAAAACCTCCCATGGAATTCAAATATACAGCTAAGTTGAGAATCACTGATTTAGGGGTAACAGATGGGTCAATTACTAGTTAAAGGAATCTGTTTAACTTTTAAATTTTCTGTTTCTAAGTCTTTTTAGACCAGAGTACCTCTTTTTAGTTGACAATAAGATGTTAAGTTTGAAGAAACTTTAAAGCTGTTCTAGAGTCTACTGCTTTTATACACAGTAGAATAATAGCAGCGATGACAATTTTATTAGAAGGGTTATGGTATGAAATTTATTGATTTTAACCAAATTTATAAGTTCTAAAATTCCAAAAATCCAGTTGTTACTTTCTTTTTAAAAAAATATATATTTTGCCAAGACCGGTTTGGCTCAATGGATAGAGCGTCGGCTTGGGGACTGAAGGGTCCCAGGTTCGATTCCGGTCAAGGGCATGTACCTTGGTTGCGGGCATATCCCCAGTAGGGGGTGTGCAAGAGGCAGCTGATCGATGACTCTCTCTCATCGATGTTTCTAACTCTCTGTCTCTCTCCCTTCCTCTCTGTACAAAATCAATAAAAATATATTAAAAAAAAATATATATATATATTTTATTGATTTTTCACAGAGAGGAAAGGAGAGAGATAGAGAGCTAGAAACATCGACCAGCTGCCTCTTGCACACCCCCTACTGGGGATGTGCCCACAACCCAGGTACATGCCCTTGACTGGAATCGAACCTGGGACCTTTCAGTCGCAGACCGACGCTCTACCACTGAGCCAAACCGGTTTCGGCCAGTTGTTACTTTCTTGGGATAAGAGTGAAATATATAGCCCTCACTGATTTGGCTTAGTGGATAGAATGTTGGCCTGTGGACTCAAGGGTCCCAGGTTCGATTCTGGTCAAGGGGATGTACCTTGGTTGCCAGCTCATCCCCAGTGGAGGGTGTGCAGGAGATGGCTGATTGATTTTTGTCTCTCGTCAATGTTTCTAACTCTCTATCCCTCTCCCTTCCTGTCTGTGAAAAAAAAATCAATAAAATATATTTTTTAAAAGAGTGAAATATATATTTTGAATGTGAGAATTTAAAATTACTCAAAGTAAAATCTTAAAGAATAATTGTGATTTTTATTTTTGTGTTAACTTTTTCCTCCTTTACTTTAGAAAATACTAAGATTTATTTGCTTGTTCACCACGTCTGTCCTATTTCCTTCTATTTGTTCATAAATGGCTTACTTTGTGTTCTTAATTGATATCGGTTGGGGAAGAGAGGCAGTCAGGTAACAGTTCCCTGTTTTCTCATCTCGGGTGCCTAATAAGATTTGTAATAAGTTCAGCTTCTTTTCTGAATGAGTAACTAACAAAGTCTTCCTTATTTAGGTAGCCTCTAAGTAGAAAACTTAGAGCGAATTGTTGTTTAAATAATAATTAATGCAGGAAGCCGGGGAAAGTTATGTGCTGGTAAGAGCAACTATAAGAAAAGGAAAAAGAAAGCCTTTTTCCTGAGTCCTCAGACCCACCTATTATTCTCTCGACTATTGAATGGGAAAGTGGAAAAGAAAGAGCTCACTTGCCATGTCTTCACACTTGGCCCTGCAGTGTTCTGTTAGGGGAAAGGATTTGCTCTTTTCTTAGCAAATGCTCACTTTATTGAGAGTTTCTTTTCCCAGCAAAGGTTCCTTTTCTTATAATACTATGACAAATAAAAGAAACTTTAACAAATGTCCAGAGGGCACTGATGCCCGATTGTGGAAATGCTTTATTTATTTATTTTAATCCTCCACTTGAGGGCATGTTTTTATTTTATTTGAGAGAGAGAGAAAGAGAGAGAGAGAGAGAGAGAGAGAGAGAGAGAGAGAGAGAGAGAGAGAGAGAGAGAGAGAGAGAGGGAAACACAAACACACACACACACACACACAGAAACAGAGAGAGAGAATCAGAGAAACATCAGTGTGTGAGAGTACCATCAACATCGATCAGTTGCCTCCTTCCAATATGCACCTCAACTAAGGATGGAACTCACAACCTAGGTATGTGCCCTGATTGGGATCAAACCCCCCAGCCTTTTGATGTGTGGGGCCACCCGGCCAGGAGAGTATAAATATTTTTAGTTAAAGAGGTGAACATTTCCATCGTAATGTCCACCGTAGGGGAAGAGCACCTGAAACCCTTAAGAACCCTGTGCCTGATAAAATCTCTTCAGATCAGGCTCAGAACTGAGACAGACTCTCTTGCACAGTGCTTTTCACCATGTTCCCCCTACTTTGGTGAGCTGGGGAAAATAACTTACAGGACAGGGACTTTGCTTTGTTCAATGCTGTTAACCCTGAACTTAAAATTATATCTAGCACCTCCATAGGTGCCCAGTAAATACTTGTTGAATGAGTAAGGGAAAGAAAAGGGGAGGGAAGCAAAGCTTGGGTGTCTTGATACTTGAAAAATGTAATTTTTTATTATTATTTCCTGCCTCAAGATAAACTAACTGTTGGCAAAAGGAAACGAAATGAAGATGATGAGGTTCCGGTGGGTGTAGAAATGGCAGAGAATACGGACAACCCACTAAGATGCCCTGTCAGACTTTATGAGTTTTACCTGTCAAAATGGTAAGTACTCTTTCCCTGAACTAGATATAATACTCTTCAAAAAGAAGTTAACATACTCTGGATTTCAGATGCTTGAATATCAGAAATGTAGCTCACCTCTGACTAAAGTCAAAGTCTAAAGATGGATTTACCTCCTATTTCATTATTTTCCCATTCTTGTATCTGTCTGTATTTTGAACTAAGAAACAAATTGCTTTACCTTGATAATCTTTTTCCCAAAATTCTCTTCAAAAGCAAGAATAAGAATCCTTGCCATCGTTTGATCTTTGCAACTGTTATCTAAATTGCTGTGATTTTTAAAAATATATATATTTTATTGATTTTTGTACAAAGAGGAAGGGAGAGAGAGAGTTAGAAACATCAATGAGAGAGAATCGATCAGCTGCCTCTTGCACACCCCCTACTGGGGATATGCCCGCAACCAAGGTACATGCCCTTGACCGGAATCGAACCCGGGGCCCTTCAGTCCCCAAACCGATGCTCTATCCATTGAGCCAAATCGGTCCCGGCTGAATTGCTGTGATTTTATTATTTAATAGAAAAGATATTTAGAGGAGTTTTTAAATTGCTAAAACTTTAAGTACAAAAAACAATTTCTTTTTAAGGTCTTGGAAATTTTTGAGTGATCTTTTTCTTACAGAAACTTTATGACTTATAAGATCACACCAATGCACTTTTCTCTCAAAGAAATACGATGACTGTTTGCCCTTTGAAAATGTGTATTGAGAGCTCATAGGGTTCATTCCAGGTTGTGGGTGCTGAGGAAATGTGGTTCTCAGCCATAGTATAACATGTTAGTTAAATTTGTTGCTCCTAAGAATGTAAGTACTAAAGTCTGTGAAGGATTTACACTGTGACTTCTACTAACATTAGACTCACTTCCAAACCAATATTGAGTGTGGGAGAAAAGATGTGGAGTTATAGATTGCTCCTGGGGTAAGTGTTTATAAACCGTGTGTGTACGTTGCTGATCTGTGATATAAATCAGAGCAGAGCAAAGTTGAGAGCCATTACATTAAAGAGTAGTTATGTATTACCTCTGCCCTCTGATTCCCAATTTTCTTTCTTTTTTCTCTTTTTCCTGTGGATAGTTCTGAAAGTGTGAAGCAGAGGAATGATGTGTTTTACCTTCAACCTGAGCGTTCCTGTGTCCCGAATAGCCCCATGTGGTACTCCACGTTCCCGATAGACCCTGGGACTCTGGACACCATGTTGACACGTATTCTCATGGTGAGGGAGGTGCATGAAGAACTTGCCAAAGCCAAAGCTGAAGACTCTGATGTTGAATTGTCAGATTAAAGCAGAAGTGGGGTTCCTATTTTCATACACATTGGTATGCACCAAACTGTGAATGCATCCAAGCTTTGGAAAACGATGTATAAGTCCAAGTCTCCTTGACTTGATTATAACATAATGGAAAATAGATAACTCGTGAACCACAGAGTGGATGTACAAATGAAAATTGAAGGAAAGAATGTGAACTGAGAAATGTTCTTTGGCAGTGATATAGTTCTTAGACATCTTCAGAATGACTAACCAATTTCTCCGAGTGGTGCATAGTCTTATTTTGTTCGGGAATAACAAATTGTGGAATATTTTTAAGGAAAAACAGTTATATAAAACTCTGCCATAGTAACCTTAGACCTTAGGGAGGTAACTTTGGAGTGAAACCTTGGCTGCAATATGGTAATTGGAGGAGCCCTATGTCAAAGTTAGGGGAGCAATAGTACAGAGCTAAGAGTGACATCAGATGAGGACTGTGGGACCCAGACTTGAAGACCCAATAAAAATACTGAACTTTTATTATAAGGTAGAGAGTGAAGGGGTCTTGATTTTCATTTTCACTGCCAAGCCAATTCTGTGAAGGATCGAAGCCTCTGTGCTTTGCCGTTGGCCCTCGCATCAGGAAGCAAGGCCTTCCCTGCTGTTCCCAGAATGCTGTCCTTTTCCTTCCTGGGTCTAGCCGTCTCAGCTGTGGGTCGATGTGGGTAAATTAAGGTAAAGGGGTTGAAATTCTGCAGTCCAGTTACACACAGAGAAGTACTGTAGAGCCATTAGACCTGAGGTGTCTTGAAATGTTTCTAGAAAGCCCACTAAAATGCCCACTTCTCTGGGTGTCAGCCTTTTTGCTGCTGTCTCATGGCATGAGCTATGGTGCACAGAAATGGGGGTTCTCCTTTTGTTTTCATTTTATCCCCAAATGGCAGCTTTCCTTTCATTGTTTTATCTTCCTATTTCCTAAATAATTCCTCTTATTTTGTCTTTAGCACCGTTTCTGAAGGCCTGAGTCATTGCAAAAAGGATAGTCTCTCCCCTAACTGTCAAAGCTGTGGATGATTCCACAAAGACACAGTATTATTTAGCTATCAGAATTATGATAGGAAAGATCTTAGTATGTTCCTATACAAAGCATTTGGAAGATGACCTTGTTGTCCTAAAGAACTTGAAAATGGGGCTAGGATACAGACATTGACTGTCTTTCATGGTCATAAGCAGGTTCTTATAGCATTATTCCAAACTCTAGCTGTTTTAATGGTTTTCTGAGGATTGCAAGTCATAGTGTGTTTGACATACCTATCCATTTCTCTCATCTCCATTCTCAGTTTCTTCCCCACAAAATTTTGAATCGAAGCTTTTATGATGTTGGATAATCACAAAACTTATTTAGTAGAGATTAATTTGACCCTTATAGAAATGAGAGAAGTCCAAAGCCTCTTAGAAATTTTAACCTTGAAATTCTTTTCAATATGTCCCATTTTTTAGGTGGGAGCGGCAGGTTTTTGTTTTTTTTTTAGTAAGTAAATGAAAGTCATTTTTACTACAATAAAAATTTAAAACTAGGCCTTTTGACATTGTGTGCTTGATGGTTCTGTCCCTCGGCCTGTGACAAATTTCATTTTTGTTATGAGAACTGTGTAAAGAAGTAAATCTGCCTCAGTTCTGTATGATTTAATTCCATCTGTGTTTGTCATCTCTGATTGGAAGATTTCTTACTTCCAGACCTTGTTTAATATGGAGGAAAAACAATTGAATTGTCTCATAAGTCTGCCAATAAACTGTCCAGAAACTTCAGGTGTAATAGTCCCCAATATATTCATTTTATGTTTTGTATAAACACTAACATTTCCCTTTCTGAAGTTGTATGAAAAACAAATATTCTTGGCACAGTAGAGAAATTGTTATAAAACACCAGAGAGGGGAAAAAATCTGTATTTTTTAACTGAGAACAGCCAATACCCCACGTAAATGACTATATTGGGATTTAAATTGCATATTAAATCACAGAGTTGTTCATACCCTAGATTAATTCATATAAGAAAATATTGGTCATTCCTCATAAGCATAGCTGTTGATATGTGTCCAATTATTTGCTTTTGAAAATTATAATTATGTAAAATTACTTTTTTTTTTCCAGAAGGGAAAAAAAAAAATCAAACACAGAGAAACAACTAAGTTATCCTTTTCTGGTTTTTTTTTTTTTTTTTTTTTTTTTTTTTAACCATTTTTGGGTTCCCTTGCAGAAACCACAGAAATATTCCTTTAGAATAAAATAGTATATTTGTATTTGATGGGTGAGTTACTCTTTTTCTTTATAATTTTCTTGAAATAATTTAAAATATTTTTTTTCTGTTTGACCATATTGGTATGACCAACAGATGGTATATAACAAAGAAAGCAGTTTTCATAAAATAAATTATTTGGTATTTACTCAGTCCAGTAAACATATTGTTTCATTACAGTCTTTTTGGTTGTTTTCTTTCTTGTATCAAAAAACTTGTTCCCATTTTTAGTTAATTTATTAACATATTCAAAACCCTGAAAGCTAGAAATATCAGGTATATTGTATATATTTCATTTCAGGCAAACTTTTTTGAGATTTACAAAGCTTGCATCCATTCAGTTTATTCAATTTTGAAATTGTGGAATTAGGATAAAGAATATATCCAATTTTAAGAATATTTACATATTTAATTTGGGAATGTGGGGCTAAATGGTATTTTCCTTAGATTTTAGAGCTATCTTTACAACTATACCTTCAACTCCATATAAACTTTCTATCAAACTGCCCTTGTAGCATTACTAATTTTGTAAAAAAGAACTTTTCTAAAAAGTCCAAAGTAAAATGAATTTTTGCTAATCAATCCCAGTTTTCTGTTAAATTCAGAATTTAATTTTCCATGTTGGAAAGGTTCCCTGTGGTACTGAGTTGAAATTTTAGGAAAGAATTAAGCAAGAATACCCCCAATTCTAATTGTCCATATCATCATATGTTACTATCATTGAAAAAATATAAGAGGTATTGTTTCAGAATGGAAGATCCAAGGTTTTGGATGCTAGTTTTTTTACTTACTGGTTGTATAGCTTGTAAATTATTTAACCTCCCTGTGCCTCAGTTTTTCTCACAAAGTGGAATAATAGTAATTTATCATTTATGCCTGGCTTTCAAATGTTAAGTAAAGATATATGTACCCCTATATTCATTGCAGCTTTATTCACCATAGCCAAGATACGGAAACAACCTAATTGTCTTTCAACGAACAATTAAAGCTGTGATCCATATATACAATGGAGTACCACTCAGCCATATAAAAGTAGAATGTGTTACCTTTTAAACAGAAGAAAATTATCCATTGCTACTCAGTGGAAAGCAGCAGGGAGGTGGGGAGGGGAGTACAGTAAGTAGAAATTGCGAAATAACAGCAGAAATAAGCTCTAAATTACAATGAATGTAAACATCTTAAATTTAACTGAAGACAGATTCTCACCCTTATTTTCCCATCTTTATTTACTTGCCCTTCTCTGCATAGAGACATTAGTGTTTGAGGAAGTAAGAGCATGGAGGAGGTGATGTGTGCCTGGAGCCGTGGAAGCCTGCTGTGAGAGGTGCCTCAGTGAAGCAGCGCAGCGTCAGAGCAAGTGAGGCAGTGAGTGGCTGGGATGGTTAGGAGACTGATCACATTGTGCAAATAAGTTAAATGATTGAGAAATAAGTATACATATATTGAGCATAATGGGAACCAGATTTCTCCCTGTTTGAGAAAGGATTTATGAACATGGAAAGGGAGAAGGCTAGGAAGAACCTTGAGATGTTGAATTGAAATTGGGAGAGTTGGTTTGACCTCATAGGTTTAGACAGATAGATATAGTTGTATATAGTGATAAGAGTATCTATATATAAATAAAAGGGTAAGTGACCATCTGACTGACTGACCGGCTGGTAGGTATGACATGCACTGACCACCAGGGGGCAAATGCTCAATGCAGGAGCTGCCGAGCTGCAGTGACTTGGCAATGATGGTTCTTGGGGAGAAGAAGGAGCCCAATTCCCCGTGGAGCCGGGCGATTCCACCTTCGGCCGTGGGTTATGTTGTTGCTGGGGCACTGCCAGCCCCGAATCTGTTTACTGCACACTGTGTTTGTGTTCCACGCAAGGTGTGACAGCAACTTTACAGAGTGCCCTCTCCCACTCGGACCCCTCCAGGGATGTTGGAGAGCCAGTTTTGGCCTGTTCCCCTCAGGCCAAGCTGAGGGACCCCACCTGCCGAAGGGATCCCACTCACTCTGCTGCTGTGCCACCCCAGTTGCAGCCAGCTGGGGAGGGATCATGGGGAGGTTGAATCCAGGGCATGTACGGCCCATCTTGCTCAGGCCCGTCTCCCCGAGTCCCGCCCCACCTGCCACCATCTAATTAATATCCTTTCAATGTGCGCAAATCTGTGCACCAGGTCACGAGTGTGTATATGTATTTTATGGATTGATTGATTGATTGATTGATTGATTGATTCTATCCGCTGACATGGTATAGAAACAGTTTTACCTTGGTAGCAATGAGCCATACCAAGAGCTGTTGCATGAGGGCTCAATGACTAGTTCTAAGACGGGGGAAAGAAAAGATAATCCTGGAATACCTTTTGAGTATGTAAATGCTTTAAAAAAAATTTTTAAAAATAGGGCCATGTCAGAAGGAAATTGGAGGCAGACAGAAAAGGCTTCCATTGGTTAAATCTAGGACAATTTGTGTATCAGAGTACAACCTAATGAATAAAATAGGAATTCATGGGTTAATTTTTATATAAATGAGTAAAAAATTTAAAAGACTGGATAAATTAAAAAAATCTAACAAGGGTAAAAGTGATGCAAAACTATTAGACAAATATTAAGAAATATCTGGGTTAGCAATATTCATAGTATTGGATAAAAAGGATTTAATGCAAAAGTGGATTACATACTGATAGAATTAATAAAAAATTATAAATATGGATGTTACTATACTTCATAAACAGCCTGAAAACTAACAAAATTTTTGGTAAAAGGGAAGATAGATAACCCTTAGAATAAAAAGGGAAATGAGAAAGCACCTACAATGGACTAATGAATGATAAAATTATTATGTCTGAATTTGGAAACATAGCTGAAACAGAACCAAGAGGGAAAAATTAGATTTAAAATCATTTTTCCTTTTCATGAAATCATTTTCAGGGAACAAAGATTATGAATGAATAAAGCAATCATTCAATTCAATAATTTAAAGAATGAACAACAGGGGGGAAAAGAAAATAATAATAAAATCAGAAAAAATGGAAAAGAAACTATCATATATGGCCTTTATTATGTTGAGGTACTTTCCTTCTATACCATTTTATTGAGTGTTTTTATCATAAGTGGATGTGGTATCTTTTCAAAAGCTTTTTTTTTTTTTTTTGCATCTGTTGATATGATCATAGAAGTTTTATTTTGTTAATGTGGTATGTCACATTGATTTGTGGATGATGAACCATCTTTGAATCCTTGGAATGAATCCCACTTGATCATGATTTATGACCCTTTTAATATATTGATTTGACTTGTTAGTATTTTATTTAGGATTTTTGCATCTTGTTCATCAGAGATATTGGCCTGTAACTTTTTTTTTTTTTGTATTGTATTGCTTGGTATTATTATCTGGGTAATGTTGGCCTTCTAAAATGAGTTGGGAAATGTTCCTCCTCTTGAGTTTTTTTTTGTTTGTTTTTTACAAGCCAGAAAGCCATTTTATTACTAAATAATATATTTCTAGCGGGTGCCGATGGTCACCTGCCACACGCGCACCAGGTTGTCTGTGTAGCCAGCAAAGAAAGTTTGGCCACCAGCAGACCAGGCCAGAGAGGTACACTGGGGTGGCTCTGCCTTGCTGCTGGTACTGGTAACTTCTTGCTTCAATTCATCAATGATCTTGCCTTCCAAGTCCCAGATCTTGATGCTGGGACCAGTGGCAGCGCAGAGCCAGCAGCAATTGGGCCTGAAACACAGGGCATTGAGGTCCCACAGCATGGCCTGGCCACCCTTGCCTCCAGAAGCGCAGAGGGATCCATCTGGAGAGACAGTCACAGTGTTCAGGTATCCTGTGTGGCCCATGTGACTGATTGGTCTTCAGCTTGCAGTTTGCCAGGTTCCATACCTTGACCAGCTTGTCCCAGCCACAAGACACGATGATGGGCGAGAAACGGACACAAGACACCCACTCTGAGTGGCTCTCATCCTGGATAGTATATTTGCATACACCCAGAGGATTCCATAACTTGATGGTTTTGTCTCGTGAGCCAGAGAAGGCCACACTCAGCACATCCTTGGTATGGTCCACGAATCGGCACATGGTGGTGCCCGTTGTGAGATCCCAGAGGCAAAGGGTTCCGTCCCAGGAGCCAGAGAGGGCAAACTGGCCATCTGAGGAGATGGCCACGTCACTAACGAAATGGGAGTGACCCCGAAGAGCACGCTGTGGGATGCTGTAGTTGGTCTCATCCCTGGTCAGCTTCCACATGATGATGGTCTTGTCTCTAGAGGCGGACAGTACCATGTCCGGGAACTGGGGAGTGGCAGCGATCTGGGTCACCCATCCATTGTGGCCCTCGAGGGTGCCACGAAGGGTCATCTGCTCAGTCACGGCGGTGGCGGGTGTGGGTGTCGCCGCAGCGACGAGGATGGACCTGGATACTTCAGAGAGAGCAGCAGCACCCTCTTGAGTATTTTTAGAAGAGGTTGAGGAAGGGTGGTAAAATTCACCAGCGTTTTGGGGGAGGTTTTGATTACTCTATTTCCTTACTATAGTGACTGGTCTACTTAGGTTTTACAGTTTCTTATGATTCAGCCTAGAAAGTTTGTATGCTTCTAAGAATTTGTCCATTTCTTCTAGGTTATCAAATTTGGTGCTATATAGACTTTCATAGTATTCTTGTATATTCCTTAGATTTCTGTGTTGTCGTAACTTCTCATTCTTTTATTTGATTTTATTTCATTAGTCTAGCCAGACGTGTCAAATTTGTTTATTGTTTATCTTTTCATAGAACCAGCTCTTGGTTTCATTAATTTTTCTCTATTGCCTTTTTAATCTCTATTTCATTTATTTCTACTTTAATATTTATTATTTCTTTCCTTCTGTCTGCTATTTTAGGAAACAGAGATTTAGAAAGTTCAGAAACTTGACCCAACTGAAAAACAGTAAGAAATGGTGGACCTTGAAAATGACTTCAGTTTTTCTCACTGTGCAGAATATAGTTAAACACTGCTACAATTAAATATTTTACCTTTGTTCTCCCTGGGTGATCTACAGTAATAATCTGCTTCATGTTGATATTTACTGCTGTGTTGCCAACAATTACCTGAAAGAGAAGTTGGGGTGCTTCACTGGGCTGGAAAAAGTTTAGCTAAATCAGAAAGCAGACGAGATTGGGCGCGTTCTAAAAGGCTAAGTTGACTCGCAAATGCGCGATACATATAAAGCTCTTGCTGGTGCCAATCGCATGTGTGTGTTTCAATCTGTCATTGTCAATACGAATTTGGTTGATACTTCTATTATAGAAACAGGGCGAATAGCAATATTAAAATATTTTTTATAATTTTCTTTTTTAAAAAAATATATATTTTATTGATTTTTTTACAGAGAGGAAGGGAGAGGGATAGAGAGTTAGAAACATTGATGAGAGAGAATCATCGATTAGTTGCCTCTTGCACATCCCCTACTGGGGATGTGCCCGCAACCAAGGTACATGCCCTTGACCGGAATCGAACCCGGGACCTTTCAGTCCGCAGGCCGACGCTCTATCCACTGAGCCAAACCGGTTTCAGCTAATTAATTTCCTTACAATGTGCATGAATCCATGCACTGGGACTCTAGATTACAGACAGTCCTTGGGGTAACGTCGGAGATCCGTTCCAATGGTGCAACGTAACTCGATTTTTTCTGTAAGTCGGAACCCACCTACATAAGCACCTATGTCACTCACATGGAGCCCATACACAGCAGTAATGAAGTGAAATGAAACAGTAAAAAAATTGTAAAAGAAAGATAATAGTCCCTAACCTTTACTTGGGTTAAATAAATAATAAAAAACATAAATCACATAGGTACATACCGTATTTTTCGGACCATAAGACGCACTTTTTCCCCCCCAGAAGTGGGGGGGAAAAGTCCCTGCGTCTTATGGTCCAAATATAGCCTACACATATATTGTACTTAAAAAAAAAGTTTTTTTACTTGCCCGGCTCTGTGTGGTCTCTGTGTGCTTGCCCGGCTCTAAAATGGTTCTAAATGCTGCTGTTTACTTTACAGGGTTGATTACATGTGTTTATGACTGTGATGTTGGGTTTTAATGCACATAAAATATTTTAGGACACTATTTGTTTCAGAATCTTTTTTTCTTCATTTCCCTTCTCTAAAAACTGGTGCGTCTTATGGTCCGGAGCGTCTTATGGTCCGAAAAATACGGTATATCGAAATGACAACTATTTTTTTTTTTAATACTATAAAAGGGAAATGGCGACGTAACTACAAAACAATGTACGTACAGTATTTTCCGGCGTATAAGACGACCTTTGAAACGAAAAAAGTCATCCGAAAATCGAGGGTCGTCTTATACGCCGAGTATATCCCGAAAATAGGCAAATATAGGCCTAAACCTATGTTTTAACTGTAAAATTAGGAATAGTCTTATATGCCCAGTCGTTTTATATGCCGGAAAATACGGTAAGTGGAGTCCGACGTAACTTGAGGACTGTCTGTACATATAAACTTTCCTCTTAATACTACTTTTGCTGTGTCCCAAAACTTTTGGTATGATGTATTTTCATTTGTCTCTGTGTATCTATAGTTAGTTGTTCAGTAGCATCTTTAATCTCCACATAAGCAGGCATACCAGTTAATAATGCGGATATTTTTCACTAGATGGATTTACACATATGTTGATATGTGTGTGATTTGATATGTATGCTATTTTGTTGTATTGACAGCAAGCTTCAAAACTTCATATGTAAAATTTGCTGAAGGTATTAACATCATAGATATTTTTACGCTTAAAAATGTTAAATTTTGCCGAAACCGATTTGGCTCAGTGGATAGAGCGTCGGCCTGCGGACTGAAGGGTCCCAGGTTCGATTCCGGTCAAGGGCATGTACATTGGTTGCGGGCACATCCCCGGTGGGGGGTGTGCAGGAGGCAGCTGGTCGATGATTCTCTCTCATCAACGTTTCTAGCTCTGTATCCCTCTTCCTTCCTCTCTGTAGAAAATCAATAAAATATATATATTTTAAAAAACGTTAAATTTTATGCCAAAAAAACAAACAAACAAGCATTTGTGGGAAGTTTTAATTCATTACTTACTTTGAAGAAAAAGTTATACTTTGGGAAGTTTATGGTGAACATGCTCCATCTCAAGATACTTGTGAACACTGGTTAAATGCTTTAAAAGTGATGATTTCGATGTGAAAGATAAAGAATGGTCAACCGAAAAAGTTGGAAGACCAACAGTTACAAGCATTATGTGTATTCTGTCGTTTTAGGAGGGCATGTTGTAGAATATCAACTAAGACTATTTGGTCTCATGTGCCACTTAATGCTATTTCCTTATTGACTTTTTGTCAGGGTAATCTCTCATTGCTGTCAATGGGGTATTAAGGTCCTCTGCTGGAATTGTAGTTTTGTCTGTTTTTTCTTTCTTTTAGGTCTGCTGATTATTCTATGTATTTTGGTGTTCTCATCAGGTTGGGTTCAAATATACATTTGTTATGTCTTCTTGATGAGTTGTCCCCTTTAACATTATAAAATAGCCATCTTTGTCTCTTAACTTTTTTATCTTGAAATATTTTGTTCGATTTAAAGTACTGCTACACCTACTTTTCTGTGGATGCCATTTGCTTGAAGTCTCATCTTCCATCCCTTCACTTTGAGCCTATGTTTGTCTTTCTAGTGGTCCCTCACAGGCAACATTATAGTTGGGATTTGTGTTTTAACCTGTCCCACTATTCTATGCCTTTTGATTGATATTTTGTTCATTTACATTTAGGAAATTATTGATGTAATTACTATAGATAATTTATATTTTCTTGCTACTTTTGTATCTCTTCCCCCCCCCCCTTGTGATTCTGTCTATTTTATTTTTTTATTTTTTTAAAATATATTTTATTGATTTTGTACAGAGGGGAAGGGAGAGAGATAGAAAGCTAGAAACATCGATGAGAGGCATCGATCAGCTGCCTCTTGCACACCCCCTACTGGGGATATGCCCGCAACCAAGGTACATGCCCTTGACCGGAATCGAACCCGGGACCCTTCAGTCCCCAAGCCGACGCTCTCTCCATTGAGCCAAACCGGTCTCGGCTCTGTCTGCTATTTTAATTTGGTGGTTTTCTATGTTTTTTCTCTCCATTTCCTCTTTATGCTTGGAATCTCAGCTCTGGATATTTGTTTTGTGGTTAGCATTAGGTTTATGTAAATGTTTCATACACATGGTAGTCCTTGATCTTCTGATTCAGTCCTATCTTCATTCACCTGTACCCACACAAGTCACTTTCCATTCCACTTTTATGACTTTGTGGTCACAAATTCTCCCTTTTTATGATATTACCACATTGCAGTAGCATTTCTTCACTGCCCCCCCCAATTAATCTTTGTTGTAACTGTTTAATATCATATTCTGAAGTAGATTTATAGTTTCCTTTCTGTTAGTCATCTTACTCAGTTTTGTATACCTTCGTCTTTTTGTTTCCAATAAAAGAGCTACTTTCAGCCCAAACCGGCTCAGGGGATAGAGCATCAGCCTGCGGACTGAAGGGTCCCAGGTTCGATTCCATTAAAGGGCATGTACATTGGTTGTGGGCACATCCCCGGTAGGGGGTGTGCAGGAGGAAGCCGATGGATGTTTCTCTCTCATCGATGTTTCTGGCTCTCTATTCCTCTCCCTTCCTCTTTGTAAAAAATCAATAATAGTAATATATATATATATATATATATATATATATATATATATATATATATATAATTTTTTTTTTAAGAGCTACTTTCAACAATCCTTGTAATGCAGGTCTAATGGTGATAAGTTCTCAGCTTTTGTCTGGGAAAGCCTTCTTTCTCCTTCATATCTGTAGACTAACTTGCTAGATACATTACCCTTGTTGATGGTTCTTTCAATATTTAGAATATTTCCTTCCATTATTCCTGTCTTATGTTCTATTATGAAATCTGATCATCTAATGGAGTTTCCTTTTTAGGTTAGTCTTTTTTTCTTCCTGGCTTCCTTGGGAATTCTTTGTCATTGATTTTTGAGTTTAAATAAAATGTGTCACGGAGAAGGTCTTTTTGCATTGATATAATTAGGTGTTATGTTCACTTCCTCTATTATAAAGTCCAGTTCTTTCCTTGGGGTTTGGAACAGTTCTCTTCAATTATTTGAGTAGGCTCTCTGTTCTTTTTTCTTCTGGTATACCTGTTATCCGTATATTGTTCTCTTTCTAATGTTGGATAGTTTTCTGAGAACTTTTTCTTTGTTGATCCCCACCCAAGGATATTTCTTCATTGGTTTTTAGAGTGGAAGAGAGAAAGGGAGGTGAACAAACATTGATGTGACAGACACACATTGTTGCTCCTGCACATGCCCCCATTAGGGCTGAGATCAAACCTGCAACCTAAGTATGTGCCCTTGACTGGGAATCAAACCTGAGACCCTTCAGCGCATGGGCTAATGCTCTCACCGGACACAGGCTAGGACATAAGAGTTCTTTCCTTTCAAACTCTCAGTTCGCTTCTCCCTCCTGGGTCATTTCTACAATAGATTGCCATTTTTGAGCTGTTTCTCTCTTCCATTTGATCTGCTCTATTTTCATTGCTCTTTAATGCATTCCTCAACTCATTTATTGAGTTCTTCAGCTCCAAAATTTGTTTGGTTCTTTTTATAGTTCCAGTCTCTTTAGTCAACTAGCTCATTGAACTGCCTTTCTGAGTTTTCTTGTATGTCATTGAAATTTCTTGATAGTTGCAATCTTGAATTCTGATATCTAAATCACCATCTTCCATGACTTTGAGTTTGGTTTCTGGACATTTAATTTTGTGTGCTCCCAAGTTACCTTGCTTGGTCATGTTATTTGATGCATTGCTCCTATAATATATCTGTGCATTTGAGGTAGTGAACTTTACTGTTTTGCTTTCAACAATTCAGCATGTTGAAAGGTAGGGTACTTTATTTTCCACTAGATGGTGGTATAGCACAAGTTTTTGTTTTCTTACCTGCAGTATTTGAGCCTCTATAATCATAGTAGAGTAGCAGTGCTTTTGTTAAGAAAAATGCCATATACCTACAAAAGTTAAGGGCCACCCCTAGGGATATGGTGGATGGTAGACAACTGATTTTCTGAGCTCCCAGAATCCCCTACTTTTCACTAATGGCTGCTATCACTGCTGGGTGTTTATTTTTTTTGGGGGGAGGGGGTATTGGGAGGGAAGGGTGTCTCAACTACCTCTACTGGGCTGTGCTGGGATGTGTGGGGCAGTGGAGGCAGGTTTGAAATTTCACGGTTCTACCCCCCGCCTGCAGTGGCTGTCAGTACTGCCATGCTGTGTAAGGCAGCATAATCCTGAGGCATCATTGACAACCCTAGTAATGTATTTGGGTTCAGGGAGACCTGTGTCAGAAGCGAGCCTAGACCCATAATCTTTTTATTTTTATTCTTTTTTTTTTTTGTTAATCCTCACCCAAGGAAATTTTTCCATTTAACTTGGCAAAGAATAAAGAGAGACATCGTTGAGAGAGAAACACATCGATCGGTTGCCTCCTGCATGCACCCTGAGCAGAGCCCGGGCGCTGAGGAGCCTGCAACCAACATACGTGCCCTTGACTGGAATCGAACCAGGGACTCTCTGGGACTGCAGGCCAACCTCCCTATCCACGGAACCAAACTGGTAGGTTTAGACCCATAATCTTAACATGAGGTTTTTAAAAATATATTTTTCTTTCTTTCATAACAATCCAAAGGCCATTCTGGTAGGGCAGCTCTCTTCCAGATGGTGGTTCAGGAAGAAGGTTCCCCCAGTGCGCCTCTGCTCTGGCAGCAGATAGGGGAAGGGAGTGGGCATCACAGAAAACTTTAAGGGCCAGGCCTGAAGACGGAATTCTCTGCTGCCCATATTGTGCAGAAGTCTGGAAATGTGGATGAGCTGTGTTCTGGGAAAGGACCTTGGTTTGGTGAACAGTTGATCTCTTCACCCAACTTCAGGGGCCTCTCCCTGCAGTGGTTCAGAAGTACTGGGCGTCTGGGTACTTTACCTTCTACCAGACCCAACTGGCTATTTCCCCCTAGTCCAGGACTTGGTATGGCTTCATAAATTACAGGAGGACTTAATAAAAGTTCAGTTAAATATTCAAAAGTCAAAACCTCCTGGTGTGGGTTCCAGGTATTAGTGTGGTTTAAAACGTGCTCAGGCGATTCTAATGGACAGTCAGCACAGGACCCACAGCTATTGTTGCCAGAATGTGATTAGCTTAGAAGTGAGAAGGGGTGAGGGAGGGTTAGGGTTAGACTAGGGAAAATTTGAATCTGCACTGAGAATTGGATGGAAAACTGTCTAAGACCTATCCTTTGCATGAGAGCTAACTACTTTGTTTTGTTGTGACAAAAAAAGCCTGATCAATACCCTTCAATGTCAAACCTCTTTCCAGCAGGAGGCACAACAGTAGACAGGCACAGCTCTAATGCTGGAAATACTGGAAACAAGGTAGCCACCACCAACCCCACCCCCAAACCGAAGGGTAATAGTTGGAAGGGGTTATAATCATGGTCTGGGCATAAAGAAAGAACGTACAGGCCCCTTAAACCAACCCACACAGATGCCACCAAAGTCAAGGGCCTCGTCCATGCTCCTGAAACTTTTCCAGGGACCGATGATCCAATTGCATGCACCTTTCCATCCTATTTTCAGAGAGTAACTCTCAGTGTATGTGATCCCCTCCTCAGCTCCTTCCACTTATCAGATGGGCCAAAGGGAAGTTGTAAGGACAAAGATCAGCCTCTCCCCAAGCAGGAAGGCCAAGGCTGCAGCCTTCCAACCCTAGGAGTTTTCTTTGAGTTTGCTTCCTGGTAAGTTTCCTCTGTGCGCAGTACCTAGTGGGATTCCAGAAATGCAAGGATGCCTTATGTTTGGGGTTCCTTGGCAACAGGCCCTGGGGTAAGGAGGAGCTGTGGGTATTGAATGAAGGACAGGAAACCGCCCTCCCTAAAAGCCAGGGCAGCTGGCCAGCAGGGGCAGGAGGGATGCATTCCTCCACCAGTCAGGCAGCTGTACAGGCACAACCCCAGCCCCACTGGCCAGTGTTGATGCCAGTCCCATGACTTCCCCGCTGGAGGCCATCACCTCTCAGGGATGCACCAGTGGCTGGACCTATGGTACAGGTCAGTGATAGAGCACAGTAGCAGTCGGTGGGCACAGGTACAATTAAATAGCATGTTTAATCATCTCACAACAGACAGTAGTATAAACTATAAGCTTCTCTTTAAAAAGTTCCCCCCTACCCCCCCAAAGCTCCCATTCCTCAATACCCAGACACCCATAGGAAGTCTCTCTTCCAAGGAGCTTAAAGTCTTTCCAAGTCAGGGTTGCGTTGTGAGTGACCACACACACACACACACACACACACACACACACACACTCACGACACAAAGAACACAGGACAATCGCACACATGCGCTTTCATGCCGTAACATTCCAGTCAGCTGTGGCTCTGCTCTCAGCCAGCTCTGGTCAGGAGATGGAGAGGCGATCTGTGTCCAGCCTCACTGCTCTGACACAATAGCCAGCTCTCCCTTACGCGTAGGCCAGACACCATGTCTGCACCACCAGCCCAGCATCTGTGGTGAGGAGAAGGGGTGCTACATCCTCCGGATCCAGTGATCCCAAAGAGAAGCCTTAGGGCAGGCTCTGGTAGACCGGTGGTGCTTGGTTCTGGACCCAGGCGTGGGGGGCACAGCCAGCCCTCACTGTGCAGATGCTCGGGGCGTGCAACACTGCCAACAGGGAGCTGGCTGTGTCCACCCTCAGAGCAGGGGAGGGGTTTGCAAAAACGGAGGCCCTGAGGTGAGGATGTGCGGGGGAAAGGAGGTAAGAGGTGAGGGGACTACCAGATGGTTAAAGAGGAAACCTCTTCATTCACAGCTTTGTTCAGGTTCCTGGAGAATGTCTCTGGATCCAGGTATCAGCAGCTCTGGTTGTGGATGATATGGAGGGAGGTGACCAGCGAATGCTGGCACAACAGCTGCCCACTGAAATGGGAGGTTTGAGAACCAGCCTGGCAATGCTCTGGACCCCAGCACTGCCAACCTCTACCCTGAGGAGACAGACCAGGTGGCTGGCTATAAGAGCTCCTCCCGGGGGCTCCTGGCCTTAAGTGGGGTCTGTCCGTTGGGCACGGAGCCATTCTGACCGTGCAGGAGTTTGCCCCTCTCTCTGTCTGGCCACGTGAAGATGGCATCATCGCTGTCCAGCTCCGACTCAGAATGCATCAGGCTGCTGCTCAGCATCGGGCCTTTCTGTTTGATGCCTGCAAGGGAGATAAGGGATTTCTGCATCAGGCGCACCAACCTTCCCAGCTTGAGCCACACCCTCCTCCCAGCCTGAAGAGCTGGGGACAGGGAGTCCTGGTCCCCTCTCCCTGCTGGGAGGGGCAGATGGGAAGAGGCGGCTTCCTGAGCCTTCCCAGTGCTGGCCAGCTGGAACAGCCCTACAAGGGAAGTCAGAGTATATGAGACCAACAGTTCCAATGCTGTAGGCCAGGCTGGCTAAGGTGGGTGCCTGCAAGGGAGGGATCTCCCTGCTGGTTGCCCCTGGTTGGCCCTGATCGCTGGCCAGGCAGAGGGACCCTATCTGTGCACAAACTTCGTGCACTGGGCCTCCGGTGCAGCAGTAAGAATGAACTATTGCTCTAATAATATGGGTGACTGTGATAAATAGAATGTTGAGTGAAAGGAGCCAAATACACTGATTTCATTTATATAAAACTCCCAAAAAATTAGAAGTAAGGGGAGGAGGGGACAGTGGCTGGGGGGAGAAGCACAAAGGAGGCACTCCTGGGGGGCTGATTACATGTGCCTGTTCAGTTGTGAAAACCCATTAAACTTTATAACTTACTTCTTAGAACTACAAAATGCCATTTTTTTTAGAAGCTAAGTAGTAATTTCACATGGTTCGACCTAATATACTTCAATAAAATGTTTTTTAAAAATTGATAGAACAGCATAACAAAATTCAAAAGAACAGCTGTTAAATGTGAATCCCATCTCTGGAGGGGGCCTGCCCCATGCTCCACCTGGCAGCCTTTGTCACCCCTCACCCAGGCTTACCCTGGCTCCCAGCAAACACTTCGATACAACATGTCTTCCTCCACAACAGCCCCCACTAACTCCCTTCTTCAAGCTGAACTTCACGTCCATACTTCGTACAATATAGTCTCGAGTCCCATTCCCTCATCCTACTTGTGACCCTGCTCTCGGCTGCCCCGCTAATCCAAGAGCCCAAAACAAGAGCCAGGGCTTGTGGCATGGCCAGCCATCCCAAATCCAAGGGCATTCTCACCACCCCCTTAGACGCTGCCCTTAAGAGAAGGGCCTGCTGAGCCTCGCCTAGTCTCAGTGTAGATACCGTATTTTCCGGCGTATAAGACGACCCCCTAATTTTACAGTTAAAACAGGTTTATGCCTATATTTGCTGTATAAGACTACCCCCCTCTTCCAGGGCAACACCAGTTCTCTTTTTAATAGACCGCCTCTCTGACTCTGGCCAATCTGAGCAGGCTTTTTACTAGAACACAGCGGTCGTCTTACATAGATGCGATTGGTCATGGCTCTTCCTCACTACCCTCCCCTTTCACAAGAAGCCTGCCATACTGCAATCCATCTTCCCATTTTGCCTTTTCAACCCAGACTTAGTGCGGCCAGCCAGCTTTCCTCCCTTCCTCAGAAGAGGTGCTGTAGTGCCATTTAAGACTCCTCTCTCCTTGCCCTCCTCCCTCCTCCTCAGGAACCGCACCTGAACCATCGACATCTCGTGAACCCCATCCGAAGAAGCTGCCTTCGAAGCCCTGTCCTGCTGCTGCTTCACTTTTCAGCTCAGCTTCCACGAGGACTTTCAAATAGCTAGGGCCTCCAATTCCACACTGCCTATTTCCTAAGTAACATGTACTTTCGCCCTAGCTAGTATTGCTCAGTGCCTAGAGCATTGGCCTGCAGAACAAAGGGTCCTAGGTTCGATTCTGGTCAAGAGCATGTTCCTTGGTTTTAGGCTCCTCCTTGGTTGGGGTTCATGAAGGAGGCAACCAATTAATGTATTTCACATCAATGTTTCTCTCTGTCTTTCCCTCTCTTCAACATTCCCTAAAAATCAATGGGAAAATATCCTCGGGCAAATATTAACAAAAAAAACAAAAACCTGCACTTTCTGCTGTCATCCACCACTACTCTAGCTCTCTCTCTTTTTTAATTATTACATATGTCTCCTTTTTCTCCCGATTGACCCACCACCATGCCCGCCCCCTAGGACAAACCCCACCACCCCAGTGTCCCTGTCCATTGGTTATGCTAATGTGCATGCATACAAGCCCTTTGGCTGCTTTCTTACCCCCCTACTATAGGTCTTTAGGCGACCAGAAACTACTCTGTGTTGTCACCTTCTCAGTTCTCTTCCTGCAACAGCAAATACTGTTGACAACTCTTTCATGATGCTCCTCCTCCCTTCTCAGCCCTGGGCTCTTCTCTTATCCCTCAACATTCTCCCCAGAGGAACCTGACCCACTTATGTGGTGCTAATTGATACCACAAGCATATAGAAGATCCCTATAAACACTTCTCTTAACTGTTCTGTTGACTTCAATGTAACTCATCTTCTCTCACCCAAACCATCACTGCACTAGATGTCCATATTCTGCCAACATTGCTATCATTCTTTGTCAGGTCAGAAGCCAACCCTGGCCTGTCTCTCCTGTTAAATCGATGAAATGTTATCATTAGACTAATTTCCCCAAAGCCAGCACCTTGAAGATGTCACTTATCATCACATCAAAATAAATGCTTAATTCCTTAGGCTGATGTACAAATCTTTTCATAGTTTGATCCTTGTCAATCTTCTAGCCTCATTTCCTCATCCGAATCCATAACTGTCCTGAAACAAACACTTCATCTCCATTTCTTCCAGGCGTTCTCATCTCGAGCAGTAACATCACCCAGCCCAGAGGTGCTCAAAGCAGCAGCTTGGTGGGAGGACCATCCTTTCTCGCCCCTCTGACAACATACAACGAACCTCATTAAGTTCCCCTCTAAGTGTATTTGCCTCTGTCTCATCATCCCTACCATAAGAACATTTTAGTGAATCTCCTTTCACTTACTCTTGCCCCTCTCCAATTCCTTCATACAGTAGCCTTCTTAATATGTCAAGTAATATTGCACCATTCAATGCTTTAAAACTATGTGTGGCTCCCTATTGTTCTTAGAAGGAACCTACAGCAAGTTCCCTACTCTTCCAGCCTCATGCCACTTGTCCCATGATCATCATGTCGCCTCCTTCCACTTCCTCAAATGTCCTCTGCTCTTTCCAGCAGTTGACCTTCACTGACTACTCTTTGCCTGAAATGCTATCTCCCAATGTTTACATGACCAACTTCTACTCATCCCTCAGGCCTCAGCTTGACTTAATCTTTATGAAGACCTTTCATTATCACCTTTGTGTGTACTTATGAGTTTGCTGGTTTGCTATAACACAGGTGGTGTCTGGCACAGGGCCTGGTACACAGTGGTCTCGATCCATGTTCACAGAGGGGTAATCTATAGATACTGCCTGTCCTGTGGTATCCATGATGGATGGAAACCACCATGACATCCCAGCGAGAAAGAGGCTCTGCAGTCCTGACTCCCAGCCCCACCCCTGGAACCAACTGGGAACCTGCCCTCCTCTGGCTCTAAGACAAGGACAGAGCCTGTGGGTCTACCTGTAAACACTGGAGAGCGAAAGGAGGTCAGCTGGCAGACATTCCTTTAATTGCATCGCTGCCTCACCTTGTCTGCACAGAAAGGGGAGCCACAGTCCCTGAGCCTGACTACACAGGACAGCTTAAAGAGCGAAACTCCAGGGAACAAGCAGGCAAAAGAGAGCAGGAGGCCTCGCCTGTCTGCAAAGTGGAAGGACTGCTGAGAGAGCCTTGGCATCAGAGCTGGTCCAGCAGACAGCTTCTGCCAGCACAGGGCCACGCCCACCTCGGCCTTCGTCAGGCAGGACACACAGTGCTTTTCCAGCACAAACCTGTGAGTGACAGCGGCTCCTCACAGGGAGAGCACGCACACGCCCCAGCCCCAGCTCCCAGGGCTGCTACCTGCTCGGGAAGTTGGCTTCAGCTCCAGGCTTTCCTGATCCGTGGCATCCAGGATTTTGTACTTGCTTTTTCTCTTGGGTTTTCCTTTTTGCCTGAAAAACACAATCCCCTCCCCTGCTTAGGAAGGAGGCTGTGCGTGACGTTCAGGTGGACCCCACAGGATGCCAGCCATGCCCATGCCAGTGGAAGACCTGTTTCTCCTGCCTTTCAGCCAGGAAAGTTGGCAACTATAATTTGTTCAAATAATCCTCACCAATTCCAGGAAAGGGCAAGGGAGACGTGGATATCTTAGCGTGGACCTGAGGGGCAGATTGGTTAAAAATGTAAAGAAAAGGAAAACTATGCTTGAGGGGTGTGGGTAGAGAGGAAAGCATTAAACCAAGAAAGTTGTTAATGGTGATGGTCTTTGGTGGTGGGAATTTTTTAAAGTTCTTTGAATTTTCTGTTTTATATGTGGTTATACTGCAGGTTGAATCTAAGCTCTACCCCTTATTTACTGTGTGTCCCATGGACAGGTGACATCTGTAAGATGAGGAAAGGTTGTCATGCACATTAAAACAGATTATCTATAAAATTTATCATGGTGCTTGACACACAGTAAATGTAGAAATCTTACTTATAATGGAAAACATAATAAGCATTACTATTAAGTATTATAAGACTAGATAGGAAGACCAAATGAGAAAACCCATTACCCTTAATCATGACTAATTTAAGTCTGTAACTATGTGAAAACTTGTATTCATCTGAATCCCAGCGAGTGAGGAAGGCCAAAAATAAAATGACCTCCTAAGGTCATGCAGCTGAGGTATGGAGTGTTAAAGACACACATCTCAGAGGTGTGATCGAGTTCCATACCCAGGCCCTCCCACTCCCACCCTAGTTACCCCTCCAGGTTGCCTATCACTGCGCTGACAGCACTGGCGGGAGGAGGAGGGCCGGAGCAATGTAACACTGACAGGAAGGGAGGAGTCCGTGATGACTGACTACAGGGACTAGAAGCCTGGATGCATTTCCAAAGATAATCCAACTTACCTCTTACAGCAACAGATCACAGTCCAGGACAGGGTTCCAAAGGCAACGACAATGACAAAGCAAGCAATGATAACATATAACACGCTCCACTCTGCCAAGAAAAACAAATGGTCAGGGTTGTAGAGGGAGGTCTGAGCGAGAGATGGCTTCCCTCTGTAGATAAGAATGACCCAGGGCTCCCCAGGGAAGCGGAGACATCAGAGTTGAAGGCAGCTCAAGTTTTAAAGCTTCAGAATTGTCCTGCTTTCCAGTCCCTTCTCTGAGTCCCTGTGACAGTGGGGCAGCTGTAAGGAGCTATAACAGAGACGGGGAGCAGAGTGACGGCCTTGCAGCTGGTTTGCTGTAGGCTGCAGTTGGCAGTTGCAGGAGCAGTTGGTGCGCTTTCTGCTTGGTTCTTATACAACTGCTTCAGAGCTTTCCTCTAACCTTGAGCAAGTGCAGAGGAAAGAAGTAAAAATCCTCTGCAAACAGAAAATACACAAAGTTCTCCTCGCTTGCTCATCTGCCTCAGAAACACCAACACCCACCCACTCACAACTCAGAACCAGTCAGTGCTAAACCAGCTGGCACAATGCCGAGCAGGAAACTCACCACAGTTGCTGTCTCCATCCCTCAGCTGCACCTTGATGAAATTCTCCATCCAAAAAGGGTCACAGACGCAGCGTTTGGTAAAGGAATCACAATGGCCATGCTCAGAACAGTTCAACTGGCATGCTGAGAGGAGCAGAAAAGGGAGAAGAGACAGCAGGAGTCAGAGTGGGGACGGGCAGCGTCCGGTGCCGGTGAAAGCAGGAAGGCACCCCGTTCAGAGGCCTGCGAGATGTCTCCTGAAGACCTGCTCCAGGAGCTTCTACACACACTGCCTGCAAACATCATCACAGTTGGATACAACTGGAGCAGCTAGAAAGGCCACCGGAACATGGTTCCAAACGTTTTTGATTTTTTAGAGAGAGGAAGGGAGGCAGGAGAGAGAGAAAGAGAGAGGCTGATGTGAGAGAAACATCAATCGGTTGCCTCAAACGCTCGCCCCTACCGGGGGTTGAACTCCTAACCTGGGTTTGTGCCCTGACCAGAAATGGAACCTGCCACCAACCAATTGAGCCACACAGGCCAGGGCGATTCCAGATTGGTTTTACTTATTGTTCTTAATATCAGCAGTTCTTAATATTTCATGTCCTGCAGACTCCCTTCTCTGAATAATTTAAATGGCAAAATAAAATGCACAGTATTATAAAGGAAAGCAATTACATGGAATGTGTTTTTAAAATATCTAAGAATGTAATTTTTTAAAAATATACTTTATTGATATTTTACAGAGAGGAAGGGAGAAGGATAGAGAGTTAGAAACATTGATGAGAGAGAAACATCGATCAGCTGCCTCCTGCACAACCCCTACTGGGGATGTGCCTGCAACCAAGGTACATGCCCTTGACGAGAATTGAACCTGAAAGCCAATGCTCTATCCACTGAGCCAAACTGGTTTTGGCTAAGAATATAATTTTAAAAAATAATATATGTGCAGAGACCGGTTTGGTTCAGTGGATGGAGCGTCGGCCTGCAGATTGAGGGGTACCAGGTTCGATTCCGGTCAGGGGCATGTGCCTTGGTTGTGGGCACATCCCTGGTGGGGGGTGTGCAGGAGGCAGTTGATTTATGATTCTCATCAATGTTTCTGACTCTCTATCCTTATCTCTTCCTCTCTGTAAAAAATCAATAAAATATATATATAAAAAAATATGTGTGCTTTTATTAAAAAATGAAGTAGCAAGATCTAGAAGTGAGTCTCACATCTGATAACTTTGAAATAGTGATGAATAAAAGTATGTCATCATGTTGTGTGACAGAAATTACCTGATTGCTTTTGCCTCAAAATCATGGGTTCAATTAACAGTGTAGTTTATTGCCTATCTTCATAACTAAGGGAAATAATAAATTTCAGTCAGAAGTTAATGAAAAGAAAGATGTAATTTTTTCCAAAATGTATAGCCCTCCGAACACTCAGGGGCCCACAGACGGCTGGTTAAGACTCTCTGGTCGGGACCCTCATGGTAACAGAAGTGGAGGGAAGAACTTATCTCCATGTTCCTGGAGAACGGGATGAGGCTGAGGACAGTGGGGACTGTCAGGTGAGAGGGGGCACTGGATAGGGTCTTGTTCCCAACACCCCAGAATTACTCACTGACGGTGTAGACCTCCAGGGCTCTGAACACTAGAAAGTCTGCCTTTTGTTTCCGGAGTTCATTCTTGAGCTTCGCAGCCACCTCATGGCCTTTGAAGATCTGGGGCGGAGGCTCGTTTTGAACAAAAAATACCATCTTGGTGCTGCAGAGACAGGCAACATAGGTATATATGAATAAGCTGAAGCTGTCAATAACAGCAGCAGCTACCATCTGCCAAGCACCTCTGCTTGTGCCAGAGCATGTGCTAAGTATTATACGCATTCTCTTACGCAAGCCAGGGAGAAAGGCCTTATCGGTGTCAGCTCCATTTTACAAAGGACAACACTGGGGCTCAGAGGGGTGAAGTAACTTGCCCAAGGTGACACAGTTAATTCAGGCAGAGCCAGATACCAACCCTGATATATCTGACCCCAAAGCTTATGCTTTCAGAAATGCCCTAAACTGTCCCAGCTAGCAAGAGGACCCTACCAAACGGTAACCAGAGGCCAGGAAAATGGGGATTTGGTTATGACCACATCCCTGCTGTCAGTCTTTTAACAGCTAAGACTGTGGTGCTGTTGGATTTGTGCCTGTGTTACTTGTAATGCAGACTACAATGCTTTGTAAATGTAAATTATCAGATGGCATCCAATAATTATCCACAGCCAAAACCATCGTTACCACAACAGTAACAAGACTACACGATGGTGTGGCTGAAAGGAGATTGTTACTCCAGGCCCAGAATCTGTTTGCTTTCTGTCAATTTCTATCCAAGGCAGACCATGTTTGAACTCACACCTGGGTGGCACCAAATCTGTTCTCTGGCTTGGCTTCCATTTTTGGTAGCCTGCCTTTTTACTTCTGTCAGTCTCAGACCGAACCTTCTCCAGCAGTAGGCCACACGGGTTTCTAGTGTGCCCAAGACACTGATGCCCTCCGCACACAGCGTAGCTGGGTGGCACCAGCTGCTTACAGTGTAACTGTTTATTCCAAAGTGCCATGTAAATGGCATACTTTCCTGTGTGGTATGACATAAAAGTTTGGGAAGCACTGGCATAAAAGTCTTTCTAAAAGCTTGCTATACAAAAAGGCTAACAATGGTTAACATAAATTCTAGAATCAAGAAACAGATCTTTACCATAAAAGATCTGTGGTCCTTTTCTCATTTTCTTATAGTGATCTAATCCATGGGTAGTTTCAATTTCTGTCTATAAACAAGTAACTCTCAAATCTTTAAACTCCTTTCCCCTTCTCTCCTGTGTGACCAAATCTTTATCTTTAATGCTTGCTAGAATATCTGTCCTAGATATTCCACAGACACCTTGAATCCAACATGTCTCAAAATAAACCTATAACAACCATTAATTGGGCACTTACTGTGCATTAGGGACGATACAAACATTACTTTATTGGATCCTCAATAACAAGCCTATAAAATGGGTACTGGCATTTTTACTGCTAGAACAGGTTTGGAGAGGGGAGGTAACCATGCTCTTTCCCACTTTATTAACTCCTCCTTCCCAGTATCCAATCCCTCCAACATTCCTCAACTAAGCCAACCAAACCCAAGCCAGAAACCCAGTCACTGTCATGCTCCTCTCTTCCCTCCCACCTGATGCGGGGCAGCAAGTCTGCGAGCCAACCCTTCCACAGCGCTCTGGCCAGCACTCTCACTGCTTCCACTGCCTGTATCCAGCCGACAGCACCAGCCTGATGGATCCCTGCCTGCTCCCAGGCTGCTGAACAAAGCTTACAAAAAGTCCTAACTCACCACGCTGTCTCTGACCCAGGTTCACCTGGGGAGCTTTTACACTTTAGGTGCCCAAACCTCACTCTAGATCAGAGGTTCCCAGCCTTTCTTGGCTATGCCTCACCTAAGCATCTCTCAAATCCTGATGCTCCCCCGCCATGACATGTAATTCTTATTATTCAAAAAGTGAACTCCTATTCACATAGAGGAAGCCTAAAAGACCATTAACTTGGTCTAACAAGCTTCCAAAGAACATGGCATCCATAAAAGAGAAAAACAAAAGAACGAAAGGACAGTTGAAGTACTGAGGAAGAAATCACTAAGAAACTTAACAACAATAAGAGTATGAAGAGATAAGAAAAAATAGCAAATAAAGTTTCAAAACATAATAGAGAAGTGAAATGCATAAATATGTCACAATATGTATTTATATACTGTATACGAGGCCTTAGAACCATAAGAAATGCAAAAAATTCACTGTTAATAACTCATTCTTGAATTGTCCCCCTTAAAAGTCAAACTGCCCCCCTGTGGGGCGTGTGCTCCACCCACACTGGGAACCATTGCTCTGGACCAGTGGTCAGCAAATTCATTAGTCAAAAGAGCCGAGTATCAATAGTACAACGATTGAAATTTTTTTGGAGAGCCAAATTTTTTAAACTTCTTCTAATGCCACTTCTTCAAAATAGACTCGCCCAGGCCGTGGTATTTTGTGGAAGAGCCACACTCACGGGGCCAAAGCCGCATGTGGCTCGCGAGCCGCAGTTTGCTGACCACGGCCTAGGCCAGCGGTCACCAACCTTTCGGACCTCACAGACAACCGCTGCTCTAGACCAAGTGAGATGACCTGTGGGAGAGGCTCGGGTAATGATATTCATCAAAGTCCCAGTGATTTGGGAACCACTGCTCTCACCCTGGCTGAGACACCAACATCACCCCCAACTTTTCCACTTTCCTCATGCTGCCATCTATTCCCCCCTCCTCCAGCAGGAGAAACTGTCTCCAGTTTCAGAGACACAGGGTCTCAAGCTTCATGCTCTCTACCTATAAATTCACCCTAAAAGCACATCTTCCCTCCTTTCCTCCATCTCGAGTGGCGCTCCTGCTCGACGAGGGCCAGTCCCCAAGACCTCCGTCCCTTTACAGCCCCCTACACGCCCCTGTCTACTTTCCCTGCACCTGCCCCTCGGTCTGAAAAAACATTCAAGAATTTCCTGTCTTTCAAGGTGTTCTTTTGATCTTATCCCCCATGTTATTTTCAGCACCAACCTCTTCAAAGAGGTGCTACGCTTTCCATCTCTGTGTCCTCAAACCATACAATGAATTTGTCCTCTGTTCTCCAATATCTGAGTAAAATGTGTTTACCACACCTGCGTCTCTGTAAGCATCTGAATCCTTAACTTAAGCAGACCAGCCCCACCTGGTTTTCCTCCCACCCCTCTATTTCTTACTTTCCTTGTTAAATATGCGTTCTCCAGAGCTCTGTCCTCAGCCCTCTTGACACTTCCCGGTGTATCTCATCTGTCCTCATAGCTTTGACTCCTGCTCGGAGGCAGACTCCCTCTCTCTGACTATTCCTCCACCCCAAGTTCCTGCCTGTACTTGCTACTATCTGATAAAACATCTCCCCATGTAGCCCATAGACAAACCAAGTTAGTCAAAACTGAACACATTAACTTTTCTTTGAAACTGATTCTTTCTATATCCCTGATCTCAATTAATGGCATTCACATCTATCAGGCATCCAATCCAAAGCCTCATGTTTGAAACCTCACAGGGTCTCTAAGTCCTGTTGATTTACCCCTGAATTTCTTATTTTTTCCTCCTCTTTCGCTGTTTCCATTGCAACTACCTTAATCAGGTTTTATTACCTTTTTACTAGACTACTCCAAAGCTTCCTGCTTGGTCTCCCAGTCTTTGGTCTTCCTATTTCAATGTAGCCTTCACACTACTGAACTCCCTTATACAACCACCACCAATCTCCTTGCTTTAATAACAAAACAAAAACTTAGATACATACAACTAACTTGAGTCCTCCAGCCCAAAATATAAACTTCTTGACTTGCAGATGACTATTCTCAGTCTACACAGCAATCTTACCTTCCACCACATTCTGGGCCCAGTAAGCTCTCTGAACCTGTGCTTTCTTCCAGAGGGATTGTTGTGCTTTCACACCATCGGACCAATGCTGTTCCCTCATTCTGAATTTCCTCTTGATTTCCCTAAGCTTGACCAATGCAAGTTTACTTTGGGAAGAATCTTTGGACTATTGCCTACCCCAACCTCTGGAAGAATTAATTACCCTTGCCTCTGTGCCTCCACGATACCACACATTCTGTCAAACCCATCCTGTACTGATGTTTACTTGATTATTTCCCTACTAGACTGGCCTTCAAACACAATGGACCTCTTCTGACCTGGTGCCCTGGCACCTTGCAGCAGTGTCTAGTGCAGAGCATGTGACACATGGCTGAAGAGAGGAGCTCACTAAAGAAACGGATACCAGAGTGGTTCCGGGTCCAAGCACCCACTCTTCTGGATCTACGCACACCATTTCTCAGCTCAGTCACAAAGCCCGGGGGTGAGGGGAGGCGCTGGTCTTTCTTTTCTCCCCCACTTCATTGCCCAGCTACCTCTGTTCCGTGTACGGCTGAATCTTTTGCACAATGATGTCGGAATCCAGCACCCCCAGGAGGACCCCAATCTGGCGGATGAACATTCCCTTCAACCTCTCAGTCAGCTGACTGACGTTGACATCCAAGATGATCTCCACTAGGTTGTTTTTCCTGGGATCTGGAAAGCATGTGCATTAGTCATGGCTTTGGAGAAGGAGAAGTAACACAGACCCACCACTGTGCATGTGCCTTGGCACAGGAGAGGAAGGAATGAGAGCGTACAGAAATGGCGGAGTTTCAAAGGATTCCTGGTCCCTACGTCAACCTGAGAATTACCACCATGTGCTGGGGGTGTGTGGGGGCGGTGGGGGTGGGGGTGTAGGGGGGCAACAAGGTTTAGTAAAGGGAGTGGGGGAGAGAGAAACATGCTTTGAAAGCCTCTCAACTGGCTTTGCTGAACTCTCCAGGGTGGGTAGACTTATCTAGCAACCTCTCCTGATCCACATCTGATTTTCAGGGTCTGGTGTACTTTGTCTACAACAATGGGAGGGACAATGTCCATCTCAAACTTCTTATCAATAATGGGAATGCATCTGCCCTGTGGGTTTAAAAACAGTCAACACAAAAGAAATCAGGCACAAGGATCCCAGAATCCAGGATTTCCTTAGAGCCACCTCACATAGCTACATGGTGTTTTTACAACTTAGAACTGGGAAGCCATTGCTTTACTTTTGATTATGTCCTAAAGACGGACTGTGCTACACTTGGAAGTTCAGTGAATATTCAGAATACTTTATTCACACACTTGAATGCAACATTTGCCTGTCCTGATGTATAGTTTACATAATTAATGGACAATGTGATGAGCATATTTTTCCATTGATCTTTTAGAGAGATTGGAGCAGAGAGGGAAAAGACCGAGAGAAACATCAATGTGAGAGAAACACATTGATTGGTTGCCTCCTGCGTGCGCCCTGACAGGGAGAAGACTACAACCAAGATATGTGCCCCCAACCAGAATCTCCAGGCCAATACTCTATCCACTGAGTCAAACCAGCTAGGGCCACAGAAGAGACTTTATAGTGAACTTGGGTGCTGTCCTTCAGAGAGATGGGACAAGGACTGGAAGATCTGCCAAGATCCTTTCCATCTCAGATACCGATACACAGTTTTGGCCTAGATAATAAAGAACGGGTTTAAAGTTAATCCCTCCTCATCAGATGCTCGAAAATTTATCAAGCTCTACCCCACTTCACACTCACTTCCTCTCTAAACCAAATTAGCCTCAAAGCAAAATAAAAACATGGTTCTATTTAAGAAGGAAATTTTATTTCTGCAAACCTGAAAAAATATAAAGGACACCAGTTACTTTACCTTCCCTGGATTGTCAGAAAAAGCCTGAGGCTCAACTTATAAAAATAAATGTTTTCTGCATTTGGGTGCTGATGAGACATCATGACTCAAGTTATTCCTGTGCTCAGATCCCCAGGGTACCCTCTCCCATCAGTCACATATACAGCAGGAAGTGCTGGACTTGGGCACAAAGGCCTGGCTCTGACACAACCACTCTGAGTTTCTGTTTCTCCATCTGAGATGAGGAGGAGGAGGTCCATATTCCTGTGTGGGTAGGAGAGGTAATGTTGGAACAGACAAACTGTAAGGATTTTTCAGCTTGGGGTTTCTAGATTTAAAAAAAACAAAAACTGGCTCTGTCCATGCTGGGGAGAAGGTGTCTCAGGAAGGAGGCCCTGCTTGGCTTGTTCAGCAATTCCACTCAGTCTCATCACTAAATGAACTCACCAGGTTTCACCTCCACAGTGGTCTGGTCTGTGTTACTCTCACCCTTCGCATCAGTCACTTTCAGATGAAATATGTAGGTTCCCTCGACCAGGTTGGAAAGAAAGAGGATAGGGTGGTGATCTGAGTGATTTAACACCTCCTGTGGGGTTGAATAACATGGTTATGTTTGCAAAACAACACAAACTCCTTCCATGGACTCAGTTGCTGCTCTGTGACCACAAGCCCTCTGAGCTGGGCTGTTTACCTCCAGCAGCTTCTGCTCTGGAGCAGCACTGCAGCCCCTGGCTGCTCGGTTAGGGAAGAGAAACGAGTCCTGTGCCACACTGGCTTGCCGAGTGACCCTAGGCAAGTCATTTAACCTCCCTGGATTTCAGAGAGCAATCCAGGTTTAATATAAGAAACCACTTGGTTAAAACAGTAGACCGTCTGGTTCAGCCCCCTCTCCCCATCGCACCCCCTGGAACATGTGTTGCTCTCCAGCACCTGGCACACTTACCCCTGCTGCTGGGCTCCCCTCATCTCGAGTCCAGAGGTAGCTGACGATTCCCTTGTCATCTGAGGACTTGGAGCCATCCAGCTCGGCTGTGTCCGTGGGCAGGGTTATCACTACATTCCCTGCTATCTTAGCTATAGGTGGTTTGTTTGTTTCTAAGCAAAGAGAAATCATTGAAATCATATAATATTCTAGGGGGGGAAAGGAAGTGCTTCTTCATGATGTTTATGGGGAATTAAATGGAGAACTGTTTTTAGAGTCTATCCATACAAGCAACTAACAGCATCGACTTTTTATTTTTTTGTTAATCCTCATCCAAGGATATTTTTTCCAGTGATTTTTAGAGTAAAAGGGAGGGACAGAGACAGAGAGAGAAACATCGATGTGAGAGACATACCTGTTGGTTGCCTCCCACACACATCCTGACCGGAGCCAGGGATCGAGCCTGCAACTGAGGTGTGTGCTCTTGACAGGAATTGAACCCATGCCCCTTCAAGTCTACAGGCCGACACTAACCCCCGAGCAAACCGACCAGGGCTAAAGGTGTAGATTTAAAGCCACCAGTGCCACAGGTCCTGAGGCTCCAGTTCCATAGAGAGAGAAATACTCTCTGACCCAGACAGCAGAGGGGACAGTGTAGTTTCCTCCTCTATTCCCACAGCAGCCTTTCCGAAGGGCACCCATTTCTGTCCTTTGGAGGTATATGATAATTGGAAACAAAAGCTCAAGCTGGATTAAAGCCTTGGAGTTTAAGTTTCATCCAGCTGATACCACAAGTTCTCTTTAAAATATGGGTAATATGGATAATATCTGATGGTTTTTCCTACTGTCAGCTTGGAGCCCTCTCTTGAGGCCATTGCTGATCATGAGCCTGCAAACCAGAGCAAGGCCAATCAACTCTTGTCTCACATTGGCTTCAGCCTGCAGGTTCCCAGGAAAAGCACAGAAAGCCAGTGCAGGAGAGTCATTCTGAAGTCTGACAGCAGGTGTCACTGTAGCTAGTGGGAGAGTCACAGAAACACCAGGTCTTAGCAGCACAGAGGCAAAATAAAAATGCAAACAAAACAAAAAAATTATTTCCCTATTCAATAGAGAACGAAGGAAAGGAGAAAGGGAGAGAAGGGAATGCAAGAAATGAAAAATCACCTTACAATCTCTCTCAATGAAGATTGTTTTAGAAAAGCAAGTATCAGCTGCCTTTACCCCAATTTTCTTCCCCACACCCTGTCTCTAAATCGATTTCTGCAGCCGAACAAGAGCTGGTGAACCCTCAGTTATTTAACCCTGAGGCTGCAGCCACCGGGGCAGGGAGGTACCTTCTTTGACAATGACGTTCACAGAGCTCTGGCTCTGCAGGTTCCTCTCATCTTTGACAGTCAAGGTGAACACGTAGGTTCCCGCTTGTAGCCCAGTCACAGTGGCGACACTGCTGTTAGCCTTCTCGAGCTGCACCCCATCAGGTCCCCTGGACAAAGAGAGAAACCAGAGGCTGGCGATGTACCTGTTTGCTGCTCTCCTGTCCCTGACTCAGCAGGTGCAGACAATTATTGCCTCAGATGAGACATGAACTTGTTTCCCAGACCTTGTGAGGACAAATTTTAAAATATTCCATTTGGACAGAGTGTCGTTTGGCCCCACAATACAGGCTACCTGCTGATCAGAAAATTCCATTCACCAGTTTTCAAACAGATCTAGCCTTATCCTTTTTATGAGCTTCTAGAACATTCAAACTCTTTGCTGTTCCAGCTTGTAAAAGGAAGAAAGTGTTCTAAGCAGGTCTCTGATCTAACGGATGATTTCATAGAGATGTTTCTGAAAAGTATTTCTGGCCCAGGAGTTGGTCCAGCTCTTGCCAGCAAAGAAGCAAAACACATTTCTTAATCATATGCCAAACTCACTCTTTCTGAAAAGTCAGAGAAAGGAAATGGGCCAGAGCTGCAGAGGAATTCTCAGGGCAAAACCTTCCTCTTCCTAGTGGCTCTGGAAGCAAAGCTCGCGCCAGCTCCCAGACAGGGACCACAGGAACCACAGGGGGCCCGGCACACCGGGCATCCTTCCTTCTCCCCTGGGGCCTCACTTAGCAGCCTGCAGCAGGCGAGTGAGCTGTGTGCTGACACCCAGGCACAACGCTGCACACACACTCCTCCTGCTCAAGAGTCAAAATGCCCCAGAGCTTTCCTTAAAACTACAAAATCTGTAGACTTTCCTGTTTTGTTTTTCTATTTAAACTTATGACCTCTGGTCCTAGTAGCCCCTCCTGAAACAGATTCTCCCCAAGAAGCTTGCTAATAAGCATTATTTCTGCTGTAAACGCTAATAAAACTCTACCAAAAGATTCATCACTAGTATCTTCAATACTTAAAATTAAAACACATGGGGCTGAAGAAGAAAGAATAGGTTCTCCAAAAGATAGAAACAAGAGCTGAGAAAAATAATTTCTACAACCCAACTCACCAATAGTAGTTTCTGTAGTCCAATTTACAGCCCTTTCCCATCCACCTCTAATGACCCTGACCAAAAACAAAAACAAAACACCCAGTCTATTCTATGATTGCTACCTGTGGAAACAGAGAAATTTAGCTCCTTTTTAACTTTTAACTCTTCCTTGGAATTCTTTCACTACTTTTGAGTTCCAGTTGTATGGTTTAAAGGAGCTGAAAGAAACAGAGCTAGGAATGGTTCAATTAGGTGATTCCATATATATATGTATATTATTGATTTTTTACAGAGAGGAAGGGAGAGGGATAGAAAGTCAGAAACATCGATGAGAAACATCGATCAGACACCTCTTGCACACCCCCTACTGGGGATGTGCCCACAACCAAGGAACATGCCCTTGACCGGAATCGAACCCGGGACCCTTGAGTCCACAGGCCAACGCTCTATCCACTGAGCCAAACCAGTTTTGGCGGGTGATTCCATTTTAATTAGTATTATTTGGTCACTGCCTTTTGCCTCTGGCTAATGTAGTTGGTAATTGTGGTCTTCAAGGATACAGTAATAGAGCAATGCTTTCATTTTGTAGATGAATTTTCAATTCTCTGTCCCATCCCCCTGCCAGCCTTACCCAGTTAATTGTGAGCAACAGTATTTTTCTGCTCCATTACCCCTTCTATCTTGCCTCTCAAGTGTAATTAAACTATGCATTTCAGCAGATGGATTACACCTGTAAAAGCACCAGGACTGCAAAATACTACCCGGGGACTAGCTGATGGTAAGCATTCTTTATTTCTTACAAAAATTAACATATCATTTTCTTAGCATTGAAGTTTGGCATTGCAAACCTTTCTTTCTCAGTCACGGCCCTCTTGAAGAAGCCAACAAGAGCAAGTAAGCACTTAAATTTTTTTTGTAATACTTGCCTAAGAATATTTTAACTGATTTTTAAATTTGTTTATTTCTATTGATTTTTAGAGACTGAAGAAGAGAGGGAGGAAGAATAAGGGTGGGGGAGAGAAACATAGACCAGTTACCTTCTATACATTCCCAACTGGGAATCAAACCTGCAATCTTTTGGTGTATGGGATGATGCTACAACCAATTGAGCCACCCAATCAGGGCACAGCAAGTACACTAAAAAAATAAGTAAAACCTTGCTCTGCAAATGTCTGGAGCCTTTGCATAAGTAAGGCTTTGTGCCAATACTCACTGTGTTTTTTCCCAGAGATACGAGATAATTTTCTGATCATCTGAGCTTTTGCTACCATCCAAGGTTGTGCTATCCATGGGAAGGGTCAGCTCTTTATCTGGGCCTGCATCTGCCTGTGGCGGCTTGTTGTTTTCTAGAAGACAGAGGTACACAGATCAGAAGCGGGCAGTAAGCTGGGCAAGGAGAGGATCCAATTGGGGCATATATTCTGGAAGCCATGAGGTCTCTGCTTCTCTGCCCAGAGATGGTCATACACTGTGGGACAGCTCTGTACTGGGGTGTGATCAGGAAACTCACAATGCAGAATAGAAGACTGAAACATAGAACACTTCTGAAAGAACATGGCAGAACTGAATGAAGTTACAATGCCATACTAAATGGGAAATACAATGCTCTAGGACACATGTGTCAAACACAAGGCCCGAGGGCCAAATCCGTCCCGCCAGGCCTTGCAATGTGGCCCACACCACGCTGTCATCACTGCACTCCGCTGTGTTTCCATCACAATGACAGTTTATGACTGTTCAGTAAACCATTCGGCCCGCGATTTAGGCTGTATTTTAGATTTTGGCCCCTTCTCTGATTGAGTTCGACACCCCTACTCTAGGAGTTCAAAGGAAAGGGTATGAGTGATATGACAGAGCTTTCCTAAGGAAGTAGGCTTGAAGCTGGTCCTTAAAAGACACATGACAGGATTTGGGATGGCGGAGACTCTACCTTTTATGTATACTTGAAGGCACATTAGCCCAGGGCAAGGGATAAGCTGAGGCTAGGGCAGTGGTCGGCAAACTCATTAGTCAACAGAGCCAAATATCAACAGTACAACGATTGAAATTCCTTTTGAGAGCCAAATATTTTACACTTAAACTTCTTCTAACGCAATTTCTTTAAAATAGACTTGCCCAGGCCGTGGTATTTTGTGGAAGGGCCACATTCAAGGAGCCAAAGAGCCATATGTGGCTCACAAGCCGCAGTTTGCTAACCACAGGGCTAGGGGAATGGACAACAGAAGTTACGAAGACAATAGAAGCTGCCAGGGGCTCAGTGGATTGGTGCCTTCTACTGCTCAGAACCCAAACCCTCTTCTCCCCAAGGTTAAAGGGACCAGCCAATAGAAGAGCCTGCTCCTCAAAGGCTGGACTCACCAGGCTGCACAATAACAGTCACTTGAGCGGTGGCCTGCTGTCCTATTGTGTCAGTCACTGTTAGCTGGTAAGTGTAGTCTCCTTCTTGCATGGCAGAGAGCTGCAGGATTGGCGTTCTAACACCCTGGATATAGAAATACAGACCATGGAAAAGCAGCCTCCCAGAGTCACAACATCATACGCTAAGTCCTGCTTGGGTCTAAGAGACCCAGATTTCTAAACCTATTTGATATTAGACTACTACTTCCTAGAGTTCAGCAAAATTAGTGAATGCTGGATCAGACGCTGTGGGACATCTTGTTAAAAAGCTTCGCCCCCTAAAGGGAACAACCCTCTCTGATACAGAAGCAGTTTCAAATAAAATCAGAGCTCTCACAAGGGAGGGGAATACAGGGAAATGTACAAAGATAACCAACCAAGATCAGCCTCTAAGACCAAAGGCAGAAAGAAGACCATGAATATATAACAACACAATTTTTTAAAAGTGTTCTTCCTTGCAGAAACTGGTTTTGCTCAGTGGATAGAGCATCAGCCTGCGGACTCAAGGGTCCTGGGTTCGATTCTGGTCAAGGACATGTATCTTGGTTGCGAACACATCCCTAGTGGGGGGTGTGCAGGAGGCAGCTGATTGATGTTTCTCTCTCATCTATATTTCTGACTCTGGCCGGGACCGGTTTGACTCAATGGATAGAGCGTCGCTTGGGGACTGAGGGACCCGGGTTCGATTCCGGTCAAGGGCATGTACCTTGGTTGCGGGCATATCCCCAGTAGGGGGTGTGCAAGAGGCAGCTGATCGATGACTCTCTCTCATCGATGTTTCTAACTCTCTATCTCCCTCCCTTCCTCTCTGTATAAAATCAATAAAAAATATATTTAAAAAAATAATAATAATATATTTCTGACTCTGTCTCTCTCCCTTCCTCTCTGTAAAAAAAAATCAATAAAATTCATTAATAAATAAATAATTAATTAAAAGTGTTCTTCCTATGAAGGTTACACAGTAATCCTAATGAAGTGCTCAGTAAAACATGGCAGCAATTCCGGATGCTGTCACACTATGCTGTCCCCTTACAGATTTGTGCAGATTCTCAGCAGCAGAAAAACCCAACACAATACTTAAACTAAACCCAGTGAAACGTGAGCTTTAAGTCATGCCTCAAATCTAGAAACACAGACTCCGAGCGTCACAGGAACATTACATATAACTTAGGGCAAACCTGATGGCCTCTTGCAGACAGTTTGTTTGGCCTATGTGTCTTAAAAGTTGTAAACTTTCACATAAAGGTCTATATTACCTGATAATAATGGGACCATACTTCCATCTGGCCACAACTAGCTGGGCCTAAGGAGCAGCTGGCCCCTTTAGTCAGGGCTTAGGTTCTCTGGTTCACCACAGCCCCATCCAGTTTTCTTTACTTACTTATGTCACCTGTGTGGTGACAGATCCAGTCTCTTACTAAATATCTGCAGAGAAGGGCTCACCAACTAGTTGGGCAATCTACTCCAATCTGTAAGGTTCACACCCCTGCACTTTCTAAGTAGTCTGACTCTCTGGAATCATCCGAGAGCAACTACCATTTCTCATCCAGTCTTTTCTTCTGATATGAAACATTTAAGACACAGGTTTTTGATAGTATGTAAATTAAAGGCTCCTTAAACTTTGTGGATTTAAAAAACCTCAAATATTCTATGCCCAAATCTGACTTTGGTAATTCAAATACAGCAAAAACAAGCCTTGGATGAGTGAGCCAGTCCAGTAACTCTAATTCACCTGGGCAAGAAAAGACAAACTCTTCCCTCCTACCTGCATCTCCACCACTTTCCCTTTGCTGCTGGGGCTGAGTGACCACTCATAGCTGGTGATGCCATGGTCATCAGTGCTCTGGTTCCCAAAGAGCGTGATGGAGTTTTGGGGCAGGGTGATCACTTGGTTGGGGCCTGCGTTGGCCACAGGGGGGTAATCCACAGCTTTGTTCACTGTCAGGTTTGCAGTGGTCGAGTTGGTAGCTCCATCAGAGTCTACTACAGTCAAGCTGCCAGGGCAGAGAGAGGAGTACAATCAGGGATGGTTTCAGTAAAGAAGAAGAAACACAAGAGGACTGAAAATCAAGAATAAGAAATACCACAGTGGAAGGGTTACTAATTAGTAACCAGTTCTTACCATTCCTCTTAGAGGGGTAGACTAATTCTAGAAGCTAACACTGACTGAGGGGTCCCTGTGTACCAGGCCCTGTTCCACGTGGTCTACAACTCAATGAACAACAGCTCTATAAAGTCCTAGCTTCATTTTACTCCTTACACATATGAGGGTCTAAGGCAGAGAGAGGTCAAGTAACTTGAAAGTAGTGGAGTTAGGACCTGAGCCCAATAACCATGTTATTATATATTCAGCATTGTTTGCTCTGCTGCCTGCATGTACCTGTAAGCTGGGACTGGTACAAGCATGGTCTGACCTAGCCCTCACAGCAATCAGCAATCTCTATCTACAAGTGGCTTAGAGAGGCTAAGTAAACTGCCCAGCACCCCACTGTGAGCCAAAATGCAAGCCCAGTTGGTTCTCTGGCTCCCACGCCTAGAAACCAAGTTTTTTGTTGTTGTTTTTTTTAAAATATATTTTATTGATTTTTTACAGAGAGGAAGGGAGAGGAATAGTTAGTTAGAAACATCGATGAGAAAGAAACATTCATGAACTGCCTTCTGCACATCCCCCACCGGAGATGTGCCCGCAACCAAGGTACATGCCCTTGACGGGAATCGAACCTGGGACCTTTCAGTTCCCAGGCCGATGCTCTATCCACTGAGCCAAACCAGTTTCGGCAAAACCAGGTCTTGAGAGAGAGTCCCTGGTCCCTATTCCTATGGGGTACAGAGACGCTACATTAACTAGTGCTCTAACTGCAACAGGCTCTTCTCCCCACCCACCTTTTCAGCTATGTACACGCACAGGAATGGCCATCCTGAGCAGACAGCCTCTGGGATGGACTAGTAGGGCTGGCTGTGGTAAGACAGGAGCCAAAGATGGAAATGAATTCTCCCATGCAACAGTCTCACAATTTGTGCCAGTGTGAAACAGTATTTGAAAGAGAAAAATAATGTTCATTTAAAAGAACAGGGCAGTTACCTAAATGATGCTGTCCAGGTGAACAGCCTAAAGCTGCTCTTGCCACCTCAAAATGTGAGCATAAGCAAGCAAGGAGGTTTGGGCTCCTTCCATTTTGCTGACAGAAAGATAAAAAGCATAAAAAAAGATATGTCTAAATCTCACCACCAGCCACAGACAGAGCCAAGCATCTGTGGGGTTTTCCCACAGCCTCACCTTTTCTTATGGAGAGGATTTTTGGTATTACAGCCTTGAGAAAAAGAGCACAAAAACATCAGATGAACAGATATGCAAATCACACATCAGAAGAAAAATCCACAGAAGTTTTCTTTATTTTCCAGTTTGCCTGTTGTTTTCAGTTTTGTTTTGGTTTTTTTTTTTTACATATACTATTTATCTCCTATTTCAGAATAAAAGGAAGTTATAAATAGGTGGCAAAATGGAAGCTGCCATTACCGACTTTCACCTCGGTCCCTAGCTTACACACCAGAATGCCAGAAACAAACAGCAGCTGACCGCAGGGCTGGGGAAAAGATACTGCCATGTAAAAACAGGGTAGAGGAAAAACGAGTGGAATCAGATTGGACCTAAATGCTAATCAAACTCAACCCCGTCATTTCATAGATTGAGGCTTGGAAAAAAAGAATAGATCCCTGATACCCTATCCATCTGAAATGCTGCTTTTAACCTTGGTTAAAAGCTCAGACTGCTTCTGTGATCTTAGGCAAGTTACTTAACCTTTTGGTACCTAAATCTCCTAATCTATAAAATAAAGTAATTATAATATTTTTGTAAGGTTTTAATGGCTTTCTGCTTGTAAAGAGCTCAGAACAGTACTAAACACGTAGTAAATGTTTAAAAACCAGTAGTTATTTTTCAAAACATCAACCGAGCCCTGGTAAAATTCCATAAATGTTAAAATTCCTATATTAGAAATCTAAGAAAAATCAATTCACTTTTCCATTTTAAGCCAATGAAAAGGCTTCAACCTTGGTAATGGCAGCTACCTTTCATTCTCCTGAAGTCTTGAGTCAGTGACAGTGCTGCTAAGTCAGAACCTGCATATGTATTTATATGGTAGGTGTGGTGCTACGACATTCATCACTGTGTCTCTGGTAGTGTCTAAAACTGATTAATATCAGATCTGATAGGGAACACAAACACCCAAGAATAAGCTGGTGCACTGTGGTAAGCATCACATAAGAGCACCGAGTGCAACCTTCGCTCCTGTCTGGAGGGATCTAAGAGAGCCTCAAAGAAAACTGTAGGCCCCTAAGGATAGGCAGAACTCCAACAGACTGAGAAGAACATTCTGGGAAGCAAACAAAATACATATGGGTCAAGTCAAGAAACAGTAGACTAAGCCCTGACATGGGGGTTAGAAAATCTGCATTTCAGTACAGTTTATTAAATACACTGAGCCTCATTTTTCTCAGATATAAAATGAGAACAGTATCATGTACATATATGGTATTTGGATGATACAGTACTTTGTAACAAGGAATTATGCAAATGTAAGAAGGATTACTCTAGAGTCAGCCTCACACTCTAATTAATCATATTCTAGAATGTTTACACTAGTTCCCAAAAGGAATTCTCTTTAAATAAAATTCTCCAAAAAGCCTTAATAGAGAAAGATCCTACAATTCATATTCAAATAAGCCATGTGTCAAATATATTGACCTATTAACCAGGAGGTCATGGTTCAATTCCCAGTCAGGGCACATGTTCAGGTTGCAGGTTTCATCCCCAGTGTAGGGCCTGAAGGAGGCAGTCTATCAATGATCCTCTCACATCAATGATGTTTCTATCTCCCTAGCCCTTCCTCTCTGAAATCAATAAAAAAATATATATTTTAAAAGTAAAGGTTTTGACATATTTGCAAATAATACCACTGATAAAGGTTTAATCTCCAACATCTACAGACAGCTGATACAACTAAATAAAAGGAAGATGAATGATCCAATTAAGAAATGGGCAATGGACCTAAATAGAATATTTTCAAAAGAAGACAGAAGGCCAAAAGACACATGAAAACATGCTCAAAGTCACTCATTATCCGAGAGATGCAAATCAAAACAACAATGCGGTAACATCTCACACCTGTAAGAATGGCCAACATAAAAAAATCAACAAACAGCCAGGACTGGTTTGGCTCAATGGATAGAGCGTCGGCTTGGGGACTGGAGGGTTCCGGGTTCGATTCCGGTCAAGGGCATGTGCCTTGGTTGCGGGCATATCCCCGGTGGGGGGTGTGCAAGAGGCAGCTGATCGATGACTCTCTCTCATCAATGTTTCTGGCTCTCTATCTCTCTCCCTTCCTCTCTGTACAAAATCAATAAAATATATTTTAAAAAAAAAATCAACAAACGACAAGTGTTGGCGAGGTTGTGGAGAAAGAGGAACCCTCGTGCACTGCTGGTGGGAATGCAGACTGGTGCAACCACTGTGGAGAACAGTGTGGAGTTTCCTCAAAAAACTGAAAATGGAACTCCCATTTGACCCAGTAATCCCACTCTTAGGAATATATCCCAAGAAACTAGAAACACCAATCAGAAAGGATATATGCACCCCTATGTTCATAGCAGCACAATCTACAATAGCCAGAATTTGGAAACAGCCTAGGTGCCCGTCAGCAGATGATTGGATCAAAAAACTGTGGTACATCTACACAATGGAATACTATGCTGCCATAAAAAAGAAGGAATTCTCATCATTTGCAGCAACCTGGATGGAATTGGAGAACATCATGCTGAGTGAAATAAGCCAATCAATGAAAGAGAAACACCATATGACCTCACTCATTTATGGATAATAAAGAACATTATAAACTGATGAACCAAAAGATAGATATCGAGACAGTAAAGCAACAAGCAGACTGTCAATTTACAGTGGGGAGGGGAAAGAGATCTGGGGGAGATAATAGATCAACCAAAGGACTTGTATACATGCATATAAGTACAACCAATGGACATAAAACTCTGAGGAGGGAGGGTATGTATGGAGGGAGGGAGGGGGGCAAAAAAAAAACTCAATAAAATATATTAAAAAAAAAAGTAAAGGTTTTGAGATATTAAGTTAAAGAAGCATTTCTCATAGGGAAAAGATAAGATGGTAGTAGGTTCATGATAGATTATTCCTGAGAAAAGGCAAAGAAAGATGGGTCCTTTCACTTAATGACAGAAATCCTAAAAATGTCTGGAGAACTGCCAGGTAAGACTTTGAAAAGGACTAACTGTGGTGGATCCTAATCTATTATGCAAGGGCTTTTGCCCTAAATAGTTATTTGTGGCCAAAACCAGTTTGGCTCAGTGGATAGAGTGTTGGCCTGTGGACTGAAGGGTCCCAGGTTCGATTCTGGTCAAAGGCATGTACCTTGGTTGTGGGCATATCCCCACTGGAGGGTGTGCAGGAGGCAGCTGAGTGATATTTCTCTCTCATCGATGTTTCTAACTCTCTATCCCTCTCAATTCCTCTCTGTAAAAAATCAATAATATATATATTAAAAAAAAAAAGTTATTTGTGTTGTGACCACACTTACTGTAGGGCTCAAAGAACCAATGGAACCACAGGCTATATTTTCAGCCACTCTACAATTAAAGTGGTATCTGCCAGAGTTACTCCTGTAAGAATGCAGAACCCATAAGAAAAATAAAGGTCAAGGGTAAACTTGAAGGATTCTGAATTTACCTGAAAGTGTAGTTCCCAGGGACGAGCTTACTTAGTTTTAATATGGCCGTATCTTCAGAAATCTTCTCTTCTCTCAGAGGTCCCTTTAGTTCTTCCCAATGGTACCTGACGATTTTATCATCATCAGTGCTTTCTTGATCATAAAGAAACATTGGTTACAATATGAGAGCGCCTTGTCTCAGCACTTATTCAGTTTACACAAATGAGGGCAACTACCTATAGAGATTTGAGTCTAGGGAAACTTCATGAAATTAGAGGCTATCTCTCCAGATTATTTCTTCCCTACGAATATTGGGTCATTCTGCCTCTCTCTGACTATTCCACTGCATAGTTTTCCAAGGACTCCACCACAGGCAACTCAGGTTAAAAAGTTACTGCATAAAAAAAGGAAAATAAAAAATTCTTAAATGCATGAAAAGATACTCAACCTCACTTTAAAAAAATGCAAATTTAAATTTCACTTGAGATAGCATTTTTAAACCTATCAGATTGGTAAAGATCAAAGCTTCATGACACATAAATGGGTAAAGGTGTGGAGAAAGAGGAACTTTCTTAAGTCATGGTGGGAGCATAAATTGATACCACTGTAAAGAGCAATTTGGCCAAATTTACTTTTGTCCCTGCAATTCTTCTTCTAGGAATTTATCCTACAGATATCCTTACATATGTGTTCATCATCATACTTACAAGATTATTCATAGTAACATTATTTATAATAGTGAAAGATCAAAAATAATCTAAATGGTCATCAATAGAGATTGACTGAAAACAAGATTTATTCAAACAATGAAATTGTACATCCATATAATGGAAGTCTATGTAATCATTAAAAGGAAAAAAGAATAAAGTATTTCATATATTGATTCAGAAAAATTATTCAACATATAAAAACAGGCATTATACATACTGTTTTATCATAAAAATGTATATGTATCTTCTTATCTATGCATAAGATATCTTTGGAAAGATACATAAAATAATACCATTGCTTGTCTACAGAAAAACTGGATAGTTGGGAGACAGGGATGATATTTGGCCTGTACCTTTATGTATTTATTTAACTTTGACTTATTCAAATATAAAATGAAATGGTACTTATGAACCTTTTCTACCACTCTCATAAGTACCTCTTCCTGTCCTGTCTTTTACCTCTTAGCCTGCTATTCATCTAGCCTCCTCTTGTCAGAACTATTTACCGTATTTTTCGGACCATAAGACGCACTTTTTTCCCCCCAGAAGTGGGGGGGAAAAGTCCCTGCGTCTTATGGTCCAAATATAGCCTACACATATACTTTAAAAAAAAAGTTTTTTTACTTGCCCGGCTCTGTGTGGTCTCTGTGTGCTTGCCCGGCTCTAAAATGGTTCTAAATGCTGCTGTTTACTTTACAGGGTTGATTACATGTGTTTATGACTGTGATGTTGGGTTTTAATGCACATAAAATATTTTAGGACACTATTTGTTTCAGAATCTTTTTTTCTTCATTTCCCTTCTCTAAAAACTGGTGCGTCTTATGGTCCGGAGCGTCTTATGGTCCGAAAAATATGGTACATGAAATGTCTAACACTGCTAGAGATTCCTCTGCTAAAGCAGTGGCTACCTCTGCCAACAACTCTGCCAAGATAGTCAGGGTAACAGGGCCTTAATGGGTCTCAAGAGAAGCCAAGCAAATATAGGTGAGATGATAGGCCCGAAACCTTCTACACACACATAGCCAGGATCAATGGCAAAGACCCAGATCCTCTCCTGTCCTCTGAAGGGACAAAGTTAGTGAGCCAAGCAGGGTTGTGGAGCACATTCTGCGAGGCCTCCCCAGGAGAAGGTTGACAATCTTGTTAGGCAGTAATGGCTGGATGAGAGCTCCTCAGTTAAGACTCTCAGTTACTCATCTTGCCATGATAGGAAAGAGCTTTATTTCCATAACTAAGAATGGCAACTCCATCTAAAAAAATTTGAAAACCAGCAAGTTCCAACTAAAATAATGCTAATGCATGCATAATCCCACTTTCTTACCATCTCAGAATAGAAATGTTACTTCAAACAAGCCACATGGGGGTTTTAAATAGGGTCTGTCTGGTTTTTACTTCCTAATCAGTTGCTTCTGATGGTTGGTCTTCCCATAATGTGGTCAAGAAGCCTAAACAGAAGGCTGGTCCAAATCTTTAACCAGAATACCCATGAATGCTGTTCTAAAACATCGTGCCCAGTAAGTACTCACGGCTGCCATCAATGACTGTAGAAGTGGTTGGCAGAGAAATCTCCTGGAACTGTGGTGACACAATGGCAACAGGAGGCTGATTTTTACGGGGCTCTGCAAGAAAATGACCCAGAAGAAATTAAAAGAGGGGCTTTGTAAATTATAAGAAGAGCAGGCCACCTCTGGGTGGATTATAAATGTTTCCATTACCTAATCTGTGTCTGAAGCATCGTCAAACGTGAAAGTCACCAGACCAGGTTGGCATTCTAACATGAGACATCTAGGAGTGTTTAAGCCTCTTGCAAACCTATTCTTAAAACCACACCCTGTGCATGCTTTCAATGCTCATGTGCTATCTAGTTTGTGAAAAGTACTAAAGTAGAAGTTGACTGTTTTCAGGTCAGCTGACCAGAGGTGGACAACAAATGTGTGCAATAAAGGCTTTGGAAAGCAAACTATCCCTTGCCACAAATGTGGAAAAAAGATGAGTAATTTCTCAACCACCTGGGAACTGACTATGTGGGAGGTGATTAGGCCTAGTGTTGGAAAGGTCACAAATCTCTCACTCTAGTCCACCTCAATGACTGTGAGCCTGGTGGCCTTTTCATTGAAAAATGATAAAATGGATTTATGCTAAACACATTTTTAAGAAAGAGAAAATATTACTTTGGCTACAAAATTAAAGGAATTAAAAGAAAATCTATTGCTAACAAAGACAGAATAAGAATTTGTGCCAATGTATGGGCCACTTGCCAATTTCCCCCAAATATCTCTGAAAATGCAAAACAAGATACCTTGTTATCACACTGTAATCTACCAATCACTTAAAAAAAAAAATGAAATTTGGTGTTCAATGTGAAGGAGGAACGGCAGGGACTCTGTGAGGAAGTCTGTGTACAAAAACCCACATTTTTGGAAAGAGATCAGAAAGGGCCAGCCACTTGGCTGGTTCTCCTAGGCTCCTGGCTTTCTTGTATCTTAATTACCACACATGGTCCCCACTCAGCATGATCCACTGGAGAAGTAGTTCTCAGGCAGACAGGCTATCGCTCAGTGCCATACTGCACTGTAGGTCAGCAAAGTGCTCCAACTAGAACTAAAGAATATACTTTGCCACACTATACCTTTTTCTACATTGAATTAGGAATTGCCCAATAAATGTATTAAAAAAAAAAAGAATGAAAATTAAAAATCCCTAAAATCAAATCTCCCTCCTTGGGGTCCTCAGAGGGAGCAATGGAGGCAGAGTTAGGGCTGAGAAACATACCTGGCTTTACCGTCACATTCACACTGCCTTCCCCATGGGAATTCTGACCATCTACAATCACTTTGAATTCGTACAGGCCTTGAGTGAGCTGCAAAAAGGACAGAAAATCTTATATTCAACCATAAAGAGGAACGATTATACTTAAATTATACTTAAAATCACACATATGTGAACTTTCCCCTGGTGATTCTTGCACTCTCTTCTTGCACTGTTTTCAAAATGGAGAAAGTAAAATAACCAAAGAGATGAAACAATGAATTATAAATTAAAAAACCATGGCTTTTAATGTGAATTTTATTACTTGCTGACTCTGGAACAACAGAAGGGATTTCAATATCTCTGTACTCCCATTTTCTTTTAAGAAAAACATTAAGGGCTCTACCATCCTACTTCTCAGCGTTATGAAATTAAAACAATTATCTCTGCAAAGAAAAACATTTTGTAAAAATACCAAATAGCTCCCAAATATCTGACTATTTTTCCCTACTGACTTTCGCTAACTGTATAAACATATATAAAAGAAAAAATAATCACCCAAAATCCCACTGTCCTAACATCAATTAATCCTATATCTCTCATTTCCTCCCAATCCTTAACCACACAAAACAATAATTTTAAACAGTTCATCCAATTCAACAAACATTTAGTGAGAACTAATTATGTACCAGTTATTGTCCAAGGCCTGGGATTTGGAGATAAATAAGATCCCTGCCTTCAAGGAGCTTGTATGTCAATGGTATTCAGAGTCTAGCTAAAAATCAAAGTGTGAGTCAAATTTTTTATTGTTCTTTCTTCCATTCATTTAGTATCAACACTTTTCCCATTATAATAGTCTTTTGAATAGTCACTTTAATGGCTGCAGGAAAGTATATGAATAAATGTGCCATAATTCACATTGGCATTCCACATTGCTGGCTATTTGAACTGTTTCCATATTTTTACTATTATAACCTATTACTGTGACATCCTTTGGGCAAATAGGTCTTCTTTCTTTTGCATTACCTTCTTTGGGTAACGCTAACTGATTGCATATAGCGTTTTTTACCATTTCCTTCTTTTTGTAATGCTCCCCCTTCCTTGGCTTTCACTTCCCTGCCCATTCCTCATTTTCTTCAATTTCCTCTTTCCCTTAATGACAGTGTTCCCCAACATTCCAATCACAGACTATTTCTTCATTATACAGTCTCTGGATGATCTCATCTATTACAATGGCTTCAATTCTCATCTATTTGAAGTTGGTGTGTAAATTTATCTCTCTAGCCCAGATCTCCAATCCGTTACCCTTTATTGGACACCTGCACTCAAATGTTTCACAGGTATCTCAAACTCACTCTGTCCAAAAATGAATTAATCATCTACAAACCTCCTCTAAACATGCTCCTCTTTCTGTGCTCCTCATTTCAGTGAATACCACCACATTCACACCAATATCCACTCACATGCTTAAGCCAAAGGCTAGAATTATCCTAGACTTCTCTTCAACATCTTCACCCAATTAATTGATAACCGAGTCTTATCACCAAGTCAACCTCCATAATATTTCTCCAATCCAATCACTTCTCCATTCACACTGCCATCACCTTAGTTTTTAACCATTCATCAATTGCACAGTTGTTAAAGGCATTGGGGGGAGGGCTTTAGAGACAGAAAGTTCCTGTTCAAAAGTACCATTTGGTAGTTTTGTAACCTTTGACCAAACCACTTTATTTTTCCAATTTTTCATTTTAACATTTATAAAACACATATTAATATCTACATCTTGGGTCTGTTATAAAGATTAAGTAAAATAATTGCATAAAAGTACTGTTTCTAGCATATGGAATGAGCTCAATAGTTGGTTTTAAATTTTTATTTATTTAGTGGGTTTTTTACTCAGCTATTATCATCTCACACCTACATTTGTCAACAGATTCCTCACTGGTCTCCCTGGTTTGAGTCTTATCTCCTCCAATCTGTGGACAGAGTGATCTTTCTAAGCTGAAAATGTGAACATGTCTTTCTCTTGCTTGAAATCTTTCGAAGGCTCCATGTTCCCTCTGGATAAGAATCAAAGTCCTTATAACAGCTCTGTGCAATCTGGCCTCTGTATCTCCCCAACCTATTTGTGCCCCTGCTCTTTTCATACTAAAGGGTCTAGTCAGGCTGAACCACATATAATTCTTTTCCCCACATTTCCTGTCTAATATTTGACTCAGTGGACATATTACCTTCCCTGTTTATAGTATCATCACTCTACCCTTTATACAGTTAAATTAATAACCTTTCATGACCCAACTAGACAAACTCTAAAAAATCTACTCTGACTCTCCAGGGTTTCAACATCCTCTGCACTGACTTGAATCCTATGTTATAATTACTTGTTTTCAGTTAGTATCTCTGGTAAATTAACTCACTGGTAACAATGCCTGCCACTTAACTAGTGTATAATAAACAGTTGTTAAGGAAGGGAGGAAGGAAGAAAGAAAAGAAGGGAGTGAATAAGAAGGGAGTGAATGAGAAAAGAAGGAAGTGAATGAGAAAAGAAGGAAGGAAGAAAGGAAGGAAGGAAGGAAGGAAGGAAGGAAGGAAGGAAGGAAGGAAGGAAGTTAATTGCTTGACTAAAGAATATGTAAATTTTTATGGTTCTTAATAACCACAGTGAGTCTAAAAAAAGTCTGCACCAATTTACACAGTCATGTGGCCACAAATAGCCTACCTTATTTCCCAAATTATAAAATTCTTATGTTACCCTTAAAAGCAGTTGAGCATATATTTGCATTCAAAAGCCATCACCACTATGCTTATACAGTCTTTTCATCATAAATGAAAATTTGAGAATCACATACTAACAAATACTGGATGTCAGCCAGTCAAGATTTTTTAAGGATTCATTTCTGAAACATTATTTCCGACATACAGAAAATTCTGTATTATAAACTGTTTTAAATGGTCAACACCTCTAACCAGTTCTGCAAATGGCAGGATATGAATTCACCTTGGATAGTTTGAGGATCTGGGAATGTTTCCCTTCCATTTCTCCACTGTAGTCTTTAGGATGAGTAATCAGCTGCCAATCGTAGGTGTAGGTTTCTCCTATGGAAGGACAGTTACAAAAATCATCAAAACACACACCTACACACAAAGAGGGCAGCCACACAGCCTGCCAATAACAAATCTCTTCTGAATTTTGACAAGGCCTTAGTTTTTAAGATTTCATTCCAAAACTTATAGGGAAACCAACCATTATGTTGAAAGAAAGGGTATGTTCTGCTAACTCAGCTACAGTCAGGGTTTCTTCCACTTTCTCCCAGCAATGCTCAATCCTGCCTCATACCCATCCTACTCAGGACCAACTGAAAGATGAAATAGAGAGGAGCTGGAGACCAGGATGCCAGGACACAGGCTTTATTGGAGAGAAGAGTACCACTGCTGGCTGCTTCCAGAAAGAGGAGTGGAAGAGAGCAAGGGCCGGGGCACAAGCACCTTTTAGGGGAGGGAAGAGAAGGGATGGGGTTTAGGGCACTCAGCACATGCTGATTGGTGGTTTCATGTAAGGCCTATGATTAGGGACCTAGGGACTTAGGAATCTAGGGCTTAGGGAATTTGGCAGGTGCTGATTGGTGGTTCAGTGCTCAGGAATGTCTGGCTGCAGGTGGAGTTTATATCTGTCCATCAGTTGGAGGAAGGGAGGATCTATCACCAAGCCTCCCTCAAAATACCAGGTTCCTCCTGTGTGGCATGCCAAAGAAAATGCATGCCCTACCAGCTACTATAGATGAACCATTGGAAACAAAGGCCATTTTCTTGTAAAATTTCTTTTGCAGCAAAAAAGAGCAATAACTTCTAAATAACATGGTTCAAAAATAGCTTTTTATAGAATGCGAACAATGCTCAACTCACTGAGGTCATCACACCCTGGTGAGTTAAAAGAGCTGTTCTTCATTCCAGCTGAGCGAAATAACACTGCAGAAGATGGCAGAGGATGGCCCACTTAAACAGGCCCCTCTGAAGTTAATTAAGATCAAATGAAGCATTAAATGGTCCTCATTTGTAGCTCAGATTATGTGACTGGGTGAGGCAAAGATAGAATGCCATTTTCTAAATGGAATCCAATCCCAGTTAAAGTGGTCTTAAACAATGGGGGAACAAAATGCATGTCTGGCTAGGAAAGAGTGGAATTTGGTAGGAGAGTTTAGTTTAAGTTACACCCCAAAGTAAAAAAATAAAAAGAAACATAAGAATTCTCAAATGTTTAGCAGAGAATGCTCATCTTCTATCACAAGTTCAAAAGTTAAAGTTAACACATAGAACCTAATTCTAAGATAGCCTTCATCTTAAGACCTTATATTCATTTATAAGCCTGAGATCTATTACTCCACCTTCCTCTCCAAAATACTAGTTTTCTTTTGGCCCCAGTTCTCAGCCCAGGAGCTCACACAAATGTGCATGGAGAAGCTGGGCTAGATAAGGAGCAGGGAAGAAGCAGTAGAAGTAGAATTGGAGTTAAGAGATGACATGTCTTCCACACAGATGAACATATTTTTCCACATAGAAAATAGACCCACACTAGTTTGGAAACTGACGATCCTATATAATAAAAGCCTAATATTCTAAGTGCCTGGTCATCCAGCCTGCCATTCAATCAATCAATGCATAATATGCTAATGATATGCTAAGGCAACTCAACTGCTCACTATTATGTTCATTTACCACCAAGGGGCAGGTGAGCTTGCTGCTGGAGTGGGTCTGATTAGAACTGAGCAAGATGGGCCCGACACACTATGGATCCCTCCCACAAGCCCTTCCTGGCAGACCAACCTCCTGCGTCCCTCCCCAGCCCTGATCATGCACTGGTGGGGTCCCTTGACCTGGCCTTCACCCTCTTGAAATCTGGGACCCTCGGGGGATGTTTTGGCCCAATCCTGCAGGCCAGGCCAAGGGGCTTCACCCATGCACAAATTCGTGCACCGGCCTCTAGTTTTATAATATATGAGGCTAACAACACAAATTTCCAAAAAGAACAATAATCCTAGGACAGAAAAACTCAGAGGATGAATTATGCCTTACAGCCAAAAATTTATCCAACGATAGGAATGACTAAGTATAGGTCTGTTAGACAGATTGCTATTGTAGTTTTAATAATTTAGGGCAGTGGTTTTCAAAACTGTGCCTCCAAACCCTGGAGGGATCCTTAGAGATGCATCAGGGGCAGCCACAGAAGAGGGATGAAAAGCAGGCATAGCTGGTCCTACGCTCAATGTCCCCACTCTTTGAAAGTTTGAAACATCTACTTTATATATCTGGTTAAAGGCTGAAGAACCTGGGGAATTGAGAGTTGAAAAGGATCTGTTCTGAACTGATGTGCTTTAGAATACTGAAATACAAGGCAATATTAACCCAAAGAAATGTACATGCAAACAGAGGTTAGAAAAGAAAATACAGTACAGCCCAGCATATCTTTCACCAAAGAGTAAAAGCAATGGAAGCTCAAGGCAGTTCTTTCCTCACCACCACCTTCAAAGACCATCAAATCCATTCATCTTAGCACCAGAGGAGGAAAGAAAAAAGCTTCTTTACCCTGGCTGGTGTGGCTCACTTGGTTGGAGCATGATCCTGTACACTGAAAGGTTGTGGGTTTGATCCCCAGTTGGGGCATGTATGGAAGGCAACTGATAAATGTTCACTCTCACATTGATGTTTCTCTCTCTCCTCCTCCTTCCCTCCTTTCCCTTCTCTCTAAAGTCAGTAAGTAAATCCTTGGGTGAGGATTAAAAAAAACAAACAAACAAAGAAACTTCTTTAGAGGAAGGTAGAATGAATTGACAAGGAAAACTCAATTTGAGGACAGAAATATAGAACAGAATGGGAGGGCATTTAGGTTCTGGAAAAGTACCTTTTCATAAATGTACTATTTGATATGAGGCCCAGAAAGTAGAAATACTGTATTGGAAATGTGTACACCTAAAATGGAAGTACCCTTTCCTGAATCAAGTATGATATTCTACTTGACTAACCTTATAAATGACAGTAATATAGACCCAATGCAATCATTTTCCATCACAGTATGTTCACTTCATGTCATAGACAGTCTTAAGAGAATATGTATGTGTTTATAAGTCAAACCCTGGTATATTAATGTATATTTCAAAGGTGAAAGGGATGTTCATATTACAAAAGTTTTCTTAAACAATGAATCAATCATCCCTTAATTTGTATATTTATAAATTTGAGTTTTGTATATTGTGTTGACTGTTGTTTTTTTTCAAGTAACAAATTTACAGTAGCAGTTGTCTTGAATAACTTCTCTGTAAGTTTTGTACCTGCTATTTTCTAGTTGTTTGGCCAAAATAAAGAGATCAACCTAAGCTTCAGTTTCTTCTTTTGGTATAATACAACCTTTAGTGAGCATCAGCGAAATGCTAGGCACTGAAGTGGATGTCTTATATAACATTTACCATATTTTCCGGCGTATAAGACGACTTTTGAAACGGAAAAAAAGTCAACCGAAAATCGGGGGGAAAAGACCAAAATTGCACAGAAATTACCTGCAGATCTTGACGGCAAAGTAAGTCTTTTCTTTGAAATGGGGGGTAGTCTGATATAGTGAATATAGGCCTAAACCTATGCTTTAACTGTAAAATTAGGGGGTTGTCTTATACGCCGGAAAATACGTAATTTTGCCCTTAAAGTAACCTAATGATGTAGAAATCATCTGATTTTACTGAGAAAGAAATAGAAACTTAGAGAAACTAAATAACTTGCTTAAAATCATTCAGCTAATAACCAGCTGAGTTGGGATTTGAATCCAGGCTTGACATTAAAGCCTATGATCTCAAACATTATGTTATATCGCCTCCCATATCACATGTACTGTATATTTGTGTAAGTGCATGCTATATCCTATTCTCACTGGACTGATGCAATGAGTAAATGAGTTAAGATATGTTGATTATAAATTAAAACATTATAACTTAAAATTATAAATTAAAACATTTCATTATAAATTAAAACATTACCCAAATTTAAGGGGATGTTTTACTACCTTTAAGTGGTTCTTGGAGAACATATGCATTTAACTGGACTGAATTCTTAGGCAGGGTCACCTGGACATTCTCTCCAGCAGATATGACCAGCTTCTTTATAACTGTAAACAAAGAAAATATACAAGAGATAAGAAATTAGGCTCGCCCTAACCGGTTTGGCTAAGTGGATAGGACATCCGCCTACGGACTGAAGGGCTCCAGGTTAGATTCCAGTCAAGGGCATGTACCTTGGTTGCAGGCACATCCCCAGCGGAAGGTGTGCAAGAGGCAACTGATTGATGTTTCTCTCTCATCGATGTTTCTATCTCTCTATCCCTCTCCTTTACTCTATGTAAAAAAAAAAAAAAAAAAAATCAATAAAATATTCTTAAAAAAAGAAAAGAAATTAGACTTGCCCAGCCAGTGTGGCTCAGTGATTGAGAATGAACCTATGAACCAGGGGGTCAGGGTTCAATTCCCGGTCAGGGCACATGCCCAGGTTACTGGCTTGGTCCCCAGTGGGAGGCAAGCAGGAGGCAGCCAATCAATGCTTCTCTCTCATCTCCCTCTCCTTTCCTCTCTGAAATCAATAAAAAATATATTTTTTTTAAAAAATTAGACCCAAATTATCTCATTTCTATCCTTCCTTTTGTGGCCAAATTTCTTTGATAAACAATATTCAGCTACTGCCTTTATATCCTCATTATTTATCTACTCTAATTGCTTGAAATTTGATTCTGCCTCCACTTTTCACTGAACAGGATCTTTTGAGGCCATTAACAAACTGCTTCTTGGCAGATCAAACAGCTGTTTCTCCACCCTCATCCTTCACTTCTGTGACATCTAATATTGCTGACTGCTTCTATATATGAAAACTTTGCTATCATGACACCATATTATTAAACTTTTCTTCTTTTCTCTAATTTTTCTTCACTGTATTTTAACTGTGGTCTACCTTTAAGCTCTGTTTTTATAGAGCTCAATAAACAGAGCTTACCTGTTTCAAGGATCATCTTCATGCTGATAAATAATTTTCTAAATAAAATACACATATGAAGGCCCTGGCCAGGTAGCTCAGTTGGTTGGAGCATCATCCTGATATTCCAAGCTTATGGGTTCGATCCCCGTTCAGGGCACATGCAAGAATCAATCAATGAATGTATAAATAAGTGGGACAACAAGTCAATATTTCTCTCTCAAGTCAATTATAAAATATATATGAAGTTTCTAGAAGAAAAGCATGTGTCAATCACAAAGCCAGCCTTAACTTATTTCCATTCCAACTGTTATAACCATAGACTTAGATTATTCTAAGAATCTTCTCTATTCTTCCTTCTGTTAGCTCTCTCCACTCTAATCCATTCTGTTTTTCTAAAATACCCACCACCATTAGTTTTTCTAAAATACTCACCCACCATGTTACTCAAGATGCCCACCCCGCCATGTTTAAGGCCAAATTCATAATCTGGTACTAGAGAATCATTATTCTCTAATCATACCATCTCATGCTTTCTACCCAATTCTGTCACTAGTTATATTCATTTTCTGTCTTGTGTTCCCATTGAAGTCTATGCTTTAAAAAAAAAATGTATGTATGTATTTATTTTAGAGAGAGAGGAAAGATGAGGGAGGGGAAGAGAAACATCAATGTCAAAGAGAAACATGGATTGGTTGCACCCAAACTGGGTTGGACCCACAACCTGGATATGTGCCCTAAACAGGAATCAAACTAGTGACCTTTCTGGGCACGGGACAACAGTCAAACAACTGAGCCATACAGTCAGGGTATTGAAGTATACTCTTTGGGAATTCAACTGGAGTGTGAGTTTTCTTTATTCTAAATACAGTACTTTGCTTTTAGCTCAAAACCACTCTTCTCCCCAAGAAATCTTCCCAGACCATTTCAGTTCAAACTGATCTACTTCAGATGTGGTATTTCAAAAATGCTAAAGTAGTTCAAGAAGTAGTTGAGAAACACTGATTCAATTAATCTTATTTCTCTGACAATAATTGTTCATTTGGTATGGGACCTTATAACTAGAGAGCTTAAATCAAATAATTGGCTAGTCCACCTACATTTCAAGATTGGACATGAGAAAGCTTCCTAGACAAATATGAAATTTGAAATTTATCTGTCTGCATTGGGGAGAAATAAACCCATCCATTATAGAAACTTCACCATTTAGACACCCCAGGAGGTAAAATAAGAATTCTTGCCAAAACCGGTTTGGCTCAGTGGATGGAGCGTCGGCTTGGAGACTGAAGGGTCCTGGGTTCGATTCCGGTCAGGGGGATGTGCCTTGGTTGCGGGCATGTCCCCAGTGGGGGGTGTGCAGGAAGCAGCTGATCGATGACTCTCATCGATGTTTCTAACTCTCTCTCTCCCTTCCTCTCTGTACAAAACTCAATAAAATATATTTTAAAAAAAAAAAGAATTCTTTGAAGTGACTCTCAAAAAAAGAAAAGAAAGGAAGAAATCATATATTCAGAGAAAGTATAATGGACAAAAATGCAATACAGCCCAAACCTTTCACAATTACACCAAAAATTACAGGCATTTTGTCTGAATAAAAAATTCAGACAAAATGCCTGTAGTTACTGAAATCGGTTTGGCTCAGTGGTAGAGCGTCGGTCTGCGGACTGAAAGGTTCTGGGTTCGATTCCGGTCAGGGGCATGTGCATTGCTTGCGGGCGCATCCCCAGTGCGGGGTGTGCAGGAGGCAGCTGGTCGGTGTTTCTCTCTCATGGATGTTTCTAGCTCTCTATCTCTCTCCCTTCCTCCTTTCTGTAAAATATCAATAAAATATATTTAAAAAAAAAAAGTTACTGAAGTGCCTCAGGATTAATACCCATAATTTTACATTGTTTACAATTTAAAAAGACCATTGGAAATTAAAATTTGGCAAAGAATCATTTTTACTGGCTTTGCTTCACCCCTTTTGACTTTTTTGGGAGTTGAAGATCAACTTGGTTTCCTTGATTAACAATTTCCTGCTAATATCTTAGAGCAGCATTCATGAAACACAGACTTGTTCAGGCAATATTCTAAGTATAAATTTTCCTATGGGTTGCTTTAAAAAAAATAAAGATGCTGTCAAAATTAGAGAGATAACTATCTGGCCTATACTCAGCTGTACAGAAGGCAAATAGGTGCACAGCTCCAACTGTTTCTTCCCAGTGGCCTCTGCTTGCTTGATTCCTTGAACATTCTTAATTAAACTTTATGCCTTTAAGTCCCAGGCACAGTAGAATCCGGTTCTGAGAAAATGAGCTTCATAAACTCCCATAGGTTGGGGCCTGTTGAGAAAAGGACCCAGAGCCCCCAATCCTATAATTACAGGGATACTTACAGGATTATTTTTTTTTAACCTACATAATTAAAAGGCATGCTTCCCTCCTTTCTTTTCACTAAAAGGGAACATTATGATCAAGTATTCTACTTCCCCATCCTATCTCCATGGAGAGAAGCAAAGAGCCTCACCTGGAAACGGTGCAGAGGTGCTCTGGAAAGAGGAGTGTGGGGTGGGGGTGGCATAACTGGAGGAGGGAGTCACTGGCAGAGGGGTAGCAATCTGGGTTATCCCAGGGTTTTTTACTTGCTGAGTGCTAGACGTAGTACCCAGATTCTCTGACGTCTCAAGTTGGGCTGATACAGTCTTTGACCCAACAGGAATCTCCCCAGTCAGATTTGTAGTTAGGGGAATGGACATTGTAACTGTCTTGTGGACCTAAAGAAATGCAAAAATTCAGTTGAGTAGGCAAAGTTATACAGCCTGTTTTTAAGGTTATAGCTCATAAAATAATTGCACATTAAATGTTTTTAATGCAAAACTGTCAAAAATATTAAAGGAACTAATCTCACCACCCGAACTAATCTCACCACCCGAACTAAAGTGTTAAAATAATGATATAAATTTTCCTAGTCTTTTTTTTATGGAAAGAGTTTTGCTTAAAATAAAATAGTAATAATCATACTATGTACAGTACTTTTATCTTCTTTTCTCACTTAACATTTATTCTCAATCTTTCTAAAAATACTTATTAAGCACCTATATGAAACAGATCTGGATCCAAAATATAAATATAACATAATCAACCATAGTCAAAAGTGCACAATCTAGTGGAGAAGAGAGAACTTAAAATATAGTAAACCAAAAAGGTAAATATATTTATAAAAGTTATGATGAAGCAAAAAAACATAACCTGAGAGAATTTAACTCTGAAAGGGAACATGTAAAGAAGGATGTTTAAAATAAAGGCTCTCTGGCTCAGCCAGTGTAGCTCAGTGGTTGAGCATTGACCTATTAACCAGGAGGTCACAATTCAATTATCCAGTCAGGACACATGCCCAGATTGAGGGCTCGAGCCCGTGTGGGATATACAGGAGGCAGGTGATCAATGATTCTTTCTCATCAATGATTTTTCTCTCACTCCCACTTCCTTCCTCTCTGAAATCAATAAAAAAAATTATAAATAAATAAATACTATCTGGAGGGGGAGAGTCCTGAGTTGCGTTTTAAAGGGTAAAACTAGACAAAAAGCTGAGGTCAGAGATGAGTACAGGCACAAGAAATGAGGTTACCATGGTGTGTATTGGGATCTGAGAATCATAAACAAAAAGGAAGGAAATAATGGAAAATGAGCCAAAAAGATAGTCAAGGGCCAGACTAAAGAAGACAGAATATGCTACTTTAATGAGCAAATTAAGGGTGAACAATTAAAGGGTTGTATGCAGGGAAGTGACAAATTCAGCTTTGTTTTAAATGGATCATTCAGGCTGCTGCCTAGTATATGGGTTTGAAGAAGACAACTGCAGGAATACCACTTAGGAGAGTACTGTGTTTATCCATATGAGAAATGATAAGGGCCTGAACAAAGATGGTGGTATGGATTAAAAAAAAAAAAATCAACTTAATTGAAGTATAATTTACATAAAATTAACAGCACACATTTAAAGTGTATAGGTCAATGAGTTTTGAAGTGTATACAGCCATGTAACTGTAATCAAGAGAGAACATTTCTATCAGCCCCAAAAGTTGATTTTTGCCCCTCTGCAGCAAACTCCTGCCTCAATCCTTGGGCTCAGGCAGCCACTGATTAGTTTTCTGTCACCTTTTACTAGGTTGGCTTTCTTATATTTCATATTTTTAAAAAAGTTGTAAATACTATTTTTATTTTTGGCTATTTTCATGCAACATATTTTAAAGATTCAGCAATGATTGTGCACATTAGTAATTCTTTCTAAAGTGGCTGTACCATTTTGTATTTCCACCCAAAAATGTATGAGAGTTACAGTTACTCTACAACTTCACCGATATTTGGTATTCATCTTTTTATTTTTTGTCACTCTTGCACTTTCCTAATGACTAATGAGGTTGAACATATTTTCATGTGTTTATTGGCCAGTCATATATTTTCTTTGGTTAAGTTTAAATCTTTGTTCAATTTTTTACAACTTTAGTAAGGTATAACTCAAACACAATACACTGAACATATTTAAAGTCTAAAATTAGGTAAATTTTGACGTGTGTACACCTATGAGGCCATCACCACAATAGGATAATGAACATACCCATTACATCCAAAGATTCCTTATGTTCCTTTGTAACCCCTTCTCTTTCCTCCCACTTCCCCAACCAACCACTGATCAGCTTCCTGTCATTATAGATTAGTTTGCATTTCCTAGATTTTTATATAAATGGAAGTACACAGTATGGATTCTTTCACTCAGCAAAATTATTTTGCTCTTTACCCATGTTGCTATGTGTATTAATAATTCTTTTCTATGACCACTGAGTAGCATTCTGTCTGATTCATTCACCAACAGATGAACAATGGATTTGATTCCAATTTTTGGCTACTACAAATTGAGCTGTTATAAATATTCCTCTACAAGTCTTCGTGTGACCATATACTTTATTTTCTCTTGGAAAAATATCTATGAGTAGAATGCCTGGTCATATGAAAGATGCACCATTCATACATTTTTTTTAAAAACTGCCAATTTTCCAAAGTTTTATATCATTATATAGTTCTGCCACCATTGTGAGCATTCCAGTTTTCTACAACCTTGCCAAAAGTTGGTATAGGAAGTCTTTAATCTTTTTAAAATTGTAATCCTCACCAGAGGTCATGCTTAGAAAGAGGAAGAAAGAGAAACATCAATGTGAGAGAAAAACACCTGTCGGCTGCCCCCTGCATGTACCCTGACCGGGATCAAATACATAACCCAGGCACATGCCCTGATCGGGAATGAAACTGGCAACCCCTTGGTTCACAGGACAATGCCCCACCAACCTAGCCACTCAGCTGGGCAGGAAGTCTTTTTCATGTTAGCCATTATTGAGGTATAGAGTCGCATCCTACTGTGGTTTTAATTTGCATTTTCCTAATGATTGATGATGTTGAGCATCTTTTCATGTACTTGTTGGACATCTGTATAACTTCTTTGGACAATCTATTCATATTATTCATTTTCTAACTGAGTTATAAAGAACTCTTTATATATTCCACAAATAAGTCCTTTGTTAGGCATTTAATTTGTAAATATGTTTTCCCAGATTGTAGCTAGACTTTTCATATATCTTGATAGCATCTTTTAAATAACAAAAGTTTGTAATCTTGATGAGCTCCAGTTTATCATTTTTTCTTTTTTGTTTCATGCTTTTAGTGACTCATTCATTCAAGATCACAAAAATGTTCTCCTGTGTTTTCTTCTGCAAGTTTTATGGTTTTAGCTCTTAAATTTAGGTCTATGTTCCATTTTGAGCTAATTTTTTTATGTGTGATGTGAGGTAAGGGTCAAGGTTCATGTTTTTCCTTGCCATTATCCAATTATTCCAATACCATGTATTCTTTCCCCACTGAACTGCCTTGGCACATCAGCTGACCTTATTTGTGTGAGTCTATTTCTGAATTCTATTCTGTTTCATTGATTTAGTTTATACCAACACCACTGCTTTGATTACTGTAGCTTTATAGTAAGTCTTAATGTTAGATAATTGAAATCTTCCAATTTTATCGTTCATTTTCAAATAATTTTAATTATTCTAAGTTTCAATCCATGAACATGATTGTATAATATTAGTTTCCTAGGGCTGCCAGAACAAGTTACCACAAACTTGGTGAGTTAAAAGAAGAGAAATTTATTCTTTCATACTTGTAAAGGCCAGAAGTACAAAATCAAGGCATTGGCATGGCTATATTCCCTCTGAAATCTCCCTTTGTGCCTCTTCCAGCTCCCAGAGGCTCTTAGCATTCTTTAGCTTCTGGCAACATAATTCCAATCTCTGTCTCCATTTTTACTTGGCCTTCTTTCTTGTGTCTCTGTGGGTCCAAATTTCCCTCTCCTTTTTCTGCCAGTCACTGGATTTAGGGCACACTCTAAATACATAATGATTTCATCTCAAGATCCTTAACAAATTATACCTGCAAAGACCCTAGTTCCAAATAAAGTCATATACTGAGGTTCCAGGTAAATATGATTTTGGGAGGAACATTTTTAAACCCATTATAATGGTATATCTCTCCCCATTTATTTAATTCTTTATTTTCTCTCAGCAATGTTTTATAGTTTTCTATAAAACTATTTCATGTTTTTTGGATGTTATAATACATTTTAAAACTTGAATTCCCAATTATGCATTGCTAATATATAAACACAATTTATTTTTGTATATTGATCTTATATTCCTGCAACGTTGACAAATTCACTTAATTCCAGTAGCTTTTATGTACATCCATTAGAATTTTTCTAGGTAGATGATTATTTCATCTGTGAATAAAGGCAGTTTTATTTCTTCATTTCCAAATTGTATTTCTTTCACTTTCTTACATTATCATATCGGCTAGGACCTCTAGTACAATGCTGAATAAAAGTGGTTAGACTTAGCTATGAATCCAGCAAGCAGAACCAATAAGCAGATTCAGACCGACCCACAATGATTCAAGACATTATCTTATCACCATCATCTCATCACTTGATGACTAAAGGACAATAGCTGAAATCTACAGACCTCTGGATCTGCCTCGCCCTACCCCCTTTTTCTGTATAATCCTATCCCCTGTGCCTTGCTGAGGAGACAGGATTTGATGCTTGTAAGAGCTCTGTCTTCTAGGTGGCTAGCCTTCCCAGTAGACACCTAATATGACTCAACCTTCTGAATTATTGGACACAGCATCGGCAGCCTGGGTCCAATAGGGCTTTTCTCAGGAACATAACTACCTTGCCATACCGGCCAGGAAGAAATATTTTTCACATTAGATATAGACATATTAGCAAACAGAAATATAACATGCTTTTAAATTGTGGAGTGTATATTTACATATGTTTAGAATATCTGAAAAAATATATAAAAGTATGAATAATTATTTTCAATTTAGTATGTGGGTGATTTTCACTTACTTTAATTCTTGCTCTTTCCTACCTATAATCATGACTTATTTTTATAATAAAAAAACCTATTTTTGAAATTAAAAAAAAGTGGTTAGAATCTTTCTTTGTTATGTAATTATCTCATTTTCCTTAAAACTTTGAACACAGATTCTTTTAATTTTGAAACATATTTTAAAATTCCTTTGAAGTGTTTGCTAAATCTAACAGGTGAGTCCACTCTGAATTTATTTATGTTGATTATTATTTTCCCCTGAGCATGGGCCATACTTCCTGATACTTTTTTGCATGTCTTATAACACCTGGTTAAAACTGGAAATATTAGATAACATATTATAGCAACTCTGGATTCTGTTTTATTTTTCTGAAGGGCTGTTATTTTTAGTAACTTCCCTGTACTTAAACTAAAAAAACTCTCCCTCCCTCCCCTACCACCCCCCTCTTTCTCACACACACACACACACACACACACACACACACACGCACACACACACACACACACTATGGTGCCATTGATGTCTCTGCTCAGTTTTCTTTTTAATTCTTATTTTTACTTTAGCCTGGGTTTCTAGGTATCACTCTAAGTACCTGCATAGTTTAGCAGTCAGAGGTCAAACACCTGGAGCTCATAAAGCTTCACCCTCTACTAATCCATCTGTGTATTGCTAGAGGCATGTATTCAAAATTTCAGCCAATTCTTAAATCTCCCTTGGTTTTTACTTTTTACCAGGCTCTCTTAAACATGCAGATAGTTTCTCATTCAGCTAGTGATATGCAGAGAGCTTACCTTAGCCCTTCTGTGACTCACTCTCTCGCTCTTTAAAAACATTTTTTAATTTATTTCAGAGAAGGGAGAGGATCGAGTGTGAAACCCAGGCATGTGCCCTGACCAGGAATTGAACCAGGACCTCATGGTTCATGGGTTCGATGCTCAACCACTGAGCTACACCAGCCAGGCTGGCTCTCTTATTTTCAGCATCTTCTCCATAAAGCAAGTTTCTGGCACTCATCCCAATGGGCATTGCAATCTCAGCCTAGCAAAGCTGGGGATTTTCTACATTTATTCCCAACAAAGTTTGCCAATTTTAATTGACAAAACTGCAAGTCTTCACCCTCTGCCCCAAATAAAGCCCACCCCATCTTGCAGAAGAGTTGCATGTTTTCATGTCCAACTACACACTGGTAAAACTACAGTTTGTGTGTGTGTGTGTGTGTGTGTGTGTGTTTTAAATCACAAACAGGATTTTTTGTCACCATTAAAAGTCCAAGTTTTAAACAGATTCTTGGACTTGGGGCTCACATCCATCAGCTCATTCAATTTTAGCAATTGTCACATTCATCCTCAGTAGCTTTTCTAGAACTGCTACCTTCATCATGAAGTTCCATGAGTTGAACCATGACCTCTTGGTTCATGGATTGTTGCTCAATCACTGAGCCACACTAACTGAGCAGCATTTTATATATATATTCTAGAGGCCCAAGTGCACGAAAATTTGGGGCGGGGGTGGGGGGTTCCTCAACCCAGCCTGTGCCCTCTCACAATCCTGAAGTTTTCAGGGGATGTCCTACTGATGGCTTAGGCCTCTCTCTATGAGAGGCAAACTGGATGGGCTGATCACAAGACGGTCTTAGACTCTGTCTTCTCATACCTCGATAAACCCTAGATCTATCTTTGTAAGACTTCAGATTTCTGCCATCTGAGCTACACATGATTGGGAAATGCACTGTTAAAAAGGCAGCAAACTCATAGAGCTTATCTGGTATAGGTTCAGTCTTTCAAAGACAGAATTCTGCCTCTGATTTCTGCCTTTTTCACCAGGCCTTCTGGAATCTTCCCACGTTTAGAGGTTTCCCCAGGGCTTTTAGTAGTGTTTACAGTCAGGTTATGGCTTTCACCCTCTTCTATGGTTTTACTTACTTTCAAGGGTACCTCCCCTGACATTTTCAGGTAATTTTTCTACCCTGCACTCTGATCTCTGCCACTATAAGAAAATAAGACTGAGGTTTTCCACTGCCACTTTCCTCTGCTGTGGGGGCTTGTAAATGCCCTTGGGGAAAAACTTAAAAAGCTGCAAACTCATCATACTTATCATTTCCAATTACTATTTTTTTAAAAACTAGATATCTGTTATTTTGTGATTAATATTAATAGTCATAAATTAGTTATGACACTATCCCACACTGTATACCACCATTTGCCAGTACAAGTTTTTAAACAAGACTGAGGCAAAAGGCAAAGAGAGCAGACACATGAGTAATCCTGAACAACTTCCTCTAGCCATGCTTTCACTTTGACCTTCATATAAGTTTTCCTCCTGGGCAAAGTGTCAGAACAGAGCATGGCTGTAAACCCTTTTTAATAGCAAGCAACTTACAGAAGTAATGCAATTCAACTCATATTTCCTTTGATTTTATTGGTTTGAACTCATTTTTGGTAGCTTGAACATTTTAATTTCCTGTACATGAGACTATAATGACCTACGAGAATATTGAACCAGAGTCAACCAAAAATATTACTGACCTAAAGTTATGTTTAATTTGTCCTAAAGGAATGTACCACACCAACAATTTGAGAGTTAGGCAAACAGAACTTCTCTGAGGAGGAAAGAAAAAGGCTGTAGAACAGCCAAATGTACTCAACGTTGTTAAAACGATTGTTTATCACCCTGGAATGATACCTGTTTACTACAGTATATGCACAGAAATACCAACAGAACCTTGGGTACCAGAATTTTTTAGGCTGGCCCATTCCAGGATAGATTTCTCCCTCTCCCCCAAGTTCCCCTCTCCGAGGCCCTGAAAAGCACAATATTTACCTATTTCTTAATAAACTACCGAAACATTTCAGAAACAAGTAGCTCACAAATCATTTTAAATTTGTGTATTGCCTGTGCATGAGAAATCTGATAAACCCAAAAGATACATCTATTTTTATATGGCGATTAAAAATAACTGAAACATCAAGACACTTTCAATGAAAGCAACATTTCAATTACAAACTGTAATACCTGTTAAACTATCTATGGGAAAAGCTGAAAAGTCGTAGACAAATGAACTTTTGGGTTATATTACAGTGCTCCTTCAGTCTAAACAAAAATTAAGATAATTTACAATTAATCAGTGAATGTTGAAACAATGTTACATTATGTAGTCTGTACAATTAAATGTCCTTAAAGGGATAACCATAATCAGCTTTTCTACTATATAGTCAACAAACCTGACTAACTGGCACTTTTGCTGAAAGATGTTTATCAAAGATGCTATAAGATTCTATACAATTAGGAAGTACTTAACTTGAAAGTATTTCCTTATCTTTACTTTTTTAGTTATGTGTTTTGCTCAAGATAATCTACTGCAGTGTTTCTAGAAATGCATTCCCAAATGTGCATAATATATTGTATACAAATAAAGTAAAGCTGTCAGTAGTATAAATCTTATAGCATTTTGTTTGCAAAAATACATGCCAAAGTCACAATAAGCAATATTATAACCACAAATTATAGAGTGCAAATGAGTTGCTTTTTTTAATACTTTTATTCTACATAAATTATTACCATAGGCTATTGTTGGTTTTTATTTTTGTTTTTTTTAATATATTTTTATTGACTTTTTACAGAGAGGAAGGGAGAGAGATAGAGAGCTAGAAACGTCGATGAGAGAGAAACACCGACCAGGTGCCTCTTGCACACCCCCTACCGGGGATGTGCCCGCAACTAACGTACATGCCCCTGACCAGAATCGAACCTGGGACCTTTCAGTCCGCAGACTGACGCTCTACCACTGAGCCAAACTGGTTTCGGCCATAGGCTAATGTTTAAAAATAAAATAAATTGGACAGATGCAGGACAAAAATCTGTTCACCCACTACTAAAGGTGATGTTTAAAAAACAATTTACAATAAATGCAGAAGTGTTTGAGGCATGCAGTGGCCTTAAATGAAAAAGCATTGATTCCCATTGTTCCACAAGGAAAAAAAACACAAAGAGAAACTCATTATCTTACTGTATTCCACTTTAAAATGCATCATATTGGGTTTGCTTATAACAGCACAGAGTTCCAAAAGTCAAAATGAAATACAGCAGATATTTTAAAGATTTAAAAGCCGTTATAAAAAATAAATTACATTTTTTCAAGATACAGAAATGCTGCTATGATGGCTGGGAGCCCAGTAATCTTTCAATAGCTGCATTGATATCACCTCCCGTTGCTATCAGCGCTTGCAAGTTTGTTTCACAGTTCAAAAACCCCATTGCACCGAGTTGTTCCAGTTATTGCTGAAATCTGACTTTTGGATGCTGTAACTGAGGATTTACTGCAGCAAGCCCTGTAACGTTTGTTGGATAAATTGCTCGTGTCCAGGTTCCATGGTTCCTTCTGTGAGTCTTGGGTTTTCTCTAGGAGAAGAGCTAGAGCCATTGGTTCCCGAAGAGCCTCCAGTGCTTCCTAATGTCCCCAGGCCAGGAGTAAAGCCTGAGATGAGGCCAGTGCTTCAATTGCTAATGTCTGCAAACCCTGCTGAATCTGCAACAAGGCCTGCAATGCTCTAGGGCAGTGGTTCTCAACCTTTCTAATGCCGGGACTCTTTAATACAGCTCCTCGTGTTGTGGTGACCCCCAACCATAAAATTATTTTCGTTGTGTTTTCCGATGGTCTTAGGCTCTACAGCAGGGTCATCTAAGACCATCGGAAAGCACAGATATTTACATTATGATCCATTAACAGTAGCAAAATTAGTTATGAAGTAGCAATGAAAATAATTTTATGGTTGGGGGTCACCACAACATGAAGAACTATATTAAAGGGTCACAGCATTAGAAAGGTTGAGAACCACTGCTCTATGGTTTGACTTTGCTGATAATGTATCAGGTTTCTGCATTTGTTGGAGGAAAACTGGGGAGCTGTTGCCTCATTTGTTTTTGAAGTTGAGGATTTCCAGCAAATAGGGGATTATTTAGCATCATCTGTGCACCGTCAGGATTCTGGCTTAGTGACTGCATCATGCTTCTTATGTAGGGAGCAGACAACATGTTTTGCATAAGTTGTGGGTTTTCAGTTATTTGTTGCAACAAGCTCTGTTTTCCTGGTGTGTTGAACATACTAGCTCCTACTCCAGGCCCAAAAACTGGTGCAGAACTCTGCCCAGCTCTGCTCACAGTGCTACCACCAGTGCCCCGTTCCCCCCCACACACACACAGCATTGGTGGTGCCACTGGAAGCTGATGAACTCTGAGAAGCCTGTGGAGCCCAGGGATTGTAAAATGGATCTCTATTTTCTGTACGAAAAGGTTGATTACCCTCACCTGAGGATGGATTGCTCACTAAGGAAGCAAATGGATTACCACCAAACTCTTCTTACGCAGCATTCAGCATTGGTTCCTGAATATGTGTGTGCATGCACCATAAAGCATTATATTCCCCTGGAATGCTTTCCAGACATCTCCCTTGAACTGCTGGATAGACCTATCCTCCAGCACAGCAAACTCCTCCTTCTCCTTCAGGGTCTTCACAGTGACCTTCATGATCTTGGGCTCTGCGGAAGCAGTGGCGGCAGGGGCACCTGGTCCCTTTCACCGTTTTCACCACTCTAGGCCACGGTGGTAGTGGTGACTCAGGAAAGAGCAGGAGAGTGAGGGGGAGACAGAAGACACCAGAGCCGGCTGGCCCAGACAACGGAGAACACAGGACCCAATTACTGTTTTTCAAGAGTAAACTCCTCCTCTAACTTCTGTCTGCTTCTGGACCATTTCCAGTTTCTTTAAATATAATTTTATAATTATTATATGTGGGAGGGTTCATGAGACCACTTTACTTTGCCATCATTACTGAAAATTCACCCTGAGGTATGGAGATTTTAAAATATTAAGTTTCTATATTTGTGAAACTGAAATGCACAGTTTGATGAAAAGAATTTAAGATGACTTCCATGTTTCTAGCTTGAGTGAGGGACTAACTTTAGCAGTGTTAAAAACTAAGATAGACTGGCTCTAAGAAAATAATAGGCAGGTTATATTTTAGACATACTGAATCTGAAGTACCTCTGGAAAATTCAAAGAGATCCCAGAGTTGGAATCAAGTTCCCAAAGATAGTAGCTAAAGCCATGTGAATAAATGCGCTTTCCCAAGAAGAACACGTAAGTAAAGGAAAGAGGATAAAAAATAGAATATGTGGGAATACCAATGTTTAAGATGTGAGCACATGAAATGACCTACAAAACTGACTAAAAAGGAATAACTAGAGAGAAGGAAAAAAACAGGAAAGTGTTATAACAAGAAAAAAGGGACAACTGCAACCTATATGAAACAACTCGGGGAGATTCAATCAGATAAGGGCTTAAAATATTAAGCTTGGCAATTGTGAAGTTACCAGTGACCTCAGGAAGAGCAGCTTGGAAACCAAATTCTACAGGGCTGAGGATTAAATACAAGCGAATGAAGAAGGAAAAGCAACTATAGATTATCCTTCAAAATTTTAAACGAAAAGAGAGAACAATGTAAGAATAACTCAAGATGAAAGGGGACAAGATCAAGGATATATTTGAAAGGACTGAATCTGAACAATAAGGGCCATGTTCTCAGATTGAAAAGACAATGATCGAGTTTGGGCTATTGCACATTTAGGAGAGGATATGAAGTGAGTATCAAAGAAGGCTTCCTAGAAGAAGTAAAGCCTGGGGTGAGTCTTGAAGAATGAATAGTAGTTATCAGGTGAATACCCCTCCCCCCCAAAAAAATAAAGACAGTATGATGCACCTGAAACCTATATAATTTTATTAACAAACATCACCCCAATGAATTCGATAAAAAATAAACTTTAAAAAGACAAAAATATGGTAGAATTCTGCTTCTAGTCAATTCTGTTATGGAGTAACAGCCCAGCCCAGTAGTTGAGCATCAACCTATGAACCAGGAGATCACAGTTGACTCCTGGTCAGGGCACATCCCCAGGTTGCAGGCTCAATCATAATAAAAAATAAAAAAGATGGAGTAACTGAGATTAGATTTATCATCCCATCTGCAACAATTCGAAAGCCAGACAAAATATATCAAACAATAGCAGTCAAGAAACTGACATTAACCAAAGAAAAGCAATTCCTAAGAAATGAAAATAGTGGGGAGCGATTAACCTGGGAATTTATATGCACATAATCATAGCCCATGGACACAGACAAAAGTGTGGTGAAGGCCTGGGAGGGGTGGGTGCAGGGTACAGGGGGTCAATGGGGGTAAAAACTAAGGGAACATCTGTAATACATTCAACAATAAAGATAAATAAAATTTTAAAAGAAATGAAAATAAATAATACGAGTCCTATGAGTGCCCCAGACAACTGTAGAAAAAAATTTTAGGGCACAGCACAGGAAGAGGAAATCCAGAGAGAAACTGGCAGTCTTCCTGAGTTGAAGAGGTGTAGCTGGAAGTCTGGGAGAGCAGAGAACTACAAAGAGACAGAACTCTAAAAATCTGAGGTATTCAACTTATTATAGTATTGATCATCCCATATGTCTGTCAAAACGACAAAGTCCAGAGAAAAAAAATACCCAAATGATTACAGGGCACAGTATCCAGAGTTTACATGGGCTATTCCAAAAAGTCAGAATAAAAATTTCATAATTCATGGGGCATCAGTTAGAACACTAATAACCACACAAATGTATCATCTTATATTCTATAGAACAGAAATCCAACCTAGATTTCACTGGGCTAAAATGAAGGGGTAGGCAGGGTTGTTCTTTTCTGGAGGCTTTAGGAGAGAATTGATTTCCTTTCTTTTTCAATTTCTAGGAACTACCCAGCGACTTGGTTCATGATTGTCTTCTGATGTTGGTATGCTTGAAGTTGTCCCAGAGGCTTCTTACACTATCTTCAACTTTCTGGTTATCTTCTCTTCTTGCTTCTCCGGAAGAGTGTCCTTTGCCTCTTTGTATTCCAAATCTTTGACTTGATTCTTGCGTTCTTCTAGTCTGCTGTTGGGTCTCTGTATATTTTATTTCAGTCAGTGTATGTTTAATTTCTAGTTAAATTTCTTTTTTATATCCTCGAGGGTCTCATTAAATTTATCAGCCTTTTCTAGGAAATTCTTGAAAAACCTTATAACTGTGGTTTTGAACTTTATATCCAGTCGCTTGTTCTCCATTTCTTTCGTTTGTGATCTGTTTCCTTATCTCCTCATTTTCGCTGCTTCCCTGAGTTGGTAGGGTGGCTTTGTGTGCTAAGGTGTCCTATATGGTTCAGTGGATCAGCCTCCCAGTTACCCGAGGTGGACACTCTTGTTGTACCCCTTTGTGGACTGTGTGTACAGCCTTGATGTAGTCTTGTTTTTTTTGTTGGTGTCACTGGGAGGAATTGACCTCTAGGCCAATTGGCTGTGAAGACCCGCTGTGTCTATAACGGAAGAATTGAGGTGCTGGAGACACGTTTATGGGGCAGGACTTGTTCCAGAGGGGCTTTGGTGCTCACTGAGTACTATGCCTCTTAAATGTGTCCCTTATGAGAGTAGTTGAAATCTGGTGTCATCTCTCACAGACCATTAGATTCACTAGTTTCTGGATCCCCAACGGGGTGGAGGTCAGCTACTGTCTGAGGCCACCCCGCAGGAGCTACAGCGAGAACTACAGTTTTCTCTTTGCTTGAGATTTGGAGGTTTTGTAGCTGTCTGACTGGAGCTGTAGTTAATTTGCTTAAGCTGCCACTGGGCAGGCCATTTATATGCAAAAGCCTGCTCAGAGCTTGGGTGTGTTTGTAGATTGTGCGGGGCAGGGTCTCAGGGCTTCACTAGGCTGGGGCATGGCAAACAACAATGGCTACCAGTCAGCCTTCTCTGCCTTTTCACATTTCCAAGTCCCTGCGCAATAAACAATGATTGCTGGGTGCACCTCTGCAAAATAGTCACCCTCACTTTCCGACCCAATGACCGACAGTCCAGCTTCTCCCCGTAGGCATCTGAGTCCCCTTCATCTCCCCAGAAACTGGATTTCAGAGTGATCGGGAGCTTGTTTCCCTTCGGGTTGAAAAAAAGCACGCCCAGCACCAGTCCGATTCGCATTCCTCCGTACCTCAGCTTTTCAGCACTTGTGCTCTTTCCTCTTTCCTTCTTAGTTGTAGAACTTCCACTCAGCCAGCTTTCCCGTGGTTTTGGGTAATAGACATTTTGTCTTTTAGTTGTAGTTTTGAAATTGTTGTACGAGGCAGCAGTTTAGGTGTTTACTTTTGCTGCCATCTTGGTTTCTCCCTCTATAAAACTTTTAGAAGAAAACTTAAGAGAAAATCTTTCTTAGATACAATAGCAAAAGCATGATCTATTAAAAAACTGATAAACTGGACATCAACAAAATTTATATATGCTCTTTGAAAGATCCTGCTAGGAGAATGAAAAGACAAGACAGAGAGAGAATATTTTTAAATTACATATCTGATACATGACTTATATGTCTAAGATATATGTAAGAAAATGACCCAATTTTTTTAAAGTCAGGGGAAATATGAACAAACACTTTATCCAAAAAATATGGACAGTAAATAAGCACATGAAAAGATATTCAACATCATCAATCATTAAGGAAATGCAAATTAAAACCACAATGTGATCTTATTATACATCTATTACAATGACTAAAATGAAAAAGACTTACCATACCAAGTGGTGGTGAGAATGTAGAGCAAATGGAACTTTCATATATTACTAATGGGATTAAAATGATACAACTGTTTGGAAAAGAGTTTGGCAGTTCTTAAAATAGTAAATATACACTTATAATATGATCCTCAATAATGCTATTAAAAAGAAGAGTACAGCCCTAACTGGTCTGGCTCAGTGGAACATTGGCCTGCAGACCGAAAGGTCTCAGGTTTGATTCCAGTCAAAGGCATGTACCTTGGTTGCGGGCACATCCCCAATAGGGGGTGTGCAGGAGGCAGCTGATTGATGTTTCTAACTCTCTATCCCTCTCCCTTCTCTCTGTAAAAAATCAATAAAATATATATTTTTAAAAGAGTACATAATGTATAATTCCATTTATTTTTAAATTCTAGAAAATCTATAATAATCTAAAGCATATCAGTGGTTGTCTAGGGATAAGGACAGATTACAAAGGGACAAGAAGAAACTTTTGGGGTAATGAATATCTTTTTTTGTGGTATGGTTTTATGGATATATACATATATAAAAGTTAATCAAATTATATACTACAAACATGAGCTGGTTATATGTCTATTATACTTTAATAAAACTTTTTAAAAAGTATGATGTCCACAGAAGAGCAAACATTCAAGTACAGCTGTAGTGAAAGTAGAAGAGAGCCCTAGCCAGTTTGGCTCAGTGGTACAGTGTTGGCCTGCAGACTGAAAGGTCCCATGTTCGATTCCTGTCAAGGGCACATGTCCAGGTTGCGGGCTCAATCCCCAATAGACGGCATGTGGGAATTCTCTCTCATCATTGATGTTTGGGTCTTTCTCTCCCTCTCCCTTCCCTTCCTCTCTGAAATCAATATACAATATATATGCCTAATATGCAAAGTGTCCCCTAGGGAGTTTGACCAACTGGGAGTTCGATTGCTTGCTATAATGTGTGCTGAGCACCAGGGGGTGGCGCAGAACAAAGGAAGGCCCCTACTGACAGCCAGGCAAGGGAAGCCCCAGCCAGCAGCTGGCAGCCACTTGGGACCCTACCTGTGCATGAATTTTGTGCACTGGGCCTCTAAATATATATATAAAGAAAGAAGAGAGTAACATAAAAGCCATTCCTACAACCTGCTATACATTTTTAATGGCTGCACAATGTACACTTTCTAGTCAGCTTCTACTTTTTTATTAAATGAACAGCATCTCATCATTGCTTTATTTAGAAATTACTGCTTTAGAATAGATTCTTAGAAGTAGAAGAAAAGTATAAATATTTTTAAGGCAGACAGGTTTATTTTTATAGAAAAAGCTTTATTATTTACTTGGGGCACAGTGCATGAATTCGTACACCTTGAAAGGAATTATGGGCCAGAAGGCTATGGTAGGCACAGGAGTGGGTCTCAGCCCATCCTCCGTGGCCCTGCCCAGCCCCTTCCCCCATGGCCCCACTCCCGCCACTCCTGCTCCCACATGCTGCTGGTGCAATGTCAACAGTGGTGTGAATGGGGCTGGTGCTATCAGCTGGTGTGAGCAATGGCTGCTGCCCCAATTGCCCCTCAGGAGCAGGGGGAGGTGGAGAAGCCCTCAGGGTGATCAGGGCCAGCAGCCACTGCTTGCACACACTGATGGTGCTGAGTAATCAGAACCGGCACCAGGCATGGGCAGCGGGTGTGAGTGGTGGCTCTAGCGCCAGCTGTGGGTGTGAACGGGGCTGTTGCCAGCAGTAGATGTGAGCAGGGCTGATGCCAGCAGCAGGGACAAAAACTGGGTGGGACCAAAGTGCGCGGTGCGCAGGAGCAAAGAATTTTCAGTAACCACCAGAGGCTTGCCCTGATGACAGTGACTAGTGCCTTGGTCTGGCGCTCCACTCAACTGTTCCACCCTCCTGCTACAGCCAATACCCACCATGTTCCTCACATGTCCCCTAGTGGTCAGTGCACATCTTAGCGATCATTTGTTTGGTTGTTCTACCATTTAGTGTATTTGCATATTAGCCTTTTATTATATAGGATTATGATTTTTAAAGAAACAGGAAAAGGAGATATGAAGCAAATTATTTTACTTCAGAAACTCTGAAATAATAGTGACATTTTAGGGGATGATATAGGATTGGGACACTTGGATGAAATTTTCTTAAGGCAATTTTTTTCTGGCATTTGACAGAAACCATAAAAACTAACCCAACTCTGAACAAACTCTAAGTCATATAATAATGCCCCAGGAGTACATCTATTTCTTCTTCAAAGCAGCTTTATTCAGAATGATGAAAAGTTTTTATTCATGTTCCCTTTCTCCATCTCTCATTTCTCTTCTTTTTCCCTTTTGCTCCTTTCCCCTTTCTCCTCACCCTTAGCCTGGAGCTACACTCTCCAAATCAAGCAAGCCAGCCCCACTGTTTATGATTAATATCATAATTCAAGATCACTGAAAAATAAAAACCGCCATCATGAGCTATTCTGTTTTCAGTAGTAGACTTCAGGGTACACACAGGATGCTGATACTTACCTGGGTCATAACTTCACAGTCCAGCTGGAGATCCTCCTTGGTAAGATACATGCTACCGTGGTGTTTGTTTAATATTAAAGAACTACAGAGGCCTGGTGCATGAATTTGTGCCTGGGTGGAGTCTTTCGGGGTGGCCTGTGGGGATCGGGGCCCCAGTTCATGCCCTTAGGCTCACAGCCCCAAGCTTACACCCCCAGCCTTGCACAGCCCTGCCTGGCACCCCACCATGGCTTGGTGCCAACCCCCTCACCTGCTTCCCCATCCTGCCTGCAAGGCAATCTACCGGGGCCAAGCCCATGCCTGGTTCCTTCAGCTCCTGGGAGCTGGGCAGTGGCACTACCCCCCATTGCTGCCACTGGTTGCTATCTGTGGGTCTGGCTCCCACTTGTACCTGCCTTGGCCTGGCACTGCCTGCTTACCTTCTCCACTATCCTGCCACAGTCCCGCTGTCAACGGGGCAGGCAGCACTTCCACTGCCAGCACCGTGTCACAGACGCCTGCCATATTCCACGCCATCCCCTGGTGGTCAGTGCACATCATAGGGAGTGGTCGAACTCCCGGTCAAACAATTTGCATATTAGGCTTTTATTATATAGGATAATTTGCAAACATTCAGCTTTTAAAACATTTTGATTTGAGACACAACTGTATTAAAATAAAAACTACCATTGTCACAGACAAAAATCCTACTAGATGAAAGACAATGTCTTCCTACACTAGCAAAGCCAGTGGGGAATGAAAGACATAACCCAAGCCAATTCTTAGCAACTAAAGATAAGGCTGGTGAATACGGCAGGGTTTAAGTTTGTAGTAGTTTGCTGAAAGTTATGTCTTCTCAAATCTCCCTGGAGAAACTAAGACCATCACAGAAAAGAGAAGTGGGGAGGGATGTTTTGTTAACTAAGTCTTAGCAGCTTTTGAGACTTTACTGTGGCTCGAGTTTGGCCAATTAGCAAGGATCTGTTATAAATTCACACTAAAATCAACTCTTGCCTTATTAACTTACAAAGTAGCCAACAAAAACATGTCAAATTCATTTCACATAATAAAATCAGATAAGCAGATTAAAGAATCAGAATACTAAGAGAGAAAGTAAACAACTGTTGTGAGAAAAAATAAAGGGCATTATAGTTCAGGCACTAATACTTTAGAAAAAGGAAAACGTACAATAGTAGGAATTTCTGCACATCCCCACACAAGGAAATGAGCTGCCCAGGTTTTCTCATGTAAGATTAGAAGGGTGGGGAGGTGGGATTGAGGGAGTAAGATTAGAAGGGTGGGGAGGTGGGATTGAGGGAGTGTTTAGTTGAATATATGCACAAAGACAGTATTGGAAAAGCCTAGGTCACTCAGAGGTTAGAAACCCATACAAATTATACAGGCAAAGAACTGAGGGGGGGCATAGGGCTTAAAATTTTTTGGTGTCTCCTGCTTAGATAACTAAGGATGAGAATTTGGGAAATACTAGGTCCTGAGAGATCCCAAATCTGTCAGGAAATAACGGTCAGAATAATAAATGAACCCTTTGCAAGGGTTCCCAAGGATTAAAGGAAAGATAAAAAAAAAAAAAAAAAAAAAAAAAAAACAACCTGAAAAAAACACACACAAGAACAACAAACAAACCAAAACAAAACAAAAGCAGAGAGGAAGGGAAGAAAGAGAACTGCTGGGGCTTCTGTCCTTGGATATAAGAGGCTCTTTGGTGTCACTGCCCACACTCAACACCTGTATCTCCTGGTAAGAACTATGCTCTGGACAAGAGTTTTCCTCGGTGAAAAAAAAAAGGCAGCAGAGAGGTGTCCAAGGGCTTGGCTCATTTACCCACTCAGTCATTGGTTCCTCAGAAAGCCCCTGGCTTGTAAGGGTTGAAATGCTGTGATTACTGACTGGAAACAGGGAGATGGATGGTAGAGAGAGGAGGATCTCAGTCTCCTAAAGTCAAACCTTATGTGTAGGAATAACCTAATAGGATCTGCATTTCCTGGGCTCAAAGAAATTACTCCTTTCTTCTTTCACAAAGGCAGCAATTAGTTGCCAGAAACTGAAATGCTTATACTGCAAATGTTCCAGCACCAAATCAACAAACCTGCAGGCTCCTCTTGCTAGCAATTCAGAGGATCGTGGCATAGAGCCAATGCGGCAATTAAAACAAGCATTATCAGCTTCTCCTTCTTTAAATTGAGAGAGGGAAATAAATTGGTGATATTCTTCTCTACTTTGGGAATTGCAAAAGATCTACAATACCTGCTCTTGAATACAATATATGTATATTTCCAAAAATAATGAAAAATGCTACTGACAACACAAGGCCTCTAGAGCTCTGCAGACATTTCAGGCAAGACAAGAACAATTTCTTCCCATTTTGGATGCAGAGTTGCTTGACCTACCTTAGTGAAAACAGTACAAACTAGAAACTAGTGCTGCTAGCCAGTCATCCCTAATTAGAAGGAGAAGATCTGCCGTGTAAACATTTCTCTTCCATTCCCGAGTGCATAAACAGAAGTTTGAACACTAAGTTCTCTCCTAAAAGAAATGCCTACCAGTTAACCATTCTGAATGTATAAGGAAGGTGACCTCACCACCCTTCCAAAGCTATCCATGGCCTTCCTATGCATAGTATGTAAGGTCAAACATAACTTGTCTGGATCTGAAGACTTCACTTGGCCCCATTTTTTAGCAATGCTTGCAGTTCTCAAAAGATGCCAAATTCTATGCTGGCCTCTATGCACAAAGGCTCACTCCCACCTTTGGGGCTAATAATTCAAATTCAATATTCTTCCCCCCACATCTATTCTCCATGTTAGACCATTAAACTTGAAATCCTATTTACTGGCAGCAATTTATTACCACTGCCCACAGCTGGTGAAACAAGAAGAAAAATACAGGCTCTTCCTTCAGGCATACAGATGAAGTCTATAAGGACTGAGTTTGTGCTTTCACCATCTTCCATGAGTTTATCAGGTCTAAATCTACCATCTTTTCATTTTATTAGTCTACTTCTGTGGGGAAGCATGGGACGTGGTTGGAGTGTCTGTAAGGAAGAATCTCTGAAAGGTTGGGGCCTCTGAGGGGACCTTGCTGAAGGCGCAGCCCTACCTTGACTTTTCCAAACAAGTCCGATTCCCAGGGGTTTTTTTTGCTAGAATATCTGTTTAGTCTTTAAAAACCCGACCTTGTAGAAGCATATACTTTCTTAAGGATACTTACCCTACTACTTGTATCTACAGGTTATGACAATAAAAACCTACGGAGGCAGGCGAATGGGACTACTTGGTAACTATAGTCAATAAGTGCCTTAGCCCTTCTTTCACAAAAGCTTGTGTTAGAGTACTCATTCAACCATCGTTCAGGGTCTGCCGGACAGCCCCAGCACACTTCTAATTTTATTGGTCACAATTATCCTATAGTGTGCTGACTGTATCCATCTCTCCTAACTCTGTGTTCAGTGAGTTCATGTTGGTAGCTTGAAATTAGTTATGGTAATAGTATTTACACTATGAAATTGACAACGTCTATAATTCAGGGCTTGTTTTTGTTTTCTAGGAAAACCCAGCTGTTACACATTTACCATACTAAACTGTTATCCCTATAATCATCCATACTTCCTCTCCTGTGAGACCCAACCTCCTTTTCTTTCACCCAAATATTCCATTGAATTGTCTTGGAATTACTACTCCATGATTAATAAGTCACTTGTATGCTCAGTCGTTTCATGTTTTGTTTCCTATACCTCCTGCAGGACAGGCTACATAATTTTCAGGATCTGGTGCAAAATGAAAATGCAGGATCCTTTGTTCAAAATCTATTAAAATTATTAAGAATTTTAAGACGACAACAACAGTAGAGCTTTAAACCAAAAACAGGGCCTTTCTAAGAGTGGAGATTTGTATAACCACACAGGTCAAGTGCCCATAAACTAGTGACCACCTATTCTTAACCATAACCTGTCCTGCCCTGAGGATACTGTTTCCATGTGTGATGGCTACTTATTCTCCCATTCTTTAGGATTGAAGGTGGGTTGCTATGTTATTGACCATATAATTCCCAATTCTCTTTGCAAACAATTACTCTTCTATCTTCTTTGTAAAAACCTCTCTCTTCTACCATCTTGGCTGCACTACACTTCAACTCTCATCATAGCTGTCATCTCCCAACATACTAGTTACTCCTCCTACATTACTGATGGCGTTGGTATCTGGCTCTCAAAATTCCTCTTCACCTCAAGTCTTTGCCTACTTAGGAGAACAGACTCTGGATAGAAGCAGAATACCTGGATTCAAGTCTTTTTTTTTCTTTTCTTTTTTTTTAAAATATATTTTATTGATTTTGTACAGAGAGGGAGAGAGATAGTTAGAAACATCAATGAGAGAGAGTCATCGATCAGGTGCCTCTTGCACACTCCCTACTGAGGATATGCCCGCAACCAAGGTACATGTCCTTGACCGGAATCGAAACCGGGACCTTTCAGTCCCCAAGCCAACACTCTATCCGTTGAGCCAAACTGGTTTCAGCTGGATTCAAGTCTTCATACGACCATATATTAGCTATGCTGCCTTGGCCGTGCTTTTTATTTCTTTTTTTTTCTTAATATATCTTATTGATATTTTTACAGAGAGGAAGGGAGAGGGTTGAGAGAGAAACATTGATCAGCTTCCTCCTGCACACTCCCTACTGGGGATGTGCCCGCTACCAAGGTACATGCCCTTGACCGGAATCTAACCTGGGACTCTTCAGTCCGCAGGCTGACACTCTATTCACTGAGCCAAACCGGCTAGGGCAGCCATGATTCTTAACCTTTCTTTTCTTGAGCTTCCTCATTTATAAATTAGAAACGATAATACTACTTCATAGGATTTGTTGTACGGATTAAAAGAGTTAATACATGTAAAGGATGCAGAATGGTATCTGGCACATATTACGTGCTCACTCAGTAAACATTAGCTATTGCTATTATCATCATCATGGTAAAGTCTATTTCAATGTCTACATGAATAGTCATTTAGTATGTTCTTTTGAGCTCCCTGTCGTCAATAAATTTCTTCTCCACTCTACCCCAGCAACCTTCTTCCATAGCTACACCCTAGATCCTGTAGGCACTTCTCCACCTCCTAAATCTTAACTTCAAATATCCATGACTATTATCTTCTATCCTTGCAGGACTCACATTTACATGTGTCCCATATGTCTGCTTTCTATCGGCAAAACCTTTGAATATCAGGTATATCTCTTCTATCATATCTCTGTCAGCCTCTATCTTTGCTTCTTTTCCTATCTTCTTACATTCTCTCTTTTATCCACTCTCTTAACAATAACCTCAATTTCATGCCCCAGTTTCCTTTTATACAAGACTGGCAAAGTTCCAATCTTGGATGAATCAAACTATCAGTACCACTCTTATAAATTCATGGTCTCCTTCTTCAATGCTGCCCAGCAATCTTTCTATTTCCTTACCTATTCTGCCACCTCCTATGCTTCACAATAGCTATTTTAGACCTTTACTGCTCTCTCTAAACTTCTGATATTCCTGCCCCTACCCACTTATCCCCACTCCAGCTATCTTTGCTTCTGCTCTCAATAAATATTCCACTTCTGAAAAAAATGGGAACAAGATTAAAATTACCACAATGTTCTCTACCAAACCTCAAAATCCACCTTAGCTGCCCTTATATCCATGCATTTCTTCCTACCACAATGAAGGGGATGTCTCTTCTCCTGCTTAACACTAATCTTGTGTTCCATTCTCTGGATTCTAACCCCCCTGTCCTAGAAGATAATGGTTCCTAAATATGGTTCTCAGACCAGTAGTTTCAGCATTCTCCAACATTTTACAAATGCAAATTCTCAGGCCTCGCTCTAGAACTACTAAATCACAAACTCTCAAGTTGGGGCCCAGCAATGTTTAACAAGCCTTCAGGTGATTCTGATGCACGCTAAAGTTTGAGGACCATCTGAGGGATTATTTTTTATCCCCTTTCCTGTCAATTCAACCTCCATTTTTTGTTCAATGGTTCCCTTGCTTGAAGAGCCTCCTATTTGAGTGCTCCATGTACATTCTTGCCCTTCTCAAGTCTATTCATCACACAGAAACCTATCTGATCATGCCATTCCCTCCTTAAATAAAGACTAATATTTTAAGAAGGCCTTAAGGCTCTGCACACCTCTCAAGTCTTTTCTTGCACCACTAGCTCTCTTGCTCTGTTTGACAAACAAGACCAATGTCTCTCAATTTCTTGATCTTGCCACGTGACAAACTCTGAAATTGTTATCCCCTCTGCCTGAAATACCCTTGGCTTGTTTCTTTCCCTAGCTCCTACTTCTACTTCAGATTAAACTTTCCTTTCTTAAAGTAGGAAAGTCTTGATTAGGTCCCTACTAGATGCTCTTAAAGAATCTGCATTTATCCTTTCAAAACCTGCATCAAACTTATAATTATCTAATTATTATAAATGTAAGCTCTATTCGGGCAGGAATCATGTTTATCTTATTTACTATAATATTCCTAGTGCCTAGCTTAGTACAGTACCCTGTTCTAGTAAATGTGCAATAAATATTTGCTGATAGACTGAGCCTTGCATACATGGTGCATCTGTCCAGAATACTTATATCTTTAATCCCTTAGTGCACATGTGTCAAACACAAGGCCCGCGGGCCAAATCCGTCCCGCCAGGCCTTGCAATGTGGCCCGCACCGCGCTGTCATCACTGCACTCCGCTGCGTTTCCATCACAATGACAGTTTATGACTGTTCAGTAAACCATTCGGCCCGCGATTTAGGCTGGATTTTAGATTTTGGCCCCTTCTCTGATTGAGTTCGACACCCCTACCTTAGTGAAAGCCCTTGAGAAATAAGTTAAGCATCTCTATAAAGTGTTCCCTGAACATACACACCACCTCCCTGCTCAAGTGGATCACTTCCTCTTTTGTGACCCTATTGTATTGTGCATATAACTCTACTAATGCAATAATTATATACTATTTTAAATATCTATTTTCATGTCTGAGTCTCCACTAGACTGTAAACTTCCTAAGAGAACAGATCATGTCTTGTTTACCAATGTATCTCCAGTGCTTAGAAAAGTGCCTGACCTTGATAATAGGAGTCTATAAATGTTTATGGGCATATTAAGCCTAAGTCTATAATCTCTAATACTGGACTGAAAGTTCTTTTCTTAATATTAAATCTGGCTTCCAATTCTAGCTTTGCTATTCATTAGCTGCATGATCAAACTGTTTAACTTTAGGCCTGTTTCCTCAACTGACAAAGTTTGAAAAGGGTTAGTAACACCTATTTGGAAATATTGCTATGAAAATTCAATAAAATGACATGGTAAAATGATCAGCACACAGTGTCATGCATGCAGTACTGCCTCCCCACTCTGGCTTCAACTTGATAAAAACAACTAGGAAAAAACAAATACAAAAATAAGTCACAGGAATCAAGGGAGACTGAGCATGGAATGAGTCATTCCTTTTAATAATTTCTCAGGAAGATCAACAGTGAAGAAACATAATAAGCAGAATAAACTCTACTGGTGGTATCTCCTTTGGCATACAAAGCTTGTGAGAATTCACTGTAGAAACCTCTTGGCTAACGGCCACATCCAGCTCCCTTGCCCAGCAGGTCAGGTCTTAATCTGCACTACCAGCCCTGGTTACTTCAGACTGGAATAGAAATGACCTCATAAGGAATATGTTTACAGGCAGGAGATAGGGGAAAAGAAGGAGGAGAACTTGACTGCAACCACATCAATCAAGTGCTTTGCAATCTGGCAGAAATCACTGTAGAATTGTTGGTGGAGACTAACACCCACACAATGGCACTTACCTGCATCCAACAACCAGTTTAGACTAGATAATGAGCAACTTTCTGCTTTTATCAAAACAAGTCAGACTTGCATTAAGTGAGTATCTCTAAGGTCAAATTACCCTTGTTCATGTGGGAAGCACCCACAAAGATGATACTAAGCAGCTTTATACATACACTCCTCAGCCTAGGAGCACTGGCGACAAGCACAGCCTCATTACCTATGTTTGCCAAATATAAAAACAGACTTAACAGATTCTCTGCTCCTTATTCATAATATGCTTACCTCTTCGGAGCCATTGGTTTTCAGATCACCTAGTGCCTTGGAGTCATTCACTTCAGAATGCTGTGTCACTATAGGTGTAACTTCTTTACTGGGACTCTCTCTCTTCTGAAGCCTCCTGATTAAGTTCTGCTGGTCACTGGAAGATACAGCAGGTCGGAGTGGAGCTCTGGGAAGGCTCTGCCTCCTCTGAGATGCCCTGGTCCAACCTAGCCCCAGAATATGAGGTGCAACATCTTCAGGTAGAAAGCCCAAGTCATCTGCAGCTTGGAATTTCTTAAAAAACACCAGCATGGAATTGGAAGAGTCTGTCCTAAAAGTCCGGCAGCTCTGGGGACTGTTGCAGTCTGCCTGAATGCACATCCCTTCTAACCACCAAAGGGCATGACATGCAGAGTCCTGGCAGCAGGCAGCCCAACATGCCTGGAGAGAGGGGGTTCCTTCAAGAAGCCGGAGGTAATTTTCTCCCCCAGATCTCAAGCCAACTCCAAATTGTGTCTTCACCTGCTTGCACCTGCTCTCACTGGCATCTAAAAACAAAGAATGAAAATATTTAAAGATGAAATAAAAACAGACTACTACTCTGTAAAGAATCCTGAACACCAACATTTGAGGCTATTGTGAAAACTGGTTTTTAAGAGAGTGGGAAAGCTATCTAGTAAGAGGAACAGAAGATGCAAAAGAAGAGTGTTTTGGGCTCAGGATATTTTAGCTTGTAGAGTATTGCTCCACATTCATTGCTGGTTCCTCTCTAAATAATTCCCTTCCAAGTAGACCTTGTACAGAGAATTCCATCCAGTTTGTAAAACAGAAAGAAAAAAAAAATCAAAAGAGCTATTCTGGTGGCGGTGTATGGAGGAAAGGGGTGGGAGGGGGCCCACACATGCGTACCAAGATGTTTCTCAGGAACAGTGTGAAGACTAAGAGACCAGAAGAGCAGATAGCTAAACAAGCTGGAATATGTCCCCCAGTGAACTGGCAGTGATACAAACAGATGCTTGACCTTTTGCAGGTTACAGGTTTATCATGTTCTAACCAATTGTTTGCCAGAGTCAGGTGGTTTTGCATATCATGGTATCAGCAAGACCAGTAGTCAAGCTTAACAAAATTTTAATCATGACAAACTATGTGGTTAACCTAGATAAATGGTCCAAAATTCTGGCTAATGCTGCTTATGGAAGAACTTTTGGGCTGCTGAATTACTTAAAGCATAGCATTGATTTTCACTCCTGTATTCTTAGATGAAGTAAAGTCAGAGCATTCTCTAAATGAAAGTTGTTATACAGGGTTCATTTTAAGGTACTGTTATATAGGTCTCTATAACCAACGTGGTCAGGTGATATAGGGCCAGAACCAGGACAAGGCAAGAGAAGTAAGTGCCTGGTGCCCAAAATTTAAGGAGGCGCTTATTCTCAGAATCATTCAAGTGCAAAGTTGGCTTACCCAGCCCTTGAGAGTGAGTGTCTCCTTAAATTTTATGTCCTATGTGCCTTTTTCTTCACTCTAGACCTGGCCCTGTGATTATAACATAAAGTATATTTTATTTTATTTTTTAAATATTTTTATTAAATTATTATCTGTGTACATATTTTAACATTGCCCCCCTATATTTTAGAATATAGAAAATATGCAAAAGAATAAAAATATTAAAGAGATGGATAATCATATGTCTCCATGTACACATAACTGAAAAAGGGCTATGACTAGCTAAAGCAACAAACTGATAATCGTCCAAAGCCAACCTAACTCCCAGAAAACACCTACTAAATGTTTAGAGACTAAATGTCGACACTGGGCTACTGAGAGAATAAAAGCAGTCTTCTGGATCACCTAGTTAAGCAAGTGCTAGGAAAGCCAACTTGCCATTGTTCTTTACAAGACCAGAGAGATACATTAGCACCACCCTAACACTAAACAAGGCAAGTGTTTTGAAAGGCCATAAAAAGACAGAACTTCCTTAAGAAAATGAAGAAATAGCTCAGCTGGCATGGCTCGGTAGTTAAGCATCAACCTATGAACCAAGAGGTCACCGTTTGATTCCTGGTCAGGGTATAATACATGCCTAGGTTATGGATTTGATCCCCAGAGTGGGGCATGCAGGAGTCAGCTGATCAATGATTCTCTCTCATCACTGATGTTTTTATCCCTCTCTCCCTCTCCTTTCCTCTCTAAAAATCAATTTTAAAATATTTTTTAAATAATGAAGAAATAGCAACTATGAAAAAAACAAAACAAAACACCAAAGTTATCAAGAGCTACAGAAATACCCCTCATTTCCTCATTCATCTTCCCACAAAGTAACCAATGGTATGAATCTTAGTAACAGCTGAGTGTATAGACTTTGTTGAAATCAAAATATTGTTCAGTAACTACTGCTACCTTTATACCAATTTTTCATCATTCTTCTCAGAATAATTCTGTCATGTTTAACACTGAAGAGGTCCAGACAGATGAAAATAAATTGTAGTTTTATTTTATATTTTGAAAATATAAATCAGTAGTTCAAACCAGCAAGCTACTATTTTATATTTTGAAAAATGTACTTTGAAACCTTCCTCCTCCCCCCTCCGCCCCCCACTTCTGCCCTTAAGGAAGAAATTGCCATAGTACTTGCCCTCCCACCATGAGAAGCTAGAAAAACAGAGAAAATATATAAAACAACTGTTTTTAGGTATTGAACAAGATAGTTCAGGGCTGTGATCTAGAAGGAAAAAAAAGAGACAAACAAGGTATGACCACCTTGGCTTTCCATATAGAAGCAAGCTAAAAAATGAGGGAGGAGATCCAAAGAAAACAGAGAGGTCTTGCTGAGGAAAGAGAGTTTAGAGTGACTGTGATAGAGTTTTAGAGCAAACTATCAGAAAAGAAAAAGCTCACAGAGAAAGAGCTCCAGACATCTAGATAATGGTCCCTTTTAATCTTTGAACACTAATTTATTTTATGTCAAGTGTAAGTTGATAGTACATGAGGAAATTAAAAAATATTTGAATGAAAATTAAAACACCAAAATTTGTGGGATGTAGTTTAAGTAATGTTTAGAGGGACATTTATAGGTTTAAATGCTTATTTCAAAAAATCAATTATCTAAGAGACAAACAAGGAGAAGGCCATGTGACAACAGAAGCAGAGATGGGAGTGAATCAGCTGCAAGCTAAGGAATGCTAAGGATTGACAGTGAGCACCAAACACCAGGAAGAGTCAAGGAAGCATTCCACCTAAAGTCTCAGAACATCAACCCTGCCAACACCTTAATATTGGGTTTCCAGCACCAAGAACTACTGGTTTATGCAAATTCTCTGCCCCTGCCTGGGGGAACAGTTCAGGAGACAGTAGGCTCCAAGACTACCAAGTACCTAGATGCAGGGATCACTTGACATTTGAGGATGTGACTATAGAGATGCCTGCATGCTATGTTCTCCCTGCATGATCTACAGTAATAATCTGCTTTGTGTTGATATTTACTGCTGTGCTGGTGACAATTACCTGAAAGAGAAGTTGGGGTGCTTCACTGGGCTTTTTCAGGAAAAAGTTTAGCCAAATAAGAAAGCAGGTCTAATTAAGCACATTTATTCCACATATACTAGAGGCCCAGTGCACAAATTCATGCATGGGTGGGGTCCCTTGGGTTGACCTGCGGAGATGGGGCCCCAGTTCACAAGCCCCAACTCCCCCCCCCCCCCCCCCCCCCCCCGCCACACAGCCCCATGTGGCATCCCACTGTGGCCCTGCACCTCCCCCTCACCTGCTCCACCATCCCACCTGCAGGTGATTAATCTGGGCTGCGTCCCCCACCTGGCTCCCTCAGCACCTGGAAGCCTGGTGGCCGCCCAGCCCCCCACTGTTGCCACTGATACCTGTCTGCAGGGTGATCAGTGGGAAAATCAGGCTCCTGCTGGCACCCACCTTGGCCTGGTGCCACCCACTCATCTGACAAATTAACTGTATCAGGAATGAAAAAAGAAATATCCTATTTATTCAGTAAACCAAGGGCAGCAAACTATGGCCCAAGGGTCAACTCCAGATGCTGCCTACCTACTATTGTAAATGAAGTTTTATTGGGACATAGTCACACTAATTTATTTATGTCTTGTCTGTGGCTATTTTTGCTCTAAGATTGCAGAGTTAAGTAACTGTAACAGAATTATCCTAAGACTGGCAAAGCCTAAAATATTTACTATCTGACCCTTTTAAGAAAGTTTGACAACCCCTGTCTAAAAAAATGTACTTTTATTTGACTTACTATTTACTACTAAGTAGAGCCTCAATTTATATGCTAACTTATAGAAAATAGATATATTGCATAAGGTGTCCTTATATCCCACCTAGATATATCCTTTTTTTTTTTTTAAATATATTTTATTGATTTTTCACAGAGAGGAAGAGAGAAGGATAGAGAGCTAGAAACATCGATGAGAAAGATACATCGACCAGCTACCGGGGATGTGCCCACAACCAATGTACATGCCCTTGACCGGAATCGAACCTGGGACCCTTGAGTCCGCAGACCGACGCTCTACGCTCTATCCACTGAGCCAAACTGGTTCCCTTATCTCCTTAATTCATTCAGCCATTCAACAAATATTACTAAGCATCTGTTTCATGCTAGGCATTGCTTTGATAGAGTTCATTACTTGGAAAAGGAAGACAGAAATTAAATAGACATAATAATAAATGTAGGATTGCAAACTAATGGAAGTGCTCTGAAGGAAAGAAATTCGGCCTTATAGAATAAAGGTAACTAAATTTGGAGTTTAATGAACAGTTATAGTATCACACATAACATCAAAGATATTCACTGTATGTTGTTTGAGACCAACAAATATTGGGAATAACTTATCCATCAATAGAGAGCTGGTTAAATAAATTAAGGAAGATCCACATAGTTATTGGAATATATAAGACCTCTATATCATCTTGATATGGAATGATATCCAGGATACACTATGATGAGAACGAAAGGTGCAGCATGTTATGTACAGTGCACTACAATTTGTGTTGGGAGGAATGTTTATGTATATTATGTATAGACTATTTTTGGAAGAATATTCAAGAAACTGGCATTGCTGTCTTTAGGAGGGGAAACTACCCTGTTTTCCTGAAAATAAGACAATGTCTTATATTAATTTTTGCTCCCAAAGATGCGCTAGGTCTTATTTTCAGGGGATGTCTTATTTTTCCATGAAGAAGAATACGGTACACATTTATTGTTAAATGAAAATAAAGGAAATTTATTACCTGTATACGGTACGGTAGTATGGTAGTTGTCAACACAAACCAAACAAAACTGTGAGTCCTACAGTATCAAGAATTTACTCATTTATTCAATGACAATTATGTCATCATCTTCTGGAACATCATCATAACAATCCAATTCCATAATTTCCTGGTGAATTTCTTGTGACTACATTTCTTTCAGAATCAGTGGACCAAATCTCTCATGTTTGGCTTGGGGGGGGGGCCTTATTTTCAGGGGGATGCCTTATATTTCACTCAGAAGGAAACCTATAAGTAGGTCTTATTTTCGGAGGATGTCTTATTTTCCGGGAAACACGGTAGGAAGCTGAGAGCACCAAAATGAGCACAAAATATGTCTTCTAAAGAAGATTCCTGGTAAATTGAACTTATTGAGGTACTTCATTTCTAATAATGTTTTTGCCTTCAAGTTTACCGCACATTACTATAAAATTATTTATGTTTGCATAATACATGTTTGGACAAACTAGGTTTCAAGTTGTTCACATGGAAAATAATATACAATTACATAATAATGCAAGAGTAAAAACAAGCAACAAAGAAGACCAGAAGAGCAGTTTTGAAAAATACATAGCAGAGAAGGTGATCCAAACCAGCTGTAGAAGCAAAAGCTGATGCTATTGATTCAGAATAAATTTCCCAGTTTACTTAAAGGTCCAAGCACCCTTGAGAACCTCTTTAAAGAACTGGATAAGAAATGAAGACAGAGAAGTTAGTCTTCAATATCTCCATTTAATTCTTTCAAATTATAATGCCCTCACAGTGATATCCAATTATTGCTAATTAATACAATAACAATAACAACAAAAAGAATGAACAGTCAGGAAACCAGGCGGCCAGGTATCACATAGGTCATACTGAAGACATCCAGACTGATGTCAAGATTTTAACATGAGAAGAGCCCCATTTGCCACAATAAATCAGAGGGATGAATGATTGTTGGTAGATGAGTAATGATTAGTGGTAGGAAGTGATATAAATCTCAAAGAGCAGGAGTTTTTACATGAAAAGTGGAGGAGTAACATTCAAGAAGTGACAGTGAGGAATAATAAGGACATCAGATCCACCTCCAAACTCATAGGTACATGGAATATGGAAGAATGAGCAACCACTGCCTGCAGGCAAGATGGAAAACAGTACCTTTCTCCAAGAAAAATCCAGGTCTCAGAGCATCCCCTCTCATATCTTTTTTTTTTTAATATGTGTATATTTTTATTGATTTTAGAGAGGAAGGGAGAGGGGGAGAGAGAGAGAGAGAAACATCAATGATAAGAGAAATAATTAATCAGCTGACTCCTGCATGCCCCACACCCAAGCATGTGTCCTGATCAGAAATTGAAGCGTGATCTCCTGGTTCATAGGTTGATGCTCAAACACTAAGCCACACCAGCAGGGCCTTCTCTCATGTCTTAACTAACAAATCTTAGTATAAAGGGAATTTAATAACTCAATATATTCCTGTCACAGAGGAAAAGTTGGGAGGGGAGAAGTGATAAGTGCGAGTGAGTTGAAAAGCACAAAGTTATACAAGAATATAAAATCTGACTCACAAATCATAATGGTTAAGGCACTTCATAGCGAGAAAAAAAGGAAAGGATGGAAAAATATGATGAGGAACTGATGACATGATTGCTGCCTATCTATCTTTGGTATAAAATGGTGAAAGCTTTGGAAACAGATTTACAATCAGGGAAAATGGTCAATGGGATTATGAGGATTTCCCATCAAAGGGTAGATAGCAAAAAATTACAATTCCCTGGCTGTTGCTAACAGCTGTGGTTAAATCCTGATCTTTCAAAGAGAAGGAGATAAAAGCAGGGTTGGGAAAAGCTACAAGATTGGTTTGTTCTGGAAAAACCTTCTTTTGCTTCCATGACTCCGTGAAGAATGTCACATAAGCTATATAAATATCTGGTAATATAAAAGAAATGTTTCATAAACCAAACACTCCCTGCTTTATAAGGTGGCCTGGAAGCCTCAGTTAGAAATCTCATCCATTACTCTGGCTGGAGAGAACACATTCAATGAGGGCAAGAAAACCTGGGGTACATACACGATGTTCCAGACTCCCTACTTCACTTGTACCTTTGTTTTTCTTTTTTTCTCACTTGTACCTTTTGATTGTTGTATTATTAAAATTATTATTAAAGTTTAATTATGGTAAGCTCTCCAATTCATGTGAATCTTATCTGACAATTTGATCCTTTGCTTTAGCTCAAGAGAGGACAAATGGTCAGAAGAACTTAGTAACCAGGAGTAAAAGAAATAAGGACTGGGGAGGTTAGATGGTTACAGTGTTGCTAAGAAAATTAATCCCAATAGTTCCCAATAAGGGAAGGAAGTACTATAAACTCCTGGCTTCCCATGTTTAGTGGGATTTGGCTGAGTTATTTTTTTAAACTATATTTTTATTGATTTCAGAGAGGAAGGGAGAGGGAGAGAGAAATAGAAACATCAATGATGGGAGAGAATCATTGATCGGCTGCCTCCTGCATGCCCTCTACTGGGGATTGAGCCTGCAACCTGGGCATGTGCCTTTGGCCAGAATCAAACCTGGGACCCTTCAATCTGCAGACTGACGCTCTATCCACTGAGCCAAACTGGTTAGGGCTTGACTGAGTTATTTTTTATTTAATGTTGTTCCACTATATGTTCAATAATAAAAATACAGGGGATAAACAATTCTTTTTCATCCATTCAGGATAATTCTTCCTGTTAGATGATTAAAAGATGCTTAACCACCTTAAATGGTTAAAAGGCACAGGTTGTGGTTTCAGCTCTAGGTCCATCATTTACTAGTAATTTAATCTTTTTAAAATATATATATTTTATTGATTTTTTTACAGAGAGGAAGGGAGAGGGATAGAGTTAGAAACATCGATGAGAGAGAAACATTAATCAGGCCTCCAGCACACCCCCTACTGGGTATGTGCCTGTACCCAAGGTACATGCCCTTGACTGGAATCAAACCTGGGACCCTTGAGTCCATAGGCCGACGCTCTATCTACTGAGCCAAAACGATTAGGGCTACTAGTAATTTAATCTTTGAAAAACAATTTACCCTCCCCAAGATTCAATTTTCATTGTTGTTACTCTCAAGAAAAAGAGTTCACCAGAGGAGGAAGCAGGGAATCATTTGTAGTCAATATTGGATTCTAGATGTAACATGGATAAAAGGTAAAATGAAAATAAGCTCCAATTTTAGATCCCTGCCCACGCCTCCATAGCCTGGCTCTGCTCCCAGGGCCTAAGCAAAAGCAATACTAAATCCTTATCTTAAAAAAAAGGGGGGGGGGGGGGGAGGTCCTGACTTACAATATGTGGAACCTTAGACTAAAAAATCCTTTGGGAAAGTCTGGAACTCACTGTTGGTAGAAACATGTATTGTAGAAAGCTTACCAAGCTGAGAACAGGGAGCAGAGCCAGCCCTTTTCTTTTCAAAACCATAGCAAAGCAAGACTATAGGAATCCCATATGCATTACTTGGAGGATTCCCAAAACAGAAGGCTGTGGAACTAGCAATGCTTACTGATTACTTCTCATAAGACAGAATTCTAATAAATCTGGCACAAAGTCCAGACCAGGTTTCCTAATTCCAAATCCCAGGGTGGAAAAGTCTATAGAATATATGAATTATTGCCATTAGAAAATTCACCAAATATTTTTAGGAAGCTGTGAAAAACTGGAATTATTTAGAGATAGTGTTGTTGCCTCTAGCATTTTTATATCTCAGGTAACAAGCTTGACTCCTCCAACTAACTTGGAAACTGTGCTGGCTGGCAACCAAGAGGAAAGCAGAGACAGAATGTCCCCTATTTTAGGAGCAATATTTTTAAGGTCCTTGAAAATTCACGCTTTAACCAAATTCATCAAACTGCATCACAATGGAGGGGCTGAGATGGTGGGAATGAGCAGCAAGGATAACCAAGTTGATGTGGAAAACAATATATAGTTAGGACATTTTATAGGTAAAAGGTGTACTTACTTTGAACTTTCATTGGAACTAAAATTCTTTTCTTGAACTCTCACAATTTTAAAATATGATCAAGAGTACATTCAAAGCTTTCTTTTAATAAACTATTATCAAACAGTAGAGCAGAAGCCTTAAATTTGGTGAAGTCGGTGACTGAACTATGGCTCCATATAATCTGCCTTCCTGTAGTTATCATCAAAAGTATGCAATAGTGATGGAAAAACTAAAGTAAAATAAAGTATGCATTCTCTCAGCCAAGAAGGCTGCTATATAAAAATGAGATAAGCAGGCATATTATTAATCTCTAAAACAACTCACAGGAACTGTTAAAAAAAAACAAACTACCCCAGGGGGCATCCTCCACCTTCCTTTTGACTGTCAGTGTGTCTGTCACCTGCACACCCTCTAATAAACAAATACAAAAATGGTTTCACATTACTTTCCAACACTAGTTCTCTCCTGCAGGGGTTAGCATATTCAGAAAGCCAGGCAGAGGAGGTAATTAAATCCTTTAAAATGCACAATCAGGTATTTATAAAGTTTGGAAAAAACCAGGGTAATAATAACCACTGCCCTCTCTCCTTTCCCAAGGAAAACACTTTTTTCCTCAACTCTACACAGGTTAGACTGAAAGGTGGCAGTAGCCTCACAAAAGCAGTCCTTTGAAAAGAAAGTAATTACCACTCATTGCCTTTGCTATGTGCCTAGCTTTAAGAGCACAGTCTGTTAAATGTTATAGTGTAAGTAAGTGATTTGCTGTAACTAAACTAACTGCTAAATAAGAATGCGTAGGCTTTGTATCCATAGTCTGACTCCCTTCCCTTTATTGTAATGTTTCCATTTTTCCCAAAGACCTTTCTGTTCAGACAAACTCCCTATTGAACTAGCTGCTCAACAGATACCTCTCAGACACTCTTCACATTAACTATCATTTGCTAAATGGGGGGGAAATGGCTTCCAACGACTGATCACAAAACCTGGGCCTTGCAGAACTTCTCTAGTTAAGAACCCTTAGAAGATTAAGTCCTCTCCTATAAGACTATTGCTAAAGACAACTCAAAGGTACTGAATGAATTGTGGCAAATTGCCAAAGAGAAACAAAGTATATAACATCTCCTTAAAAGAGGGTCAGCCTGGACGGCATGGTTCAGTGGTTGAGCATCAACCTATGAACTAGGAGGTCGTGGTTTGATTCCCGGTCAGGGCACATGCTTGGGTTATGGGTTCAATCTCCAGTGTGGGATGTGCAAGAGGCATCCAATCAATGATTCTCCCTCATCATTCTATCTCTCTTCCTCTCCCTTCCTCTCTGAAATTAATAAAAACATATTTATAAAAAAGAAAGAGGGCCAAATTTACTGGCCAAAGAGGAAATAAATGTTATCTACCTACTAAAGTCAGAATAACTATATTTTTCAGCTTAAAAGAACTATGAAAACAACACTCATTTAATCTTGGTTTAATGAAAAAATATATCCAGTCTCCAAGTTGAGAACCCTCAGAAGACTGAGCTTAAAATTTTGTTTCAACAGCCTAGGTGCCCGTCAGCAGATGATTGGATCAAAAAACTATGGTACATCTACACAATGGAATACTATGCTGCCATAAAAAAGAAGGAATTCTCATCATTTGCAGCAACCTGGATGGAATTGGAGAACATCATGCTGAGTGAAATAAGCCAATCAATGAAAGAGAAACACCACATGACCTCACTCATTTATGGATAATAAAGAACATTATAAACTGATGAACCAAAAGATAGATATAGAGACAGTAAAGCAACAAGCAGACTGTCAAATTACAGTGGGGAGGGGAGGGAGATCTGGGGAAGATAATAGATCAACCGAAGGACTTGTATACATGCATATAAGTACAACCAATAGACATAAAACTCTAGGGAGGGAGGGTATGTATGGGAGGGAGGGAGGGGGGCAAAAAAAATCACTAAAATGTATTTTAAAAAAATAAAAAATAAATAAATAAATAAAAATAAATGAGGAATTGTTAACATAAAATAGGAAAAAAAATTTTGTTTCAAAAGAAATTCCATATGACAATCAATACCATAATTCTATCTCACTCTGTCTTCTAGCCTCCACCCCACAAGTCTGGGTAAGGCTTCGGCCCCTAAGTAAGACTGCCTGGATTTGAATCTCAATCCAGTCAACTTACTATATCATCTTGGGTCAAAATTCTAGGTTTCTTTATGTGTAAAAGAGAAAGAAAGAAAAGGGAGAAATAATAACAATACCTAACTCATAGGGTTATTACAGATATTAAAGGGGATAAGCCATGCAAAGTAGTAACACAATGCCTGGCATGTAATAAAAGCTCAGTAAATATTGGTTACCATTACTTTTGTTGTTATTACACTTCATCTAAGTTCAGGCACCACTTCTTCCAGAAAGTTTTCATTGATATCTTCATACCACTTCTCTTCTGCATATTTTACATATACTTCTATCATAGTATTTCTCTCACTGGATCATATTTATTTGTCTACCTCACACACTCTGTCCCCTTAAATGCTGAGGTTTTATCTTGCATCTCTGTATTTGTAGGTCCAGCAAAACACTTGGCATATAGCAGGCTTACAAAGAATTATTTGTTTATTTTAAATTTCTCCAATATTTAAATAAATTTGTTATTTTTAAAAATATATATTTTATTGATTTTTACAGAGAAGAAGGGAGAGTTAGAAACATCGATGAGAGAATCATCAATCAGCTGCCTTTTTTTAATTTTTATTATTTTATTTATTTATTTATTGTATTTATTTTTTTAATCAATCTTTATTGTTCAAATTATTACAAAGGTTCCTCATTTCTTCCCCCCTCCACCAGGTTCCCACCCCACCCTCCGCCCCCTCCCCATCCCCCATTGTCCTCATCCATAGGTGCAGTTTATGTTCAGTCTCTTCCTCTCTTTCCCCAATAGTAAATCCCTTTTCAGATAGTAAATCAGTTACTTAGCATTTTCTCATATCAATAATACCTCCACATGCCCAATGATACATTTCACACAAAAGACATTTCCAAATAGGTCAACCAGCCTCATCCAGGCCCCATCCAAGGCACTCACAGATCAACACCCCAGCCCTATACTAACTCAACACATCCAGATCTAAGCCTTCATCACTTGATTCAGCAGACCCTCAAGTTCCCACAAAAGTTTCCAGCCATGTCTGAGAGGCAGCCGTGGGGCAGGGGCAGGCGAGGAGCGAGCTGTTCCGGGCCTGGCTGCTCCAGGCCTGGCCTCTGTTGCTCTGGTTCGTTCCACAACCAGCTGCTCCGGGTCTGGTCACTGCCGCTCCCAACCTAGTTGCTCTGGACTTGGCTGCTGCTGCTCCGGGCCTGGCCGCACCCGACCCGGCTGCTCTGGGCCCAGCTGCTCCGGGCCCGGCCACTCCGGGCCTGGCCGCTCCCAGCCTGGCAGCAGCTGCTCCGGACCTGGCCACACCAGATCCGGCTGCTCCGGGCCTGGCCGCTCCCAGCCTGGCAGCCGCTGCTCCGGGCCTGGCCACACCAGACCCGGCTGCTCCGGGCCTGGCCGCTCCCAGCCTGGCAGCTGCTGCTCCGGGTCTGGCCGCACCAGACCTGGCAATCAGCTGCCTCTTGCACACCCCCTACTGGGGATGTGCCCACAACCAAGATACATGCCCTTGACCGGAATCGAACCTGGGACCCTTCAGTCCGCAGGCCAACGCTCTATCCACTGAGCCAAACCGGTTTAAGCTATGTTATTTTTTTAAACTAACAAAATCTAGCCAAAGATGTCAGTTCCAATATGGAGTTACTTGAATTTTAGTCATTTGAGTCAGATTCTTAATGCTTGTTAATTTATTTGAATAAAAGAAGAAACACAGGAGAACAAAGCAAAAGTTCCCAGTTCACTAAAAAATTAGAAAGAACTCTACTTTCCTTTTTTTCTTCCCCCAAATATTTTTATTGACTTTTTACAGAGATAAAAGGAGAAAAAGAAACATCGATGAGAAACACCCATGGGCTGTCTCCCGTGTGCCCCTTACTGGGGATTGAGCACAAAACCCAGGCATGTGCCCTGACCAGGAATTGAACCGACCACTTCTTGATGCATGGGACAATGCTCAACCAACTGAGCAATACTTGCTGGGCTAGAAACAGCTTTTCACATTAAATCGGAGAGAGCAATGAAAGGGAGGTATGATGAGATGTGCAAAGAGAGAAACTGAAGATAATCTAAGTGGATTTAAAAAAGATAACTGCATCTAACATAAGCTAGGAAACAGCATTTTCTGCCTGAACACTATACTGAAAAATCTTTCAAATCTCAAAGCAATCTTTCCTCATGAAAGGACAATCCAAGTTTCAGATCCCTGAGCTATCTATTTCAGACCACTCACAATCAAGATGGCTTTCATCATGAACACAGCAACAATGCAGAATGGCTTCCCAGTTCACCTAAGCAAAGAACCATCCATTACTGATGACATCTAGATCCACTTAATTTCCCTTCTCCTGAGAAATGATGATAAAGGAAAGGGGAGGAGGGGAACCCACACAAAAACCCTCAAAGTTCTAGTCACCTAATTGACAAAATGGAAACCAATCTATCATAATCTGAATGCCTTAGTGTAGGAGTGTGCAGGAGGCAGCCGATAAGTGTTTCTCTCTCATCAATGTTTCTAACTCTCTATCCCTCTCCCTTCCTCTCTGTAAAAAAATCAATTTTATATATATATATATATACACACACACACACACACACACACACACACTGGTATAGCTGAAAATAACTCTCCTACCATAGCTATCTGCTCAGAAATTATCCAGTCATCAAGGGCATTAAAAAAGATTGACTTAACCATGTACTTAAAAAACAACAACAAAAAACTAAATAGGGGGTTACATTGCTACATGTGACATACTCAGAATTTCCTGCTTCTTTATTTCTCCCACCACCTTATGACTAAAAGACTTTGGAGAATGCTGTCAGCAAGGAGAGCACGCCTCCAAGCCACAGCGTGATGGAACCCACACCTTTCTGTGTAATAGTCATTGTACTTTAAAAATCACAGGTATCAAATGATAACAGATAATTTTTTGCCTGTACATAAAAATGGTTCTAAAAAGAAAGAAATGTTTTTTTCTAAAGAGAAAAGTACTTAGATATGCTGTCAAGGATCTAGCAGTTACCTGTACAGCCCACTGTAGATGTGATTGTTATGAACTTGCAGTTGATTGCTATCTCCCACTGCAGGGCTAATAAATTGCTTGCATTCACCACAATCATACCAACCTTCTTTTGAAACCCACACAGTGAACCTTGAATCAGAGCACTTTTGTTTATGGGAAGGCCTTTCTTTCTTTTCTTTTTTTGTGCTGACTGACTGTTGTTTCTAAAGAGAAGGCCATTTAGAGCAGCAGTCGCCAACCTTTTGGACCTTGAGGACCATCAGTTGGTTACCACTGGTTTAGATGGTTGTGGCAGAGATATGTAAATTAAATAAAATAGCAGTAAGCTTGGAAGGAAATAATACAGCAAACCATGATGTGTTATTTTATTTTATTTTTTAAAATATATTTTATTGACTTTTTACAGAGAGGAAGAGAGAGGGATAGAGAGTTAGGAACATCAATGAGAGAGAAACATCAATCAGCTGCATCCTGCACACCCCCTACTAGGGATACGCTGCAAACCAAGATGCATTCCCCTGACCGGAATCAAACCTGGGACCCTTCAGTCCCTAGGCCAACGCTCCATCCACTGAGCCAAACCGATTTCGGCTGATGTGTTATTTTAGCAAAATATGGCCAATAGAAGAGTTTATGTCAATTTACCCATTAAAAAATCTCTGGTTTTGGAACATTATGTAAGTGTAAAAAAAAACAAAAAACTGCAGTAGGCTGAACTGGGACATGTAAAGACTCAATACAACCAAGCTTCGAATACTTAAATATCTCAAACCACTTTTTGCTTATTGCAAATAAAACGCAGAGCTACAGATGCTTTCTCATCTGTGTGTAAATGAAAGCGAAATTATGTGAGTAGTTAGTATTCTTAGAATTTTTGGGAGCCAGTTTATTTAAATGAAATCAAAGCCAATCTGTGTCTGTACAAAAATAATTTTCTCAGGGCTCTTATTCTCTAGACTTTACAGAGCTGTACATACTCTTTCCTCCTTCTGAAATAAAGAAGTAAAAAGAGCTCTGCAGGTTAAAAAACACTTCAAATAAATCTGGTAGAAGAAAGTTAAAAGAGTTTAGAATATCACTTGTCTCAGAAACCTGCTGAACAGGCTCAGCTCATCCCTGCCTCACTCTTTGAGCTCCTATAGTGCATCTTGGAATTTATCATGCTACTTTAAGTTTCTACATCTATCTCTGCTTCCATAGTGTGAGTTCTCTGATGGCAGAAACTGGGTTTTATTTTGATGAGAACAGTATTTGTGGACTTAAACTGAATATATGTATAGTGTGCACATTAACAGATATTATCATTGATCTGAATTAAGCATCCTTAAGAAGGTATTAAAATTGTGTATGCATATCTTAAGGCACTGAATGTAAAACAGCACATATAAAGAATCAGGGATCACAAATATTAGAAATGTGTAATCAAATTAAAGTTATCAATATAATGCAGGACTGGCCAGTGTGGCTCAGTTGGTTGAGCATCATCCTATAAAACAAGAGGTCATCAGTTCAATTCCAGGTCAGGGAATACACCTGGGTTGTAGGCTTGATCTCTAGTAGGGGGTATGCAGGAGGAAACTGATTAATGATCCATATTTCTTTTTCTCTCTCAGTGTTTCTCTCTCTCTCTTGCTTGCTCTGTCAAATCAATAAAAACATATATTAAAAAACTAGAAGCCCAGTGCATGGATTTGTGCACCAGTGGGGTCCCTCAGCCTGGCCTGCAGGGACTGAGCCGAAACCAGCTCTTCTACATACCCCGAGAGGTCCCAGATTGCGAGAGGGCGTAAGCCAGGCCAAGGGATCCCACCAGTGCATATAAGATCTTTGGTTAATCTTTTCCTGCCCTCCTCCCTCCCCGCTATCCCTCTGAGATTCATCAGTCTGTCCCATGTTTCCATGCCTGTGGTTTCTGCTCCTGTGTTGAGCATCTGCCCTGTCAATGGTCAGTGCACATCATAGCTGCCAGTTGGACAGTTGGCTGGTCACTTAGGCTTATCTATATAAACTGAGTGGCCAGATTATTATGATCTCTGAATGCATAATAATCTGGCCACTCAGTGCGTGAGTGTGAGTGTGTGTGTGTGTGTGTGTGTGTGTGTTTTAGAAGACCGGTACATGAATTCGTGCATGGGTGGGGCCCAACCAGCCTGGCCAGGGGGAGGGGATATGGGCGGTTGGCTGGCCTGCTTGCTGGTAAAACACCTGGTCGAGGGAACAATTTGCATATTATCCTTTTATTGTATAGGATATACACTGAGTGGCCAGATTATTATGTGTTCAGAGATCATAATAATCTGGCCATTCAGTGTATATAAAAGCCTAAGCAATAGAACGGACAATTGAATAGACTGTATGGGGAGACTAGGCTGGCTGGGGTGTTAGTGAAGGGCAACCAGACAACCGAGCAGCAGGCTGCATGGGGCAATCAGGCCGGCAGGGGGTTAATGAGGGGCTAACAAATAACAGAGCAGCAGACTGCATGGGGTGACCAGGCCTGCAGGCAGGGCAATTGGTGGCAACCAGGCTGGTGGGGGAAGAGGGGCAGTGAGGGGCAACCAGGCCAGTGAGGGGAGGCAGTAAGGGGCAACCAGGCTGGCGGGAGATGGGGGGAAGAGTGGCAGTTGGGTGTGACCAGACCGTGGGAGGAGGAAGTTGGGGTGACTAAGCCAGCAGGGGGGGGCCAGTATCTGGAATTTATTTTTCTTCTACAATTGAAACTTTGTAGCCTGGAGCAGAGTCAAGTCCCCTGCTTGCCATGTGGCTGCCGCCATTTCTGTTTATATTTGTTTACCTTCTATAATTGAAACTTTCTATCCTTGAGTGGAGGCCTAGGCCAGCCAGGGCAAGTGGAAAGCTTGGCTTCCTCTGTTGCTGGGGGAAACCCTAGCCTGTTCTCTCCAGCTCCGTGGCTGCCTCCATTTTTCTTGGGATTTATCTTCTACAATATAATTGAAACTTTGTACCCTTGAGTGGAGGCCTGGGCCTGCCAGGGTGTGTAGAAAGCTTGGCTTCCTCCATTGCCAGGGAAACCCAAGTCTCTCTCCTGCTCTCTGTGGCTGCAGCCATCTTGGTTGGAGTTAATTTGCATACTGGCTCTGATTGGTTGGTGGGCATGGCTGGTGGGTGTAGTGGAGTGGTGGTTAGTTTGCATATTACTCTTTTATTAGGTAGGAGATATATATAGATATATATAGATATATAGATATGTGTATATATATATGTATGTGTGTGTGTATGTGTGTGTGTGTGTGTGTGTGTATAAAATGTAGCCCTCCCAGTTTTCTCAGTGGTTAGAGTGTTGGCCCCCAGACTGAAAGGGTTCAAGTTTGATTCCAGTTAAGGGCATGTACTTCGGTTGCAGGCTCAATCTACAGCCCCATGTACGGGAGGCAACCAATCAATGTGTCTCTCTCACATGGATGCTTCTTTCTCTGTCTCCCCCTCCCTTTCACTCCCTCTAAAAATCAATAGAAAGAATATCCTCATCTATAAAATGGCAATATTTCTCTATTGCTTCAAAAGTGACATTAATTTTAGGCAGAACATAAAGCCTTATGGCTATCCAAATGTGTCTTGGATAGCCTTATATTCTGCCCAGAACACACACACACACACACCATAAGCACACAGAAAAAAACCCTGAAAATACATCAGTGCACAGAGGGCCTTTATTCTTTACCTCTTCTTCCCCACTGACAGAAGCAGCCATGCTGCCAAGACAGCAACCCCCACATGAAATATGAGAGTGGAGGCGAAGCAGCTCAATCGAAACAGCTCAATCAAAACAGCTTGAAAAAGGAAAGGCGGGTATGCTTGGCAGTGAAAGCCTCCGTGAAAAGGCCAGAGAACTTTTGATTTTGCCTTGACATCCTGGGCAAATAATCCTGCTCAAGGTCTGCTTAGCTCAAGGTCTGCTTATCTGAGCTTAGAGGTCAAACACCAACCTTTAACTTTTCACAGAGAGATAATATGAAAATGTGCTGTTTTTTGAAAAGTGCTCTGTGAGAAATGTCAGGGTTCAGCTTAGAAGCATACTCTGGAGAGCAGAGCTGAGAGTGATTCTGAAACCAAGCTGTTAAGAAATTGATGAGGTAGAATGAACAGGTAGAAGAAAAGCTTGCATTGCTTCAACACAGGGGGCTGTTTTGCTTCAGGCCAAAAGCCACAGACTGACCCAGTAGGATTCAGATTACTCAACTTTCTGAAATGGAATATGACTCTTCCATATGACTCTACAAGGCTGCTTCATTTGATCTGATTAAGACTCACTCATTCTATCAAGCCTACTTCCATAGCCTCCATATGACTCAGATTGTCCTCAGTTAAGGACAATAAACATTGTTATCAAAAAAAGAAAAAAGAAAAAAGGCGAGGAGGGCATTTCTTAGCATTAAGAATGGCAGTTCTTTAAGATTTTAAGCTTGAATCTCAAATTAGAGATACAGAAGTAAAACCTCCCCATCTCCCAGGTCTGATAATACTAGTCATTCCCTTTATTACCTAAAAGAGAGAATCCATGAGCACATATTTACTTCAAACTCAAATGTGCTACTTGGTTTGGAATCAAAGCACAAAGTTAAGCCAGTTGGAAGAAAAGAGCATTCTTTAAAATCCTGTAATTTGCTGGGAGAGTGTAAAGAAGCATTGGAGTGAGTCACACTGGGCACTTATCTTTAGGGACAGAATCTGTATTTGGAGTTTCAGAGAGACCTTGGCCAGCATTCCTCTGCTTTTGTTTCTCCTAGCCAGCCTCTCTGATGGTTAATGCACCATCTGGGACATAATAATTCCTTCTTATCTTAGGGTATTTTACAATTTCCTTTCGTGACTGACCAGAGAAGATCAGGGTTTGTATAATTTGGTGTTTGCCAGATGCTAAGCATTAGAACTGTTCATCTGAGGGCCTGGGTAACAAACCTGATGCCAAAAAGGTAGAAGCACCTTAATGCAAAGAAGATTTTAAAGAGCTGACTGGCTGAATACATCTAATACCCATGAAATCAATAGAGAACGCATACTTCCACACTGGGGATAAAGACTACAGCTGTAGCACGGTTTCTAAATCTCCAGATAGCCACCCTCACTGCTTATTCAGGAATGTGGGTTATCAGTAGTGGAGAGAATGGGCTGGATTGAAAATTAGAGACCTACTATACTGTAGGTAGGGACTTCACCTACAAAAACCTTAGCAGAAGGTTATTCTATTGAGACCAGCTTGGGATATTGATTGTTTTGTCTCTTACAAAATCTGCAAAGACGAATGGGTCTCTTTCACCGAATTACCTTGGGACCCTAGGAATGCCTCAGCCTTTTTGGAGGAAATCTTGATACCAAATAACATCTACCCTCTCAAAAAGAATTTCTGCTCCCTAGAAATGACAAAGGAATCAAAAGACTGCCAGCTCCATGAGTACAGAGACCATGTCTGTCATATCACTGAATTTCTAATGCCTAGGATTGTAAGCTTCCAGTAAATACATTTTGAAGGAAGGGACTAACTCTGCAAGCTACTTCTGAAACAAAAACCCAAAAGTGCTATTGAATCAGCTCCAGTTAAAACATTGTTCTGACCAAAAGACCAAGCTAACCTGGCCTAGCACAAGGCATTGCTAAGCATAGGCACATCTGTGCTGCAGAAAATAAACTAGGGCTAAGGGCCAAGTGTTGTCATGACAGCAGAAGAGTCCTCTTCCAGAGGGAAAGCATCCTTGGCTGAAGGAGGAAATAGTAGCCAGTCATGCTCCTAGGTGGCATGTTACAATTATGGCAAATGCACAATACAGCTCACCCTGTCATGGGCTTCAACCAACCTCAGACCTATAAAGCTGTATGAATGGAGGTCTACTTTTCCTGACAATGAAGAAAGGCCAGATGAGAACCTAGATGGCAGTGAAGGTAAATACCTGTACTAGCTGCCTCCCACAACCACATCAAAATTACCTCTAAGCCCTGGCTGGTCTTGTCCAGTGGATAGAGTGTTGGCCTGTGGACCTTCAGGGTCCCAGGTTTGATTCCGGTGAAGGGCATATACCCAGGTTGGGGGCTAGATCTCCAACAGGGGGCATGCAGGAGGCAGCCGAGCAATGATTCTCTCTCATCATTGATGTTTCTATCTCTCTCTCCCTCTCATTTCCTCTCTGAGATTAATAAAAATATATTTTAAAAATATTACAGCTAAAATACAGAACAATCATCATCCAGAACTGCCTGAAAGCTGGATGAGTAAAAGTCCTAGAACTAGAAGAAAGCACAGTGAGACAGGTAGGAGGGACAGAGGCATGGCATGGGCTGGACCAGCACCCACTTGTGCTGCTTTTTAAATCGGGAGAGTGATTGTCTCTGCAGAAGGCCCCATGAGGAGCAAAGGGTCCCAGCCTCACATCAGACCCCCAGCCCAGACTTCTAGAGCTAGGAAAAGAAGTCCCCATAACGACAACTTTAAAAACCAGAGGGGATTGGGGCTCAGTGACATGGAAGCTTCTGGAGACCCAGCTGTTCCTCTTAAAGAGCAGACACACGAACTGAATTTACAAAACCCTGCTTCCTCTAAGCTCTAGCACAAGGAGGAACTGGATTGTCTTGCATCAGAGCAGGAACTCCAGCTTTCTTTCAGATGGAGGTGCTTGTAGGGGTCATTGTTCCTGTTCTGGGATCTCCCAGGTCACAGGGCTGACTGGCAGCCATTTTTGTTTGCTCTACCCCAGTTATTCCCTGAGTCCCCACTGGATCCAATTTGCTGCCCCTCCCAACCTGTGCGCAGTGACTTTTGCATATGAATGGTCTGTCCTTGCTCCTGCATCAGAAATTGCTAAATGTCTCAAACAAGCAGCAGCTGGATCAGGGTGCCCCAAACCTATCAATAAAAGGCCCAAGACCTGTCACTAGCACCAGTCTACCTTGCTTCACAGCTGGGCCTTGCTTGGGCATTTACAAACACAATACTAATAGGAGAAATCTGCAGACCTCTCTATAGTTCCTGCAGAGTAACCCCAAGAGAGGCAGAGTTTGCACCTCCCTGGAGATCCAAGAGCCAGTGCATCCAGTGGACAGCATCAGACCATACCAGATTACAACTCCACACATCCATAAGCACACACAAGGGACAGACTCAGTGAGCACCAAAGCCCCACTAAAGCAAGTCCTGCTCCATCAGTATCTCCTGCACAGCAGCTCTTCCATTGTAGCCGCAGCTGGTCCTCACAGCCAACTGGCCTACAGGTTAATTCCTCCCAGTGATACCAACACCAATCAATTCTCAACTACAACAAGACTGCCCACAGCCCACAAAGAGGCGCACTTAGAGTGCCTAGCTTAGCTTAGCTTAGGAGGCTAAGCCACTGGGCTCTATGGGACACCTATTATATAAGACCACTCTACCAACTCCAAGAGATACAGCAGCTCTACCCAATACATAGAAACAAACACAGGGAAGCAGCCAAAATGCGAGACAAAGAAACATATCACAAACGATAGAAATGGAAGAAAGCAAGCCACTGGATTCAGAGTTCAAAAACACAGTTATAAGGTTACTCAAGAATCTTCAAGTAACTTAGTGAGATTTTCAAGGATCTTAGAAAGCCAAACACTAAAAGAATGGAAAAGGCCGAAACCGGTTTGGCTTAGTGGTAGAGTGTTGGTCTGCGGACTGAAGGGTCCCAGGTTCGATTGCGGTCAAGGGCATGTACATTGGTTGCGGGCACATCCCCAGGGGGTGTGTGCAGGAGGCAGCTAGTCGATGTTTCTCTCTCATCGACGTTTCTAGCTCTCTATCCCTCTCCCTTCCTCTCTGTAAAAAATCAATAAAATATATTTTAGAAAAAAGAATGGAAAACGACCAGTCAGGAATTAAGCATACACTGACTGAAATAAAGAATAACATATAGGGATTCAACAGTATAGTTGAGAATTCTGAGAATCAAATCAATGATTTGAAATACGAGTAAGAAAAAAACACCCAATCAGAGAGCAAAAGGAAAACAAAAATATGAAGATAGTGTATGGAGCCTCTGGGACAACTTCAAGCACACCAACATTAACATTATGGGGATGCCAGAAAAAGAGAGCCAGATATTGAAAACCTATTGAAGAAATAATGACAGAAGACTTGCCCTATCTGGCAAAAGAAATAGACTTTAAAAAAATATATATATATATATATATATATATATATATATATTTTTTTTTTCAGTCCGCAGACCGACGCTCTACCACTGAGCCAAACCGGCTTCGGCTAAAAAATATATTTCTTTATTGATTTCAGAGAGGAAGAAAGAGGGAGAGAGAGAAACATCAATGATGAGAGAGGATCTTTGATCGGCTGCCTCCTTCATGCTGGGGATCGAGCTTGACTGGAATTGAACCCGGGACCTTTCAGTCCACAGGCCAATGCTCTATCCACTGAGCAAAACTAGCTAGGGCAAAATGAGAATCTGAAAAGCAGCAAGAGAAAAGCAGTTAGCTACCTCCAAGGGAGCACCCATACAACTGTCAGCTGATTTCTCAACATAAACTATGCAGGCCAGAAGGGAGTGGCAAGAAATACTCAAAGTGATGAATAGCAAGGACCTACAATCTAGAACAGGGGTGTCGAACTCAATCAGAGAAGGGGCCAAAATCTAAAATCCAGCCTAAATCGCGGGCCGAATGGTTTACTGAACAGTCATAAACTGTCATTGTGATGGAAACGCAGCGGAGTGCAGTGATGACAGCGCGGTGCGGGTCACATTGCAAGGCCTGGCGGGACGGATTTGGCCCGCGGGCCTTGTGTTTGACACATGTGATCTAGAGCTTCCTTAAAAAAAAAGTCAACCCATGTGGATAACATTCTTTCAATGTATCATTAAAAAAAAAAAAAAAAAAAAATGAAGGTCAGATAAAGAGTTTCACAGACAAGAAGAAGCTAGGAGCTTATCACCACCAAACCAGCATTACATGAAATGTTGAAGGATATTCTTTAAGAAGGGGGGGGAGGGGGGGAGCTAAAAATAAAAATATGAATAATAAAATGGCAATAAATACATATCTATCAACAATTTAATCTACAAATCAAAATAAACTAATAAGGAATCTAATCAACAGAATAAACCGGTGAATAAGATAGAATCAGAGGCATGGAAATGGAACAGACTGACAATTCCCAGAGGGAAGGGTAGAGCAGGAGGAGATCAGACAAAGATCTTATATGCATATATGCACTACCTATGGACACAGACAATAAGGTGGTAAAGGCCTGGAGCAGGATAGGAATTGAGTGGAGAGAGGTAATGCAGAGAAAAAAGAGGGACATCTGTAATACTCTCAACAATAAAGATTAAAAAAAAAAAAAAAAGCAAGGCACGGTCTCCTACATTATACTTAAATGTAGGGACTGAGATCCCATTAGAAAGAGGTTTAAAGACGCCAACTGACCACTTGGTCATCCTGGGATTACACAAGAGGTTAACCAAACAGGATTTTATGTTATCCCTAGAGGCCTGGTGCACAAATTTGTGCACATTGAAAGAAAATTAATTAGAAGAAATATTTTAATATCTCTATTTACCCTTTCTCTATAATAGAAGTGTCAACCGAATTCACAATCGACAATGACAGATCAAAACAAACACATGCAATTGGCGCCAGTGAGAGCTTTATATGTATCATGCATGTATGAGCCAACTTAGCCTTTTATATATATAGGATAAACTTGCTTAATTATATCTGCTTTCTGATTTAGCTAAACTTTTTCCAGCCCAGTGAAGCACCTCAACTTATCTTTCAGGTAATTGTTAGCAGCACAGCAGTAAATATCAACAAGAAGCAGATTATTATTGTAGTTCACACAGGGAGAAAAAAGGGTAAAATATTTAATTACAGCAGTGTTTGACTATATTCTGAGCAGTGAGAAAACTTGAAGTCATTTTCAAGATCCACCATTTCTTACTTCTTTTCAGTTGGGTCAAGTTTCTAAGTTTTTTAAATCTCCGTTTTTCAGCTAATGAAAAGAAAATAGAATTCTACCGAGTCTCCTAACTACCTACTCCAGGACTTCTGCAAGGATCAAATGAGATGAAGCACAGGAAAATGCTTCCCAAACATTTGGTTAAAGTGTGAAATGTTTGCACCTGACTATAAAGCAAGTCATGTTCCTGGGCTAAAGAAACTGCAAGGAGGCTAGTCGCTAGGGAGAGGAAACCGGGCATTGCTGTGACGTTATTACCTGGGTGGTCAGACACTTAGCATATCAGCCTTATATATTAGTATATACATATTATAAAGACTCTGCTAACATTTCCTGAATTTTTATTTATGCACCTAGAAGTAGAGTAAGCACTTGCATGAACATTTTATTTAATCCTCACAACAATCCTATGAGAGGCACTGTCATTCCCATTTTGTAGATAAGGAAACTGATGAAAGGTGGGCTTCAGGAACACTAACCAGTATCTACACGAGAGAGAGAGAGAGAGAGAGAGAGAGAGAGAGAGAGAGAGAGAGAGAGAGAGAGAGAGAGAGAGATATGCAAATTGACCATAACTCCATTGCCTACCAGCCAATCAGGAGTGGATATGCAAATTAACCCAACAAATGTGGCAGGTTAATTTGCATACACAGGCACAGAGTGGCTAGGTGGGGCAGGGCGGAGGGAGCTTCAGGAGTGGCACTCCAGCTGGAGCAGAGAAGACTGAAGGCTCCAGCTGGAGCGAAGATGGAGGCAGTGGCCAGAGCAAAGGCCTGGGTCCTAGTTGCCAGAGGAAAACCAGTGCTGGCAGTCAGGGAAAGGCAGGCCTACTGCACGAATCTATGTGCAACGGGCCTCTAGTATAATAGAACAGGACTCACATTCAGGCTTGTCTGACTCCTGAATGCCTTCTGCCTCTTGCTTAGTTGATGAATAGGTAGGTGATCAAGATCAATTCTTAACTTCTCTCTAAAACTAATCCAATACTGTCAGGAACTGTCTAAAAGATGCTAACCACATAGGCTAGCATCTTAAAGGAAGATCTTGGATAAAGGATCAGAAAGGAAGTTCAAAATGCAGGCCCTAACCCAAAAGCTATGCTTCTTGACCCAATTTTTTCATACTACTCAGCTGAGAAAAAAATGTCCAAACACTAACCAGACACAGTTCTTGGTCATGTTCTGGCCAATTCCACATTAATAATGCCTTGAATTGGAAGCTGTTCCAGTTAGTAAGATTTTTATACAATCTCCAAAATAAGCCAAAAGGCCTTGCTTTGGCCCTGCAATTATTTTGTTATAAGCTCCTCCACTATATTATTATTTTCCTCCTTGAGAATTTCCTGAGGAAAGTCAACGTAAGAAAATTTTTAAGTTAAATTAGATTTACTGGCCAATTATGTCATTTTCTTATCTCTCTTTACTTTGTTTGGAAATGTATTTGCAATGTTTCTAAAAGGCAAAAAGAACCCACCAAAACAACAGTTTTCCAAGATAGAGATAAGGACTTAAGATGATTATTTTTTACTAAAAAGTATTCAAAGAAGAGACAATTACTCATTTCACTGGGAGAGAGGGTAACTTTAGAGGATTCTGACTGGTATTACTTAGCGCAATTAAATTGTGATATAATAAGATACCACTGACTTACTCAATGCTGACTTTTAGAATAAAAAAGCTTGCATAGTTTGTGTTAACAACCAGAACACTCTACCTTCCTCCACCTGCCATGTACTCAAATCATTATCCTACAATCTGAGGAGACAGATTTAGGATTAATAATTTATTACCTCCCTATACTGCAATGTAGTTAAGAATATAGGACAGTTTGGCAAGAGAAAGTTCCTGCTGAAGGCTCATTGCTGTGAGACATATTCCATTAGTCATTCACCTTAAATTAGGTGCCCAGCAGATACAAGAAGAGCAGGGATATAATGCCACCTAAAAAGTCCCCTGAAAATGCTTTTCTCTTGAAGATAAGACCAATGCATGATCAAAATATATTATTCTCTTAAAAGAAAATGATACCACTTGGTCTGACTGGTACAACAGGGGCTACAGCCCTCAGAGTACAATCAAAGGGCAGGTACAAAGAAGGTGCCTTCTGTCTGCCAAGGGGCAAATATAAGCAGTTATGAGATCAAAATGAGAATTAGTGGGGAAAAGACTTCTTGCCCAACCAGGGGCTGTTTTTGTCCCAGCTGTAGTCTCTGTGGGGTTTGAGCGTGATAATTATTCTCTTCCACCCAGAGATTGGAACTAATTAAAAAATAAAACATGGCAGTAAGGGGTAGACAGAGATCAAAATACCATCATTATAAGAAGCGATAAGGTGACTGGAGAACATAGCTTAGATGTACAATCACAATGGGCTTTCTAATACTTTCCTATGTAGAATGAAATTGAACCAACTGGACAAATGCAGGCTGTCCTACCATGGACAAACCAGTTAGAACATGCAGGGAGAGAACACATACAAATCCTGAAGACTGGTCATTTCATACAACAGGATTCTTTTCCAAATTCACCAATCAGGAAAATCAGTCTTCCATTCATGACGATAGCCAGAGAAAGGGTAGGAAAAAGAAGACTTTCCTTCCAAATATTATTCCCTCGGGGGAAGTGAAATGTCCTTAATTAATGGGCTAAGACTGAAAACCAGAATAAGAAAGAATGATTCTCCATAACGTGTATTCCAATATGGTGCTATTCCAGCATTATCTTTAAGCTAAACCAGCAAACCTTTATTGTTATCTACTATGTGCCAGATGCTTGGCATGTTTCGTGAATAAGACAGTTTCATGAAGCAGATACATAATCAGGTAATCACAGTAGACTTCTACTCACAGCCATGACAGAGTAACTAGTACAAGACTCGCCATCTATTATAAAACTGGGCAGAATATACAAGAAAACTGTTTTCAGGAGATAAGAAGCAGTGCAAGGCAAAAACCCTCGAAATAAGGGACACTTGAAGTGAGCCCTACAATTGCCCATTTCTCTGTGGGGAACAACTTCCCAACCAGGGCACAGAAAGCTGGAACCCAAACAGAGCAGGGGCTTCATGGAGACCAAGAAGCAGACATCTGAGTTTGCCTAGAATGTGAGTGGTAAGACAATGAAGAGGAAGGAACTGTGAAAAGAAGGGGCAGGACCCCAAAAGTCCATTGGGAGGGTCCACTACCACCAGGCTGAGGGATGGGATGTAAAGGCAGAGGGCAAGACCACTGAGGTTTATTAGATGTAGATGGTACAGAATCACCAGAAATCATGCAGTGCTGGGGGAAGAAGGCAAAAGCATTTTGGAATTCCAGCTCTGCAAGAGCAAAGAAATCACCTTAACACTGCAGATCAGCAAACACCAGGAAGGCTTCACCTTAGAGCAGGTCACACCCCAGAGCAAGACCTACTCAGACATCTCTTCAAAAGTCTAAAACCCACAGTATAATGTGGCAGAGATGTACAGACATTATATGAGAACAGTAAAGAACAGTTCAACTGAGGGTACCCAGGGAAAGCATTACAAAGGAGCTTTATGTTTACCTGATTCAGAGTACATCAGGCAGAATGATAACGGCACATGCAGAGGAATGGAACACTCTGCCTGGAAACATGAGATGGTACTCCTCAAACAGTGATTTGAAAGTGGAGGAGAGAAAGGAGTATAGAATGATTCAGGGATTTCTACCTCAGAATATGAATGAAGGTGATCTTTTCATGGTTGTAGGGGATAAAAAAAGAAGGAAGAGGGCTAAAAGATCATGGGTTCAATTTTCATATATTAAGTTGGAGGTGCCCAGTCGGTGTGGCTCAGTGGATGAACATTGACCTATGAACTAGGAGGTCACATTGTTCAATTCCAAGTCAGGGCACATGCCGGGGTTGCGGGCTTGATCCCCAGCAAGAAGCATGCAGGAGACAGCCAATTAATTATTCTCTCCCAGCATTGATATTTCTATCTCCCTCTCCCTTCCTTTCTGAAATCAGTAAAAATAAAAATATTTTTAAAAATATATTTTATTGATTTTTTACAGAGAGGAAGAGAGAGGGACAGAGAGTCAGAAATATCAATGAGAGAAAAACATCAATCAGCCGCCTCCTGCACACCTCCCACTGGGGGTGTGCCTGCAACCAAGGTATATGCCCTTGACCGAATCAAACCTGGGACCTTTCAGTCCACAGGCCAATGCTCTATCCACTGAGCTAAACCAATCAGGGCAAAAATAAAAAACTGAAAGAAAAAAAAAAAAAAAGTTAAAGGTAGCTGAAACATTCAATTGCAGATGTATAACACAGAAGTGGCAAAAAGGTTTGTAACCCAGACAGAAGTGAATGAACAGTTACAGATATGAGAGTAGTGGGCACATAGGTTATAATTATGAGGGAAATAAGATTGCCCAGAGAGAGCACACAAAAATGAGACAAAAAAGGGTAGAACCAGAACCACAAAGAACAAAACATTTAAGGGACAAGCTAAGAAGGAAGTGAGGGAAGAATAATTAGAAAGCTTAATGCATTAGCAGGAAGGAGAACAAAGTAAAGTCTGGTATATAACTTAAGGTAGGTAACCAAGGAAAGTCACAAGAAGTATGCAATGCAGCAGAGATGTTAACTACAATAAAAACTAAAGGTCTGCCCAGCCAGCGTGGCTCAGTGGTCGAGTGTTGACCTATGAACCAGGAGGTTATGGTTTGATTCTCTGTCAGGGCACATGCCTGGATTGCGGGTTCAGTCCCAAGTGGGAGGCGTGCAGGAGGCAGCTGATTGATGACTCATCATAAATGTTTCTATTTCTCTCTCTCCCTCTCTAAAATCAATAAAAATGTACATGTTAAAAAAAACACACCTAAAGGTCTCCAACTAGAAAGTCACTGGTTACCTTGGCAAAAACCTAGGTTTGAGCAGAAGCCAGACCTCATTAGATGTCTGATGTGTTCTATCCGCATTCAGAAAGCTTCACTGGCTGGGAAGAAAGACTAAGTCAGGGAACTGGCTAGAGATTCCTCACAAAGAACATGTCTAGCTCAATAAATATTTATTGAACAAATATGTAACTTTGAAAAAGTGAACAAAAGAATAATTTGTACCCATCTGGTTATTTTACCAGTCTTTGTTTCTTACTGTGACTGTTTGTCTATCTGCAAATTGGATGTGTATTATGCATAAGCCAAGTTCTATTTCCTCCATGAAGCCCTCCCTGATTTTTCTAAACTTCAGTAACATCATGTACTGTAATAAAAAAGACAGACAATAACAAGTATTAGTGGGGACAGAGGGAAACTGGAACCCTCATATATTGCTGGTGTAAATGTAAAATGGTGCAGGTGCTGTAGAAAACAAAAAGTTAAAGAATTCCCATTTGATCCAGCAATTCCACTCCTAGGTATATAAACAGAATGTGATATATCATTCAGCCATGAAAAGGGATGAAGTACTGATACATGCTATAATACAACATGAATGAATGAACCTTGAAAACATCATGCTAAGTGAAAGAAGCCAGACATAAAAGATTACATAGTGTATGAATTCATTTATATGAAATATCCAGAATAGGCAAATTCAGAGTCAGAAAATAGATTAGTGGTTTCCAGAAGCTAGGAAGAAGGAGGAATAGAAAGTGACTGCTAATTAGTCCTGGGTTTCTTTTAGCAAAGGGAGGTTTAAAGAAATGTTCTGGAATTCTCTCTCTCTCTCTCTCTCTCTCTCTCTCTCTCTCTCTCTCTCTCTATATATATATATATATATATATATATATATATTTAAGAAATTAGAAGAGGGGATATATATATCCCCTCTTCTAATTTCTTACTAAAGAACTCTTAAATTCTACCCATCTATTTAGCACTACTTCATATTGAGTGAAATTACTCTCTTCAGTGAGAAATTCCTTGAAAAACAATCTCATCAATTTTCTCCTGGACTATTTCATTCACTTCCTAATAGATATCCTACTCTAGTCCTGACATCCCGCCCCTTTTCATCTTATTTCAATCCCCACTGTTATCATTCTTCTATATCCCAGCAAAACGATCTAGAAATTTATCAGTATTATTCTTCTGCTTAAATTTTTCAATAGTTCCTACTTCCTTAAAGCAATGATCTCGAAGGTAGAATGCTTGCTTACAAAAAGGTGCACAAGACAAATAACTGGAATATGAAAATATTAGTACTATTTATATGTTTTTTTGGTTGATCCCTTTAAATTTTTGTTTTTGCCAGTACAATGGTACTTGTTATAACATATGAACAAACACATATTGGGGTGCATCCTTAACCTTTTTATGGATTAGAGTACATAATCAGGAAAATTTGTAGAACACCTACCTAAAAAGATTAAAATCAAAGTTGCTGTGCATGGCATACAAGATCCTTCGTGACCTGGCCACTATCTACCTGTTCAGGAGCTGCCATTCCAGCTTTGCTCTTTGTATACTAGCAACACTAAACTGCTTATACTAATAGACTTTCCACTATATACCAGGCAGTTTCACACTTTTGTGTCTTTGTTCTTGCATTCCCATTGCCAGGGAATACAACTGCCCAACAATCACAACTTTCAATTGTAGGGAAGTTATACATTGTTATGCTACATAGAATAAGTGAGTGTTGATGAATATTCTCCTTCTAAATGTGTTTTTGGGATAAATTCCTAGAAGGTGAATTACTAAGTCAAAGAGCATATAACTTTTGAAGATCTTGATATTTATGTCAAAAAACTCTCTGTTCAAATTCCCAAGCACAATATAAGGGCAACCACATCACCCCTTGGCACTACTATATATTTTTACATTCATTTTCATCAATATGATGGATTAAAAATTATGTCCCTTTAATCTGTGTTAGTAATGAGAATGAACATGTTTTAAATGTTCATAAGTCATTTTAATTTCTTACTTATGTTATTCTCTGATTATGTCCTTTATTCAGTTTTTTCTACTAGGATATTGTATTTTTTTCAAAAATGATGAGAAAGATATCTGATAAATAAAAATATATAACAAATTTGTCATGTGTTGCTTGCATGATCACTCAGTTTGAACACACCTGATTCTTGGTTCTTTCATGGTAAAAATTCCAAACTTTCTTAAAACACAAGTAGTACTATTTAATCCCCACTAGAACCACTCCTAACAATACCAACTTTGTACCTTAATACTCAATCTGCTCACTAGGATGCTGTTTTTAAGCACCCAGCTCAGGAATATTAAGACTAACCCAAGGAGCCCACAGTACAATGCCTAATCAAGTACAGAAAATACAGAAAAACTAGGAAATGCTTCTTCCTCCTCTATACTTGGAATCCCTCAAATATCATTGTCTTTGGTCCTCCAAAAGATCACCTGTAGTTAGAAGGTACAGTAGCATCGAAAAAGAACATGAGCTTTAGAGCAGACAAACCTGGGTTTAGGATCCTGGCTTTATCATGTTCTTGCTATGTGATCCTAGTCAAGTCATTTGGCCTCAATTTCCTTATCTATAAAATAAGAATAAAACTACTGGTTTTAGGTTTATCCTGAGAATGAAATGAGATAAGAGATGTAAGGTTTGTAACCAGGGGTTTTGAATACTGTAGGTACATTCCAAAAAATGTTGTTTTCCCACTCTGATGGTGCCAAATCAGTAACTTATTTAATTCAAATGATCTTACATAAAATGTTAACCTGAAATAGCTCTCCCAGCAAAGCATCATCTAGGTAAAAAACATTTAGGTCAGCTTTCTGTCAACTGCAATTTCCATTGCGATAATTATGCAATCATCAACCACCTCTGCAAGACAACAAAAACCATGAAGTTGATATTACTGAAATTGCTAAATACAGCAATAACTTGAGTATCAAGATCCTGACCACCGATTCCTTTAGGAAAGCAATAGAAACCTTTGTAATTAAAGGAGCAAAAGGCTGATTAGTTATCCCAGACAGTGGTCTCTACAACAGAAGCCTTTTTTGGTCACTACCTAGAATGGCAGCATACTCAGGAGTCTTTCTCAAATTGCTCTTTTCTCACATTTCATACTCTGAAAGAAACAATGTCAACAAATAAACTGAAGGGGAAAGGAAGAAAAAAAGAATGGAATCTAGCTTTCTTGGCACTCTTCTGGCAAGACGTTCTAAATTGGTGAAATAATCTCTAGGAGGAAGACATACTTTATGAAATCTATCAGAAAAACCCCTTTCTATGAGGAAAGCAAGGAACACATTCTTCCTGTGACATTGATCCTTTTAGGAAAGGAAGCAAAGTATCATTTACTAAGCACCTATGTTCAGATGCTGTAGCATACTATTTAATTATGTTATCTCTCAAGTCAAACTATGAGGTCGGTCTTACCTTCCTTATAGACAACAGGTAATTTGCTCAAAGTTTATTATTATTAAGTGGAAATACCCAGCTCTAAGTCCAGGTGTCAGGTCTGTCCAACTTTGAAACTTTTCTCTTTTCATTATACCTCAACAAATCTGCAAATGACTGTGCCAATTCTCTTAAATGAGAAAGAACCCAATTTAATTGTTAGTGCCAGAAAAAACAAGTAATTCCAATTAAGTGTCCACCAATAGCCTGTTTCTGTCAATTAGCACACTGCTTTTCTGCTTCCTTCTGTTTACCAATTTCCCTATATAGTCTTTAAAATGAACTGAAGGACTCACACAAAATACCCTTTTTTAAAAACATTAATAAATCTATAAAGAAAATGGTACCTGTTGACAAGCACAGCACACTGAAGCAGAAGCAAATATAAAACAGATGCAGGCTTCTCAACCACTTCACAGATGTCTGCCAACAAAATCCTGATAAAATCCAGGAAGCAGAACTTGGCTTGACTCCCAGCTTCTTCTCCATTGCCTTCCAGATAGGCAGAACCAGTCCACTAGAAAGAAAGAAAGAAGAAATAATATGCCAAGTAATTAATAATTGATTCCTAGAAATGTGGCATGCTAGAGAACATGATAAATTAGAGGAAAGAAAAATTTCAAGTTTGTCTTTCACTGCTCAACTCTGCCCATAAATTTTAAACCTAAGCTTTGACATAGCCTATAATTATCAGGATAAAAAGATAGCAAGTGATGAGAAATGAATCCACCGTAAAACAGAAACACCTTGTATTCCATTATTTTCTAGTCTAACTGTAAATCAACTATGTGGAAGAATGGAAAGAATACTAGCCTGAAAAAAGATCTGTTTCAGTACCAGTTCTTGCTAACAGCTTTGTGGCTTTGACCAATACACTTTCTTATCTATGAAATGATGAGATTGGACCTGAAGGTTTTATGTAACCATGTTTTGGTGTGTTTTTTTATTTAATGTGATGGTCTTTAGGCAGGGCATATACTCTCCAGTTTGCTACTGCCCCACCTCTATTATCTTAAAATTTTATCCAATATATACTTCAATGTCACCTCCCTGACCCCTAGAATCATTTGTAATTCCTGACTAGAATTCATACATTCAACAAATATTTACCAAGCCCCTACTGTGTGCCAGATATTGTGCTGACTACTCTATAACCTAGGGGCCATTTGACTTATGTCCCTTTCAGGAGGAAAATGTGATTTTCCAACAGTTTCTTCTGTATTACACAGCTTCCCTATATCATATAATTATATAAATCTTGTCAACATTAGAGCTGATCAAGTTCTGAAGAAGCCATTCAAAAACTTTCTGTCCAAGCCCTGGCCTATATAGCTCAGTTGGTTGGAGAGTTATCCCCTACGCCAGAAGTTGGTGTTTGAGTCGAATACTGTTATCAGGAAACACACACACACACACACACACACACACACACACACACACACAGACACGGCTACAAAAGTAAGATACAGCCCAACCAAGAAAAGGCTCTAACTGAGCCTTAAACATACGAAGGACTTCATCTTTCTCATTCACTTCCATCATTCCTGTTTCTAGTTGTTTTGTAATTGTATGTTAGGGGAAAGGGGGCAGAAAGGTGTGTGCACCAGAGACATGCTCAAGAGATTAATAAGTGGAGCCTAAGTTAAAAGTACTAGTATATCCAGCAATGTCTCTAGCCTCCTAAGATGTAATGGGAGAGAGTGTGTGTGTGTGTGTGTGTGTGTGTGTGTGTGTGTGTGTGCATGTATCTTAAGCAACAATTTCTATCTAGCACGAAAGGATTTTAAACTCAAGGTGACTCAGCACCTGTTATAACAGCGTGACAGGTGGGCGATAGAAGCAGTAAATGAATAGGTTTTGAAAATGGGAGTAATAAACACTATTGAATTAGCAAGCTGATTAAAAGTACAGTGTCTTACAAATCATGCATTAGAGAGAGGCAGAGCTATGCTATGAACTCCCAACCAGTCATTTCTATGAAACGTACAATTGCCAAAAGGCACAAATCACTGCTGGGTCTAGTGGAAGGCTTGCTGACCAGGGCAGGAACAACCCATCACCAAGATCCAAATGGTTGGTTATATAGAATCAACGGTAACAGCCCGGGGAGACAACGCACACCCCCACAATACTTGACAAATGAAAATCTAGAAAAGCGTGCAACAGTTCTGGCATTTGGGGCATTACAAGTACACCCGAAATAAAAGCACTCTCTGTTGCAGCAGCTGTTCAGACAGAGCAGGGGGTAATGTTTACTTAATACTTCAGGTTGATGGGGAATGCATCACAGTTCAGTCTGTCAGCTACATACGTGGAACTCCACTTATGTACACAGCGATAAGATATGTTTGAACAGCCTATTCAGTTGGTGTGAGTAATCAAGACTAAAGCTCCCTTTAAGAAAAAAAGAAGTCTCAGATATTTGAGAGAAAGTTACAGAACAGACTGCCATGAATAAATAGTTTTGCTTATATTTGCAGACATTGTTTTCCAAATAGCTCGGGAAATGAACAGATTGTTGGAGGGGTAGGGGGGTCGTCTATCCAATTTGTTTCTAGGTTTCAGTCTGTTAATCCTATAAGAAAACACACTAGTCAGCTAATTTCTCTTCACCTGCTGCCTCAAATGTCGGTGGGGCACAACCATCAGGAGGTGAGGGAGGGCAAAGCTTTCCTGGAATCCTGCCTGGGTCTCTCCTGATTTCCTTCATTTCACCTTTGTGCTCCCTGCAGCCCCCACGGGACCCTCTCCGTGGGGCATAATTTTCCAAGTCCAAGCCTTGGATAAGGCAGGTTTCCGCAGAGTAATTTACACGTCGTGCTCAGCCCCGCCCTCCTTACTTAACCTGCACCAACTTTCTATCTGGGTGGGAACACCAAACACCTGAGACAGCAGCTGAGGGCGAGGCTGCAGAAGCCGAGGGGGGCCGAGCCCGCGGCGCCCCGAGCCGGTCTGTCCTTCGGGGGATGGAGGGAGCTGCAAGGCCAGGCCCGGCCTGAGACGAGGAGTGCAGCCTGGGTGGGACCCGACCTCCGTATCTATAGAGCCAGGAGCAGCTGGCAGTCCTCGCCGGGCCAGAAGCGCCACCTCCGGGTCCCGTCAACCCGCAGCGCACCCCAGAAATAGCCCGTTCCGCTCGCCCCTCCCCTGATGAGCTCGTGGTCCTCGGCCCGGCAGCCGGCCTCCTCGGGCCACCTACCGGGGCTCAGAGCCACACAGCGGGGCCCCGGCTACCAGGCGCCTCCGCCTCCTCCCGGTCCATGGGGTGGGGCCCCCCACCTCCGCTCCCCTCACCCGGAGGGGGAGGAAGAGGAAGAAGGTAGCAAGAGGCTTCCCACCCAGCAGCTCCCTCTCGCCTCAGCCTTCCCGGACAGCGACGGCGGCCGGAAACGCCGCCTCCTCCCACCTCCGGGCGCAACCCGGAAACACACTCTTCATGCTCTGCTAGCCCTCCCACCCTACTCCCCTCGGGAAACTCAAATCCAGCCGCAAAGGCCGGCGGGAGGAGGGGCAGGTCCGGGCGGCAGAACTACCTACAGGGTGAGGAACCCGAGCCTCCAGGCCGTCGCCTCCCGCACTCCAGAGGCGGTCTGCACCTTCTTCACCTGCCCTGCGCGCGCCCGGGGCCCCGGACTCGGGCAATACCCACAAGCAAGATGGCGGCGGCGGCGGCACCTGCTACGGCTTAGCGCCCCTCCGTGCTATTGGCCAGCGCCCGGAGTGAAGACGCCTCTGATTGGTCCAGAGCGCTGCGGGGGGGCTGGGGGCGGGGCTACAGCCGCCGGGAGCTGGGAGTGGACGGCGCGGCGTGAGCAGCAGCCCCAGGCTCCCGGAGCAGCGCGCTCGCTCGGAGAGGACTTCGCCGCTCGGGGCCGCAGCCTGGTGAGCTCAGCCCCCTCCGGGCCCTCCCCTGCATCCCAGCCGGGGCCCTCTCCGAGCCGGCGCGGATCGACGCCGACACATCCCGGAGACCCTATCGTGACTCCATCGCATCATAATCGCGACTTCATCGTGCCCTGTCGAGACTCCATTTTGTCACAGCTCTTTTCAATATATATAGCTTTTTTCTTTTCTTTTTTCTTTTTTTTAATTTGCCCTCTCATCTTTGGGGGCTGTCCCTTGTGGTTTTGCCGTGATCTCCGTGACATCACCGCACCATCGTGAAGTGTGATCTCATCGCCGCCCTGTCGTGACTTCATCAATGTCGTGTTGTGACCTGGCTGCGGCCGGACAGGTGGTGACTGCCAGGAGCCCTCCTCCCCTTCTCATTCCCCCATCTCAGCAGCCCCTCTTCGATTATCCGGCTTTTGGATTCTCCACTGTCCTGGGAGCTCCCCGGGACCCTTTCTTGCTTCTCCGGTACCTGCCGGCATCCACGGCCGGTAGCGAGGCGGGGAGGGCGAGGAGAGGGAGAGCAAGGGGTTAATTCTGCTGCTGCTGCTGCTGCTGCTGCTGCTGCCGCCGCTGCCGCCGCCGCTGCTGCCGCCCAAGGGAGGGAAAGGAGGGGAGGCAAGGAGCCTGCGGGGGCGACCGAGAGACCTGGCTGGAGGGTGGGGTCCCCAGAGGGGCCTCCAAGCCTTTGATGTTCTGCACCCAGCATCCTCACTTCAGCTGAGGCTTGTGCTGCCTTTTTGGAAGAAGGGAGGGGAAAGGAAAAAGGGTGCCCTTTTCCCCTCATGTCAGTCTGAGTACGGATAATCGAACTTCACTCTTCTGTGTCTCCATTCCTACCTGTCTGTCCTCACCTCTCCCTCCCTGTGTGCCTTAGCGGAGGGAGATAAAACTAGGCTTCTGGTGCCAGGGGACAGCGGAGCTGTGGGGCCAGCTCCCTCCCGCTCCCAGGAGGTGGGTGAGGAGAGCTGTCCAACCGAGCAGCAGGATGCATGGTCCTTTCATTCCCGCTCTCTGGAGGTGACCTTGGACCGGGGTCCCTTCATCCCTACAGATTTGAAGGTCCAGCCCCTTCCAGGGAGGTCACTCCTGAGGAGCCCATCCCTCCCACTGTGCTAATCCCTCCTTCCATCTTCCACTCCCGCCCCCGCCCCCGCCCCTCCTCTGCAGAGGGATGCTCAGTCCCTCTTGTGTTCACAGTTGGGCAAGACGGGCATCATGGCCTCGGATTGTGAGCCAGCTCTGAACCAGGCAGAGGGCCGAAACCCCACCCTGGAGCGCTACCTAGGAGCCCTCCGAGAGGCCAAGAATGACAGCGAGCAGTTTGCAGCCCTGCTGCTAGTAAGGAGCTAACCGAAAATTGGGAGGTGGGAAGGGCTGGGTGATTGGGCCCCCTAGGAATGGGGTCAGCAAGTCCCCAAGGATATAGAGGTGGTGCTGGCAACCCTGGAGTCACCAAAGTGAACTCAAGATGCCTCTTTGGACTGAATAGAGGGGCGGGGGGGGGGGGGGGGGAGATAATGCTTGTGGCTCTAGGAGCTTTGGAGGAGGCTGCCTAGGTCTGCTCTCTGGGGTGTCCCAGAGCAGATGGGAGCTGACTCATAGGGTAACAGCAACCGGTAGTAACTAGTGCAGAGTACTTGAGTGCTGCGGATGGTGGTTCTGGAGGTGGGAAGAATAGCAGGACTGGAAGCGACTGGGAAGGGGTTCCAGGGGGGTGGCCAGCATGGCGGTAGGGAGGCTGAGGATAAGGGAACTGGCTCTGGGCTTAACCCTGTTGGAGAAACCCAAGCTGGGGACAGCAGAGCAGAAGCTGCAGTGCTGGGAAGAGGGGGGTTGGTGTGTGGGGGGTGAAGGGAGGAGGGAGCACAGCCCGCTGCTTGTTTGCCATGGCAACAAGGAGAAGGCTCTGGAGTCAAGGGCTGACACTGCAGCAGAGGAGGTGTTTAGGTGAAATGTAAGGGGAAATGTTTTGACAGGCAGAGTGGCGAGACACAGGAGCCATTTCCCCTGAGAATGTGGCGGGAACGGATCCGAGACGTTGCTGGAGGGAGCAATTGGGAAGGGACTCTACATCCTTGGAGGATTTTAAATACTGAGCCCTAAGCCCCTTCCAACTCAGGTCATAGGCATCTAGATTAGACATCAGGAAGAACGCCTGGCTGACCAGGTGACGAAATGGCAGAACAGTTAGTTGCGGGGGCCTGGGCCTCCCTTCCACGGAGATAATCATAGATGAGGGGTCCTAGAAGTCACACCTATCTGTCTCCAGGGAGAAGGAAGGAGCTGGATGAAATGATCTCTGGGAGGCTTCCTGATCCCGGAGTGAGTCCCATTACCTAACCTAATCCTGCTAGCGTCAACCCCCCCAGGGTACCAGGGGGACAGTCTTTGCCACCTCTTTCATCCTGCTGATGGCACATACTCCCCCTTCAGGTGACCAAGGCAGTCAAAGCAGGTGACATCGATGCCAAAACTCGGCGGCGGATTTTTGATGCCGTGGGCTTCACCTTCCCCAATCGTCTCCTGACCACCAAGGAGGCGCCGGATGGCTGCCCCGACCACGTCCTCCGAGCCCTGGGTGTGGCCCTGCTGGCCTGCTTTTGCAGTGATCCCGAACTGGCCGCCCACCCCCAGGTCCTAAACAAAATCCCCATCCTTGGCACCTTCCTCACAGCTAGGGGGGACCCTGACGATGCTGCCCGCCGTTCCATGATCGATGACACCTACCAATGCCTGACGGCTGTGGCAGGTACACCCCGTGGGCCCCGGCACCTCATTGCCGGTGGCACTGTGTCTGCCCTGTGTCAGGCATACCTGGGGCACGGCTACGGCTTTGACCAAGCCCTGGCACTGCTGGTGGGGCTGCTGGCTGCTGCGGAGACACAGTGCTGGAAGGAGGCGGAGCCTGACCTGCTGGCGGTGTTGCGGGGCCTCAGTGAAGATTTCCAGAAAGCCGAAGATGCCAGCAAGTTTGAGCTCTGCCAACTGCTGCCTCTCTTTCTGCCCCCGACGACAACCGTGCCCTCTGAATGCCTCCGGGATCTGCAGGCCGGGCTGGCACGCATCCTCGGCAGCAAGCTGAGCTCCTGGCAGCGCAACCCTGCACTAAAGCTGGCAGCCCGTCTGGCGCACGCCTGTGGCTCCACTTGGATCCCGGCGGGCAGCTCCGGGAGCAAGTTCCTGGCCCTGCTGGTGAATCTAGCCTGCGTGGAGGTGCGGCTGGCACTGGAGGAGACAGGCTCAGAGGTAAAAGAGGATGTGGTGACTGCCTGCTATGCCCTCATGGAGTTGGGGATCCAGGAATGCACCCGCTGTGAGCAGTCACTGCTTAAGGAGCCACAGAAGGTGCAGCTTGTGAGCATCATGAAGGAGGCCATCGGGGCTGTCATCCACTACCTGCAGCAGGTGAGGGTGCAGTCACCCACAGAGGGAACCCACTGGGGGGAGGGAGGGACAAGAGGCATGGGGAAGGGGAATGTAAAACTCCTGGCCCTCCGAGGGATGGGGAAACAGTGAAGTTGCTCTTACCGAGGGCTGATCCTGCAGCACCCCTGGATGTAGTGTGTGACCGAGCCTTCCTCTCTCTCCCTCTTTGTGCCTCTACACAAGCACCCTACCACACACCATATGTGCACTCACATCACAGTACACACACGCGCACATAACACAGTAACCTCCCACTCCCACCTCCCCCCCGTACACACACACACACACACACACACACACACACAATTGAAGCAGTCTGTTCTCAGTCTGTAGCATTGTTTTACACACATGCACATACAAACCTGAAACCCCGTAGGGAAAAGGAGCGAGGCTGCCTGGTCCCTGCTCTCTGTGGAAGTTCAGCTAACTCCTCCCCGTTCAGAGCTGCTGCAGAGGCAGTGTTTACTTTAGCTCTGGACCTCCAAGATTCCTTCTAGCCCTGAGGTACTTCAGAGGTGTCAGGTCAAGGGGAATACTAGGTGAGTCCCAGCAAGTACAAGGACATGACTTCTATTATCCAGTTGGCTCAGCAGACATGCCTTGAGGGCCTTGGCTATAATATAATTCCCTTCTAGCTGTTACTCCAAAGCTGGCTGGCAAGCCGTCCAGGCAGGGGTCCTGCTCCATCTCAAGGGGGTCCTGTGGCTACAGGTGGGGCCGGAGAAGCAGAAGGAGCCCTTTGTGTTTGCTTCGGTGCGGATCCTGGGTGCCTGGCTGGCCGAGGAGACCTCATCCCTGCGCAAGGAGGTCTGCCAACTGCTGCCTTTCCTCGTTCGCTATGCCAAGACCCTCTATGAGGAGGCTGAGGAAGCCAATGACCTCTCTCAGCAGGTGGCCAACCTGGCCATCTCCCCCACCACTCCAGGGCCCTCCTGGCCAGGGGATGCTCTCCGGTGAGTTTGCAGTTGCAGTTTGTCCAGCCAGACTGTTTTAAAGAAAAGTGCAACACATAGACTCTTCCTCTCCAGTCATCACTTCCTGACTGGAGATTGATTGCCTTGAGGATTGTTTCTGTTTGTCTGGGCAGGCTTGTTCCCACAGGACTCCTGGCCTGCCAAGTCTCACTTGTCAACCCCAGATTGCTCTATTAGGAGAGAACTCTTGCTTATTGAATATTATGCCAGGCATTTTTCTATACTCTTTACCAAAAGAAAAAAAAAATGATCTCATTACATCCACAGAGCAAATCTGTGACATCAGACCCATCTGCATCTTCAGGATGAGAAAAGTGAGACTCACTCACACCATGTGGCAGAGTCCAAGTGTGAGCTAGGCCTGTGCATCTCCAAAGCTTGTACTTTTTCTGCGGTATCTGTGAAGATGTATCCTCCTCCCCTACCTCCATTTCTCTTAAGGGGGGGTGCCCCCAAAAAGGGAATCTCTCCCCACTCCTCACACATCAGTCCCTTTCATATCCCCAGGCTCCTTCTGCCCGGCTGGTGCCACCTGACAGTTGAAGATGGGCCACGGGAGATCCTGATTAAGGAGGGGGCACCCTCGCTTCTGTGCAAGTATTTCCTGCAGCAGTGGGAACTCACATCCCCTGGCCATGACACCTCAGTGCTGCCCGACAGCGTGGAGATCGGCCTGCAGACCTGCTGCCACATCTTCCTCAACCTCGTGGTCACTGCACCGGGATTGATCAAGTGAGGCTGGGGAGGAGGTTGGAGGAGGCAACCGGGGTACTGCTCACACTCGCCCAAACTTCCATCTACTTAGCTTCCCTGTGCCCATGTGTTCCTGTTAGTGTTAGTGTGCGATGGTCTCAGAATATACTGAGCCACACACACACAGTTATGTGGCATCTCTGGAATCCCTCTGGGCACATCTGCCCGTTCTAGTCATAACCCAGGTGCCATGAACGGAGCCCAAATGAACTCTCCACCCTGCTGCCTAATTTTTTGCCAAATCCTGGCCTGGTGAAACCGGGACCCCAGGATCCCAAGTCTTCCCAGGGTTTGATCTGACTCTTATCAACTCTCCCCCATCCCCTACTTTACTTCCCTTTCTTTCCAGGCGAGACGCCTGCTTCACATCTCTGATGAACACGCTGATGACGTCGCTGCCCGCACTAGTGCAGCAGCAGGGGAGGCTGCTGCTCGCTGCCAACGTGGCCACCCTAGGCCTCCTCATGGCCCGGCTCCTGAGCACCTCTCCAGGTAAGTCCCGGGACCCAGTCCTGATGGATGGAGGCAGACGGCTGGGTGGGCCTGCCGGCCACTGGACATGCCACCATTTTCAGAAAAGGGTTTTACAGAATTTTCCAGTCAGAGGAACGTTCTACATGATGCCTCCATCCCCAACCCCACCCTATCCTTCTTCGCAAAATGATAATATTCTCTTCTTTCTGAAGACTTTTAAGGCAAGGTCTAGGTGGGTGTAAGTACAGGCCTACTCAGAAATCCAGCAGCCCAAGGAATCGGAATCCAGTGTTTTCAAGGTGGAGCCACCCCCAGCCTTGAGTCAGAAACCTGACTCCTCTCCATTGAGGTTTTTCTCTGCCTGGCACTTCACCTCCCTTGTGACAAGCTTCAGTGCTTGGTGCTCCTCTGCACATACCCTCTCCCCAACCCTGCTTTACTCTGGCTGTGTGCGGGGGGGAGGGGCAGCCCCTACCAGCCCTTTGTGTCTCCCACTTTGGCCGTGGGTGTCTGCTTAGGTCCCTCTGTCTCTGCCTGTTCCCTGTGCCCCATCTGTCAGGTTGGAAGAGCTGAGCAGATGCCTGGAAACAGGGTGTACTGAGCCTGTACCCTCAGCTGCCTCTGTTCCCTATAAGGATCCTAAGGGGTACCCAGCAATAGGACAAGGAGCCCCCTTGCTCTCTAGCCCTGGACTCCCAGCCCCAAGCATCACCACCACAGGCCCTGAGCAGAGCCCCAATGCTGGTTCACTCACAAATGCCACCAGGCTAGAATAACAGCCTCTGGGAGAGAGTCTGCAGTGCAGGGGTGACCCCCAGCCCAGCAGATAAACAAAGCTAGGTCACAAGCTCCTGGTCCCCTCTGGCGCCCTCTTCTGGCCTAAGAATCAAATTGGTGCAGCTACCTCAGCCTATTGAGAAGCCCTAGGCCCAGCAGCGCTCCTGTCACTCACTACTCAGGCTATAGGAAGGTCTGACCGTGAGGTGGAGTGCACCAAGATTATTACATTTAATTCTCACAGCAGATACTTAAGATTATAGTACTACTGTAGGTCCCATTTTACAAGTGGAGAAACAAAACCCAGAAAAGTGAATTACCCGAAGTCACACAGGCGGGGCTTGAACCCAGGAAGGTTCACGCCAGGCTGTGCTTTGCTCCTGGAGTGCCCACATAGAAAGGGAAAGCAAAGGCTGGCAAAGCAGCTGGCCCCTCTGGGTAATGCCCCCGCTCCCTTGCCTTCCAGCTCTTCAGGGAACACCAGCATCCAGAGGTTTCTTCGCGGCCGCCATCCTCTTTCTGTCCCAGTCCCACGTGGCGCGGGCCACCCCTGGCTCAGACCAGGCAGTGCTCGCCCTGTCCCCTGACTATGAGGGCATCTGGGCCGACCTGCAGGAGCTCTGGTTCCTGGGCATGCAGGCCTTCACTGGCTGCGTGCCACTGCTGCCCTGGCTGGCCCCCGCTGCCCTGCGCTCCCGCTGGCCACAGGAGCTGCTCCAGCTGCTCGGCAGCGTCAGCCCCACCTCCGTCAAGCCTGAGATGGTTGCCGCCTATCAGGGTGTCCTGGTGGAGTTGGCACGGGCCAACCGGCTGTGCCGGGAGGCCATGAGGCTGCAGGCGGGTGAGGAGACAGCCAGCCACTACCGCATGGCTGCCCTGGAGCAATGCCTGTCAGAGCCATGAGGGGTTTCCACTGGGGTCAGACCTGGGGGTGGGCAGTGAGGGAAGGAGGGAGGAGGCCTCTTCCCTGAAGCCCCCAAACTGAATTCCCCTCCCCAAACTCCCCCCTCAAACACCCCAGCTTTCTGGCTTTTTCAAGGGCAAGGGCATGGTGCCCACCCTTCAAGTGTAAGGAACTGCGTCCCGCCCCCTGGGGCCTCTCAGGGGCAGGGGTTGTCTTGGAAATCAGCGCGGCTGTCCCCGTCAGGACGGGGAAGATTGGAGTAGCCCCCAGGAAGGGGGCACTAGGTGTCATTGTGCCCAATGTCTGGCTCCCGCGTAGGACGGAGGCCCCAGGGTGTGTCAGGGCTGGCAGGAGCTGGCTGCTTCAACCCATATGCCCTGCCGGCCAGGGTGTGGGCTCCTCTAAGCCGTGGTGCCCCTCTGGCCTCCCAGGCCCATATCCTTTAACTTGGCCATTTTATTCTTGCCCTTGGCCCTTTGGGCAGAGAGCAGGTTCAGGCCATTGAAGTTTTTCCTATCAACCTCAGTGACCCAGGGTCAGAAATGCCCCGTCCGTCCAAGGAAACCTGGGCAGACAGGCCTGGAGGGGGTAAACCTTCCACCTGAGCTTCCTTGAGGGGACTGAGAAGCCCTTGGGTCCTGGTCTCTAAGCTTTTGTGTCATGTTGCAGCAGAGTGATGATGAGGGTTGGGGGGGTATTTATTTTGCTTGTCCTTATCTGCTTGGACACCTGAGCATCTGATTTCTGTCCTGCTGGTGCCATCCGGCCTGGCTGGGAGGGACACTTCCCCAGAAACTGCATGTTTCCCTAGTGATTGCACCCCATCGCCATCGTGGTGCCTGGCTTTAAATCCCACCCCGGCTTATGACTCCTTTCTGCAGAGAGACGCGACTGGCGGCTCCAGCAGGGACTACCATTCTTAGGAACCCAAGGGGACCCCAACACACACCCCTGATTCCTTGCTTCCCTCCTCCCCGCACCCCCCTATCCCCAGTGCGTTCTGTGATCGCCAAGTTCAAAGCTGTGCACATGTGGACACAATAAATGTTCATTGGTGACAAGATGGCTCCTGTGTGGTCTATCCTGCATCTTCTCTCTCTCAGGTCCCAGCAGATCACAGCTACCATTTGCTGAACACAAGCCCTACTAAGCATACTTCAACCCACCCAAGAATCCTATGAAGCAGGCATTGTCCTGATTTTACAGGAGAAGAAACTTAGGTAGATGATTTGCCCAAGATACAGTTACTAAGTGCCTGAGCCAGGACTTCATGCAGGCCATCTGACTTACCCCCCACCCCCCTCATTGCTAGTGTAGGGTTGCAAACTCATGTTGATTCGACCAGCCTAGTGGGGGTCCTGGTGACCTTCTGTACAGATGAAATGCTGTCCCTCCATGTCAGCAGGTTGTTGCCAAGTGGCAATGCCACATTCTCTAATTTTTTTTTAATCCTTACCCAAGGATATTTTTTTCATTGATTTTTAGAGAGAGTAGATGGCGGGGAGAGAGGGTAACACTGATGTAAGAGAGTCGCATCAATTGGTTGCCTCCTGAATGCACACTTCAGGTCTGGGATCAAACCTATAACTGAGGTACATGCCCTTGATTGGGAATCAAACCTGTAACCCTTCAGTCTGCCAGTTGGCGCTCTAACCACTGAGTCCAGCTGGCCAGGGCCACATCCTCCAATTTTTAAAGAGATTTCAAAAATCCTAATTTTTATGTGGAAACTGACTTTCAAATGTTGATAATTTTTAAAATTCAATCACTACTACCCCAACAGACATCTGCAGGCCAAATGTGGCTTTCAAGCAGGCCAAATGTCCACCTCTGTTCTATGCAAGTGAAAAGGGGAAGAGGCCGGAACCGGTTTGGCTCGGTGGATAGAGCGTCAGCCTGCGGACTGGAAGGTCACGGGTTCGATTCCAGTCAAGGGCATGTACCTTGGTTATGGGCACAAACCCAGTGAGGGCTGTGCAGGAGGCAGCTGGTCGATGTTTCTCTCTCATCGATGTTTCTAGCTCTCTATCCCTCTCCCTCTCTGTAAAAAATCAATAAAATATATATTTTTTAAAATGAAAAGAAAGAAAAGGGGAAGGGCCTGAGACTTCAGCAGGAGATGAGCAGACCGCCCACTGCCTCACCAGGCCTGAGCCAAAGCTTTCAGATTGGAGCCAGCCCAGCCCAGAGCCCACACTCCCTGCAGACTCTTCTCCATCTAGGCCCTCAAGTCACATTCTCTAAGCTTATCCTAGATGCCTCCTTATGGTTGGCTATGCATAGACAGAAAAGGATATTTATTTACTTACTGGATGTACAGAAAATCACATTCTTAGCATGGATTCCCTGAAATCCCTGAAAAATATGAAAAGACAAACCCTGCTCTCAAGCAGCTTAAAATCTAGAGGGGAAACAGACAAGGCAGCACACAGTTCCTAAAGGTGTAAACAGTTGCCCATATGGGGGTTGAACTAAAGTGTGGCTGGAGCCTGAGAGCCCCTCGGCCTGACTGAATAAGTCCAGGAAAAGTATTTGCTCGGAGACCTGAGGATGAGAGCTTGCCAGGTAGACAAGCCGAGAAACAGCAGGTAAGGCATACAAGCTTGGGAACTGCAAGTAGGTCATTAATGCTCTAGTGGAGAATGAGTGGGGAGTGTGGAAGACAAGTGGCCATGAACCAGATCTTAAGTCCTGCTGTGCTGTGCTAAGAAGCTTAGATGTGGGATCATGCAGAGACTGCAGACTTTTGAGCTCATTGAATGTGATCCAGTTTGCATTGAAGCAAGATATTTGGGCTGTAAGGGACAACGGAAGCACGGAGTTTGAGAGGAGGTCGTAAGTCTGAACTAAGCCAGCTGCAGTGAGGATGGAGAAAATATAGGTAGGAGTTATTTATAAGGCATGATGATTCATTGGAAGTGAAGATGGATGAAAAGCCAAAGATGTCTTCCAGATTCCTGATCTAGGCCACTGAGTGGATAAGGCCGGTCACTGTTATGAGAAACACTGGGAAACAGGGTGGTGCAAAATATAAACTCTAAATGTAAAGGGTGCCAAAACCAGTGTGGCTCAGTGGATAGAGCGTCAGCCTGCAGACTGAGAGGTCCCTGGTTCAATTCCGGTCAAGCCATGTACATTGATTATGGGCACATTCCCGGTAGGGGGTATGCAGGAGGCAGCTGGTCAATGTTTCTCTCTCATCGATGTTTCTCTATGAAAAAAAAAATCAATAAAAAATATGTAAAAATAAAATAAATAAATGTAAAGGGTGCATTTGTGCTACTTGTGAAATATCCAGGGGGCAGTTGCTTTCTGAGCTCTGGAATTGAGACAGGTCTGGATGAGCAACAGATTTGTCAGTTGTTATAGAGAGTCCTTAAAGTCATGGGAGTGACTGAGATCATCTGGGGAACTTCAAAGAGAAGAGCCCCAAAGCAAGTGGCAACCACTCATGGTCCCTGCTCTCAAAGTACTGTCCCTCATGCATGGGGGATCCAAACGCTGAAGAAAGCCTCACAGAATAAGGCTGATTGAGTTCTGTCTGTACTTTAGTGAGGGACAGTCAGAGAATTCTGGCCTCTGGAATAGGGAGGCTAGCTAGGAGAGGCCAGGTAATTCAGCCTCCAGGGAAATAGGGAGACACCAGCTGCAGTTGTGAGATCTAACCACAAGGTGGAGCCTAAGCATCTCCTTGTGCCAGATTCCCCCCATCCTGTCCTCAGCCAGGCCCAGCGCAGGAGGTTATCAAAGAATGGGAAGAGGGTGGCTGAGTCACAATAAAGGAGGCAGGCCTAAGTTGTTGTTGTGTTTTGTTTTTTGTTTTTTTTACATAAAAGTCCAAATGCAAACTCACTTTTTGAAAAGAAAGGGAAAACTCTGAGCCTGGGGGAAGAGCAATATGCCAATGGAGATGTATGTATGTTTGAACATATACACCTACGTGTCAATATACGTCCTGTGTTCTCATGTGTTTCCACGAGTGTCTCTGTGCATGTTGCATGTCCCATACATGTTGCATGTCTCCACATGTGTGCATGTGTCCCAAAGAAACCAGAACAGTCCATGCCTGAGAGAATGAAGAGTCCCTTGGCCCTAAAAGAGAAGGGCAAAGAGTCTGCAGCCATAGGACCCTTACATTTTTAGGAGTCCCCCAAATCAGCAGCAAACCATGGACAGCACCCCTCTCTCCAGCAGTCCTAAGCAAAATCCCTTCTTTCTCAGATGACTTTCTCAATTATATCTGGGTTCTAGCTACCCAGGACCATGCTTGCAGGGAAGCTTCCTATAGGAAGGCTCAATAGGCTCATTGATTGATTCATGTATCATTTATTTAATGTGCATTCATAAACTCATCCATTGATTCACGTATCATTTATTTAATGTGCATTCACTGAGCACCTGCCATCATCAAACCCACGTTTTCTCTCTCCTTTCATCTTGTGAAATAGTTCATGAGGCAGGAAAGGAAAATTAGTTGCAGCTTCGAAAAGCCTGGAATGCTGGTTAGAATGTTTAAGCTTCCCCCTGAAGATGGGTCTTGGGAGCCCCAGCACAGTCTTCAGTAGGAGGTTACATGGTCTAGTCACTGTTGTTGAATAAACTTGGAATTGGATGAGAAAACATGTGGATGAAGGCAGGAGATCATCTGCGGGTTTGTGATGGTCTAGGCAGTAGTTCACAGACTATACTATACCTGAATTTACCTTATATGGGGCTTATTAAAACACAGATTGCCACCCCCAACCCAAGATACTGATTCAGCACGTTTAGGGTGGGGTCCAAGAGTTGGCACCTCTAACACATTCCTACATGATGTAGGTGAATCTGGTCCAGGGACCACACTTTGAGAATTAGTGGTCTATAAGAAAGAGTGTAGCTTAAGGTGCAGACAGAGGGGTGGAGAGATATGCTTAAGGGTAAGAAATGACAACATTCCATGAGGAGCAGCTTATGGGTGGGAGGAGGTCAGAGTCAGAGTCTGGGATGACTCTATTTTTAATTTGAAGGATGGTGGTGCCATTTATGGAACTGCAGAACTCAGGAGGACAAGGAGGTAGGGGTTGCTGGTGGGGTGAAGGAGGTGTTAAGGTTCAGTTTGGGACTCGGCAAGTTTCAGAGGGTGGCAACAAGATGTCTAGGGGAAGTATCCTACTGGCAACTGCGTCTAAGGGTCTGGATTTCTAGCGAGAGATACAGACTGGAGATAACAGAGCTCGGAGATAGCAGCAGAGGGGATGAACTGGCTTGGAAGATTGTAGACAGGAAGAAAAGGCAGAAGCTGCAATTCTGAGGATGAATAACTGACACTAAGGATGAGGAAGGAAAGGGGGGAAATAGAAGACTGAGAAGTGGCCAGAAAAGAAGGGAAAATAAGGTAAAAGGGGGGTGTCTTAGCTGCAGAGAAGTAGGGTGAGGAAACCCAAGGAGCCCACTGGACAGGCAGCCCATCCTGTCATTCTGGCCTCCCCAAGCCTGCTGGAGAAAGCAGGGGATCCCCCAGCTGGGCACAGGCATGACAGCCTTGCCTCCCTGGACTTCTCCCAAAGAGGTCTACCGACCTGCGTGCCATGCATCAACACACAATCACCTGACCTGAAGCCTGTCTTCTGAGGTCCTTTGCTGAAGTTGAGGGTGGTCTCACCACAGACTCACACACCCATTTATATAGACACACATGCAACCATACTCCTGACCTCTGATCTGTCCTGGGCACAAAGGCTGCAGAGCCGCCCAGTTCTGTTTCCTCCTCCACTCTAGCTGGTGGTGCCAACCTCTGGAAAGTTCTTAGTGGTGGCTCTTTAGCTGTTATTAGCCTCCTCGTGCCCCACAGGCCCCTAGCCAGAGATGACCCAGACCTGAGCTCTGCAGCCTCCATGTACCTCCTGGGACACCCCTTTCACGTCTCCTCCACCCTCATGTCATGGGTTAATGGTGTCTCCTCTATTTCCCTTTATGTTCTGTCTCCCACAGCTAGTCCTCTCTGCCCTCCCCTACTTTATTGTTGTTTTTGAAGTTGCAGAAACTGAGATCAGAGAGAAAGATGGATTTGCCCAGAATCACAGGTCAGTTGAAGTCAGGACTAAATTCTAGGCACCTGAGTATCAGACAACACAGAATAGGAATTCTGAGCACAGAGAGAGGCTAGAAGCGGACTGTCCGGGCTCTGGCACTTAACTAGATGCTTGATCTTGGGCAAGTCAGTTCACCTCTCTGTGCCTCATTTTCCTCACCTGAGAAGGGGGTGATAAGGCTTTCTATCTCATAGGGCTATTGTGAGGGTTAAATATTAATTAGCTCAATATTCATTAAGTACTTAGCACAGAGTCTGGCACACTCTATAATAAATGTTTGCTGGGACTATTTCTATTATACCCTGGTTTGAGCACCTTCTGGCTTTAAAAAAAAAAAACTTCCTTCTTAATTCTTATTCCCCTTAGCATTCCTCTCATTTCCCTTTCTTTCATCTCTGTCCCTGTTTCTCTCTGGAGGGCAGGGTTGGGTTTGGGGGAAAAGAAAGATAGGGTGACCACAGACACTGGACCATGTTTGAAAGCTACCCAGTGTTTGCCACGGTAACACAGCCTGTGTATGCTAGTGTAAGGATCACACACCATCCACACAGTGTCAGTTACATACCCATTCACTCAACAGGCCCACATTCAGCCAGCCTAGGCCCTCCTCAGATGGAACTCATGCTCAACCCCAGTCCCAGGCAACTCGCTCCGTCTGGAGAGATTCTCTCCAGCTTACTCAGATGCCCGCCGGCTTGGCACTGGGAACGACCAGCCCCAGGGAAGCCTCCTGGAGTAAGTGGGCACCCTCAGAGGCGCTTTGATCTGGAAACATTCAGAGAGACTGATGGCCCCTACACACACACACACTCACACACTCACACACACACACACACACACACACACACACACACACACACACGTGCCCACACACACACGCATACACGTGAGCCGGTGGCCTTGAGTCTACAGCTACAACCTTCTTCCACATTCACGGTGAGGGGAGGCGGTTAGAGAAAAGACGGATACCCATTCTACAGACCAGGAAGCTGAGACTGAGGAACAGTGGTGCTTTGCTCAAAGGCAAAGAAGCAGTAAGGCCCCTACGCCCCATACTTGAATCCATCCTCTGCCTCACAGCAGCTGGGGTGGCCCGCGGGGACTGGATGCACCAGGCGCTCCTTACCCCGTGGGGTCGCGCCCAAGCCACGCCTCCCGCAGAGCCTCCGCCGGGAGCGGGGAGAGCGCGGCCACCGCTTGTCTCTTTAATGCGCGCCCCCGGAGGCCCGGCGCGCCCCCGCCGCTATAACCGGAGTGCATGGAGCGGGCTGCGCTCAGAGGGAGGAGGGCGGGCGCCGGGCACCCGCCGGCCGACTTTTCCAAGTGCGATCAGAGCCCGGCTGGCCCGCGTCCCGCCCCCATGGCCTCGCCCGGGGTCGCCCACACTTGAGGACCCGACGCCCGCCGGGTTCCAGGTTGGGGGGACCTCCACTCCGGCCACCAGGCGATCCCCTCGGGCTGTGCAGGCTCCCGAGCCTCTTCCCGCCCGCCGGCCGTCGGGCGAGGGCTCGGTCGCCACCGCCACGCCTCGCACCCCGCGCTCCCTGCCCCATGCTGGTGCACACGTACTCCCCCATGGTGAGTAGTCTGGGGCCCGGGGGTGCGGGGACAGCAGGAGGCCTGGGTGCTGGACCTTCCGATCCTCCTCCCACAACGAGATCTCAGAGGGTGGGGACCGCAGGGGCCAGCCAGCCGGGGACGGTGAGCGCAGGGCTCCAGACATAAACCTCGGGCCCCGGGAGGCTGGGAAGACGGCAGCTGGACGGAGCTGTCCAGGAGGAGGGTCCCTTTGGGGCCGGACCCTGTCGGCGGCGGGCGATCGCCTAACGCGCCCTCCTCCTCCTCCTCCTCCTCCTCCAGGAGCGCCCCGACGGGCTGGGCGCCGCAGCCGGAGGCGCCCGCCTGTCGTCCCTGCCCCCGGCGGCCTACGGGCCGGCGCCCCCGCTCTGCCACACGCCGGCTGCGGCCGCGGCCGCCGACTTCCAGCCGCCCTACTTCCCGCCGCCCTACCCGCAGCCGCCGCTGCCCTACGGCCAGGCGCCCGACGCCGCCGCCGCCTTCCCGCACCTGGCGGGCGACCCGTACGGCGGCCTGGCGCCCCTGGCACAGCCGCCGCCCCCGCAGGCCGCCTGGGCCGCGCCCCGCGCCGCCGCCGCCCGCGCCCACCCCGAGCCGCCCGGCCTGCTGGCGCCGCCCGCCCGCCCCCTGGGCCTGGACCCGCGCCGCGACTTCGCCGCCGCCGCCGCCGCCGCCGCGGTGCCCCGGCTGCTGCACGGCCTGGCCGACGGCGCGCACGGCCTGGCCGACACGCCCCTCGGCCTCCCCGGGCTGGCGGCGCCGCCCGGCCTGGAGGACCTACAGGTGAGGCCGGGGCTGCCCGGGATGGGCCGGGTTTGGGACGTTGGCTGGCACCTCCAGCGGGAAACCACCTTTCCTCTCAGCCTGTCGCTCCTCGCTCAGGAGTCCCGGGAGGTGAACGGGTCCTGGCTTCGGTGCTGCCGGGCTCGCGGGGACTGGGTCTCTGCGCCGTGCCTGGATGGCGGCCACCCTCCACCCAATGAATGGGAAGGGGCTGAGCCGCTTCTTTCCCTCCCGGCTGGGCCTCGTCGGGTCTGCAGAGGCAGCCTGAGCCTGGAGCGAAGAGAAGCAGAGAGTCAACATTCCCTAAAAAGGTTCGAAATCCCCTTACGGTGAGGTGCCCGCGGCCCAGATGGTGCCGAGCCTCTGCGAACCCTGGTCCCACCCCAGGCGACCCGACCGCAGTGCACGGTGGCCGGGGCAGGAGGACAGGGAGCAGGCAGGACAGGGAGCGGGGATCGCGGGGCTTGGGAAGCGAAAGGACACTAGTTCCACCAGCGCTCTTACCACCGCCTCTCCTGTTCGCAGGCCATGGATGATTCGGGAGTGAGCCTTCTGGACCAGTCTGTAATCAAGAAAGGTAAGGACTGGCGTGCACCTGCCAGGGCAGAGTCGGGCGCGATGGTGCAGGCCCGGGGCGCACAGACCCATTTTCTCTCCCCTTGGAGCGCGCCTCCTGTGCGTCACCGCCCCGCTGGGTGGGCTTGGTGGCCACGGGGCACTCTTCGGCCCAGTAGAGGGGCAGGCGAGGCGCGGGGAGGGTTTGAGGGGGTAGAGGGTGGTCTGGCCAGAGCTTGGGCAGCTGTGCCGGTTGGTGAGTTGGTCCCAGAGCCTGGGGCCTCGGGGGAGCGAGTCCATCAGCGCTCATCCAACTTGCCCGTCAGTCCAGCCTCCCAGGGGGCCTGGCCTCTCCCTACCGAGGGGAGGGCGCTTTTGTGGATCTGGAGTTAATCTGCAGAACGAGTTAAACCGCTTCCCCGTTTCCTAAGAGGTGAGAATGGAGGTGCTGTTCCCACATGACAGCCTTGCCGCTTGTTAGCCTGGCAAAGGCTTTCTGCCCCCTTCCTTCCCGGCAGCGCCTGGGCGGGTGGTGGGGAGCTGCGGGGAGGGAAGGCGGTGATGAATCTTGCGTTTCCCTGGGGAATTTTCTCTCCAAGCGGGAGCCTTTTTGGCATTTACCGTTAAGGGGTTCAAGGGAGCTGATGTGTGCCGAAGAGTGAGGGCCTGCCTGCTCTGGGTGTCAGTGTGAGTTCAGGTCCTGTATGTTCCTTTCCTAGGTGTCTTTCTGGTATTTCCTGGTATATGTGTTTCTGTTGTTGAGTGTGTGATGCGTTTCTCTCATGTTGGTGTACGTTTCCGTATGTTTGGGGGTTTCTATATGTGTATCTGGGTTTTCATTGTGTCCCGGAATTTCATCTTTAGTACTGAGGATCTCTAAGCATGTGAGGGTCACTTCCTGTGTATTTTGTGTGTGTGTGTGTGGGGGGGGATTGACTAGAAAAAGACAGAGGTTTCAAGTGGATTTTCTGGCTTGAGTTCCAGCAGTGCCAGGAAAAGGTGAGAATGAGACAGAGGAAAACAGAGATGGAGATTCTGAGGGGTCTGGGCCTTGGGCGGGCTCTTTAGACTTGGGGCTGGTGTGGGGCAGGAATCCAGAGGCACAGACAAACCTGAGGAGCTGCTCCAGTGGGATTTGGCTCGAGCTGTTTTTCAAGAGTGAATTCAAGCCCGGGCTCTGTTTGCCCTCCCCCTGTTCCCAGCAGAGGCTGGGGTGGAGGTGGAATTGGGGGTGGGGGCTGAGGATAGACCTGGAGGAGCTAGGGCTGGACTGAGAGATATTTGGACTGCTTGAAGTGTGTGTGGGCAAGCTGAGGGGACAGACCTCCCGAACTTGAAGAAAAAGGGCTCCAGGGATTAGGGCTGTGACCTGGGGGGGGGGGGGGGGGGGGAGGACTCTGGGAACCTGGCTGCCTGAAGTTGTGACCTAGCTCTTTGGGGTGGGCACTGCGATGGCTTAGTTGTGTGTTTTTTGTTTTGTTTTGTTTTGTTTTGTTTGGGGGGGGGGGGTAAGCCCTCAGAAGGGAAAGCTCTGTCCGCCCAGAGAGATGACCATGGCCTTGGTGTCCAGTGCCATGGCTGGAGGGGCTGGGAGACCTAAGGGGGGAGGAGCAGGGAGACTAGCCCCCTGCATTTTGGGAGGGAGCTTGGGGATTTCTGCCTGGGGAGGAGTAGAAAATCAGCCTGTTCTCTGGGTACCTTAAACCCCAAACCCCAGACCAGAGGGCAAAGGTGGGAGGGCTGGCTGTGAGGAGGGAGTTGGTTTCTCTTGAGAGACATCAGTTTCCATAAATCCCGGGTCCAAGGTGTGTGCGAGTCCCCAAAGGCAGTCCCTAGAACAGGGAGAGTGAGGCCAGTTCTGCCCAGAGTCCCGCTGTGCTGGCTGGGGGCGGTTGGATGGGGTGGGATGGGGTAGATGGGGAAGCAGATGTGGTTGTCGCGGGAACAGGCGCGCACACCCACTGGACCGCAGTGGCAGCGGGTCAGTGGCTGACTGAGCTGGGTAACCGGCGCCCTGGGCACCCCACCCTGGACGCCAAAGCCCGGAGCGCAAGGCCGGTGCGGTCAGGCTTTGCAAATACGGAGGAGGCTGGTCCCCGGTGGGACCTGGGGCTGTGCTCTTCGGCTAATCAGGTGGTCTGGCTGGAGCCCTGCTCGCAGCGGACCGTTTTCGCTGGGGTCCTCCGCTAGCAATGAGGGACTCGGTCCCGCCGCCAGCTCCTTGGGGGCCGTGAATTAGCGCCCAGCCTCGCCCTCGAGCCCTTCCAGGCATAGGGAGCCCCTGGGGAGTCCTGAATTCGTCCGGCACCTGCCGGCAGCTGTGGGGACCTCGGCCGGGCCCGGGCCCTGGATTTATGGGAAATCCGTCTTGGCTCCCTGAAGCATCCGATGCCTCCAGCATCTCCCGGCTCCGGCGGGAGGGGCGCCTGTGAATACCGGACGGTTGGCATTCTGGATGTTGGATGGTGAGAAGGGAGGCAGGCAGCTTCTGCCGATCCCAAAAACGATCCCAAAAACGACGCGATCTTCCTACCTTGGGCTCCTGGGGAGGAGAGCCTGGAAGTTGTCGGGGCCCAGCCCTTGGTTGTAAAATCTTGGCTCTCGGGCACTTATCCTGGAGATCCCCCAACCCCCACCCAGGCGAAGCCCCGCCTCCACCGCACACTTCGGGTGGGCAGCCCCTTGAAGCCACGGTGTGGGGTGTGGGTTAGAGAATGGCAGGTGGGGTCCCAGCCGAGCCCTCCATTTTCTACCCACATTTGTTTCTTCCCGTCTTGCGACCTGTCCCGGGGGCACAGGAAGCAGGCGGGCGTGGAGAGGAAGACTAGAGCCCGACGGGAAGATTTTCTGGCTGAAAAAGGCAGTGAGAGGGCCCGTGCAGGTGGTGGTGGGAGCTCAGAAGCAAGGGATAGGGGCCTGAGGTTAGGGTTAGGGTTAGGGTTCCTGGAGGAGACACTAGGAAGCGGCTCCCTAGGCGCCCAATGGGTGTTTGCTGAATGACTGACTGATGGGTGTTGAAGTCTGAGTGACTGAGGGAGGGGAGTGTAGAAAGCACCCTGCTGCTTTCACTGCAGGAGGCACAGCGCGTGCAAATGCCCTGTCTGTGGAAAAGCCAGGCCGCTTATAAAGGCTAAGCATCTCCACGGGTTTCAGTTTATATACTCAAAGTTGGAGAGCAGTGGTTTGGAGATGAGAACTGAGATATTCCTCCTTCCCTCTGAGGAGAGTGGGTTGCCTCCTTGGGGGTGGGGAATCCCTCTCTGCTGGGCTCCATCTTCCAATCTCAGGGGGATCTCTAGGGCAAAACAGTCATCTCCCCTCTACTCCTCTTGGCTCTGGGGAAGGAAAGGGAGATGGGGAGGGCGTGGGCTTCCAAATGAATATCCAAGCAGGGCCAGGCCTAAGGTGAGGGACTCACTCTGAGGCAAGATTTAGATACATAATATATTTTAATGTAATATTTTAAAATAAAAATAATGCAAAAAATCCATGATAAACAAAATATCAAAATTTTACTACGTAAAGACAGAATCAGATCCTGCACTTGCACAACTCTGCTTCCTTTGCCTCCCATACAGGCCACTGTCTGCCCCAAAGAGAGGTGAAAATCTGGTGTCCATGCAGAGAGTTTGGCGGTATCGGAGGGCAGTGTAGAGCATGGGAGTGTAGGGTAGGAACATACCTAAAATGCATTCATTGCTAGACTATATCAAGATGATTTTTAGTAAATTTCTATTTGCGTAGTCATAACTACATCCATTTTAAAAATCCTTACCTGAGGCCGAAACCGGTTTGGCTCAGTGGTAAAGCATCAGTCTGTGACTGAGGGGTCCCAGGTTCGATTCCGGTCAGGGGCATGTACATTGGTTGCAGGCACATCCCCAGTGGGGGGTGTGCAAGAGGCAGCTGGTCGATGTTTCTCTCTCATTGACGTTTCTAGCTCTCTATCTCTTTCCCTTCCTCCTCTCTGTAAAATATCAATAAAATATATATTTTTTTAAAAAATCCTTACCTGAGGATATGTTTCATTGATTTTTTTTTTGATTTTTTTTTTTTTGAGAGAGAGAGAGAGACATCAATTAGTTACCTCCCATACCCGCTCAACTGGGGATCAAACCCAAAACCTAGGTATGGACCCTGACCCGGAATCCAACCTGCAACCTTTTGGTGAATGGGATGACACTACAAACAACTGAGCCAACCAGCAGGGCATACTTACATCCATTTTTAGACATTTCCATCACCCCCAAATTCCTTTATTTATAGCTAATCCCCATTCTCACTCCAAGCCTTAGGTAACCATTATCAGCTTTCTGTCTACTATAAATTTGCATGTTTTAGATATATTATATAAATGGGATATATAAATATACAGACTTTTGCATCTAGCTTCTTTTACTTAGCACAATATTTTGAGGTTCATTCATACTATCATATATATTGTACTTCTTTTTTCAAAATTGCTGAGCAAGTATTTTGTATGGATGCAACACATCTTATTTATTCATTCATCAAAAACTTGGTGTTTTGCTTTTTGGCTATGATGAATAATGCTGCTATAGTCATTCACATACATGTCTTTGAGTGGATATACATTTTCATTGCATTTAGCTAAAGTGGAAATGCTGGGTTTTATGGCAAATTTGTGTTTAAATTTTTCTTGTTGTTAATCCTCGCCCGAGGGTATTTTTCCATTGATTTTTAGGGAGAGTGGAAGAGAGAGGGAAAGACAGAAAGAAATATCAGTGTGAGAGAAACACATCAATTGGCTGCCTCTCACATGAGCCCTGACCGGGGCTGAGGATCAAATCTGCAACGCAGGCATGTGCCTTTGACTGGGAATCGAACCCTCGAAACTTTGGTGCACAGGCTGACACTCAAACTGCTTAACCACACTGGCCAGGGCAGTTTATGTTTAATTTTTTAAGAAAATGCCAAGACGAAACCAGTTTGGCTCAGTGAATAGAGCGTCGGCCTGCCGACTGAAAGGTTCCAGGTTCGATTCCAGTCAAGGGCATGTACCTTGGTTATGGGCACATCCCCAGTAAGGGGTGTGCAGGAAGCAGCTGATCTATGTTTCTAACACTCTTTCCCTCTCTCTTCCTCTCTGTAAAAAATCAATAAAATATATTTTTAAGAAAGGAAAAAAAAATAATAAATAAAAAAAGAAAATGCCAAGCTGTATTCCAAAGTGGCTGTTCTATTTTGCATTCCCACTAGCAATGTCAGGGTTCCAGTTGCTCCACATTCTCACCTACACTTGATGTTGTCTATTGTTTTATTATGGCCATCCTAGTAGCATCTAGTTTTAATTTGTATTTCTCCAATGATTAATGACTTTGAGCACTTTTTCATGTTTAAAAATACAGAGATTTCTCATAGAAACCCAGAGTCCTGATCTCACCAGCAAAAACAAACCAACAAACCAGGATATCCGGCAATGTCGGTATGTCCAGCATGGTAAGAGCCAAGTGGCAGCTTTGCACAGGGTAGCGCCAGTCACCAGTCACCCACATCTCGCTGACAGGTCACCTATTGTACTTCCCCTTTAAAGTCTAGAGCTGTGTTATCTCCTGTGGAAGCTGCTAGCCATATGGGGCTAGTGGACACTTGAAATGTGGCTAGTCTGCATTAAGATAGGCCATAAGTGTAATTATGCATTGAATTTTGAAGATTAAGTATAAGGAAAGAATGTAAGAAAGCCCAGGAGTAATTTTTAACATATTGATTATGTTTCAGTGGTTATATGTTTGATATAGTGGGATAAATAAAATATATTAATCTTGCATGTTTCTTTTTAATTTTTTATTTATTTTTATTTTTTTACATTAACTTTTAATTATAATTTTCCAGACATTTGAAGGAAACCTCCCTTTATTTCCTCCCAGAGTAATTTCTAAGCCGTCTTTAGAGAGTTCCTTTTAAAAACCTTTTTTCTTTCTTCTAAACGGAGCAACACAACATGGTTACTTTTTTCTCTTTTTACTCTTTTGAATGGGGCTCTGAGAAACTGTAAATGTATTGTACAAACATGACTCACAGTACACTTCTATTGGTCAGTGTGGGTCAAGAGGCTAAAGGGTAAGTGGGGGACCAGGCAAGAGGGGTAGGCATGGGCAGGCTACAAAGGAGGGTGAAGTAGGGTATGATGATGGTTAGGATGTGAGCTCTGGGGTCCATGATCAGAGTCTGTGCTCCTGATTGCTGTGCATCCACTCCCCAGAGCTGTTAATGTAAAACACTGGGCATAGATAGAGTCGGTATCTCCTGTGTCCAGCTATGGAGCTGGACTTTGTCTCTCAGGGAACTGACTGGACACTGACCACTTTTAGGCTGGAGAGGGATGTGTGTTTAAGAAAGTTCCCTCTGCAGCAGGGCAGGGAGACCAGAGCAGGGACTGTGCTGAAATTCAGGCAGGAGGTGAGTGTCTGTGCACACCTGGAGAAGTGGCCACATTCAGGGCACGTGGAGAAATGGAGTCCTAGGACGTGGTGATGGATGGATGTGGTGGGAGAGGGCAGTGTGAAGGGCATCCCCGAGGTTCCTGGCTGGGGGACAGAGGAAGGGGGAATGTACACCCAGAGAGGGAAAAGCTGGACAGGCTCTGCCAGGCCAGGTCCGGGTCAACCTTGTCTGCCTCTGCATTCCCAGGGCCAGCACAGCTCCTGGCACAGACACTCAGCTAATACTTCCGAATGGCTGGAGGGCCAAGAGCACTGTCTTTGTGACCACAGTCCAGGGCTTGCTGCTGGTTCCAAGTCTGCCAGCTGTGTGATCTCAGGCACACACTACTTCACTTCTTCGGGCTTCAGTTTTCTCTCCTGTAAAATGGGAATAATAAATGTACTAGTAGCCCCCTTGTGAGTTGTTCTGAGGATTCAGTGAGGTTGTCTGTATAAGCTCATAGCATAGTGAGTGCTCAATAACAGTTGGCCCCAGACTCCCCACATGACCCCCACCCCACCCCCACCAACACACACATAAGAGCTTCTTTTCTCTTTTTTAACACCAAGGCTCTCTTCCTTGAAAGAAGCTAAGCCTCAGGGGAAATAAGAGTCTCAGGTGTTCTCCCCTCTGAAGCTAAGCAGGAAGATGGAGGTTAGACTGCAAGAAGAACTTTCTTTTAGAGGCGAGGATGTCCAATTGGTTTTAGAAAAATCAACCTCTCAGAGTCCCTTCTCTGCCCTTTGTAGCTATTGGTAGATAATAAAAGAGTATTTGGGGGAGGGGGCCAGAGGGTGTCTCTTTATTTCTGGTCTCCTTGAGCAAACCAGAGAAGGGGCAGGAAGGGGCCAGGGCTGGAGGCCTAATGGGGCTGTAACCTCCCTGTCCCCTCACTGCTCTGGGGGAGGTGAAACATAGGACAGGGGGGAGTTGGGGACTCCTTGTGATTGCCCTGATCTGGCTGGGCCCTGCCACAGAGACCCAGGAATCCTGCCTCCAGCTCAGACCCCATTTCCTTTCTGGTTTCCAACTCCCTCTCTGGTCGTACTTGCCCAACCCCCAAGAGTCTGCTGGGGCTGCTTGAGTATTTAACAGGGAACCAGCCTGTTAAAAACTGTGAAGGGAACACAGGTTCAAGAACCAGACAGCTCTAGGTTCAGTGTCCACCACCCATTCGTTGAGTGAACTTGGGTGAGTCACATTAACGCCAGTGTGCCTCCGTTTCTTCCTCGTTAAAGCAGGGATCGTAGAGCCTTCCTCTGAGAGATGCTGGGGCATTTCAATGTGCCTGTGTGCACAGCATGTAGCACGGTGCTCAGCTCAGAGCGGGTGCTCCACCACCGTGCTCACCCCACAGCTGCTAGTGTCCTGAGGTCCCTGGCTCAGTGTTGTCTTTCTCCTTTGCTCTTGCTTCTGCTCCACAGTCCCCATCCCCTCCAAAGCCGGCAGCCTCTCGGCCCTCTCCCTGGCCAGAGACAGCCTGGTTGGCGGCATCACGAACCCCAGTGAGGTCTTCTGCTCCGTGCCAGGCCGGCTGTCGCTGCTCAGCTCGACATCCAAGTACAAGGTGACAGTGGGGGAGGTCCAGCGGCGACTCTCACCTCCCGAGTGCCTCAACGCCTCACTCCTGGGTGGTGTCCTTCGCAGGTAGGAAGGCCAACCCACAGCTCCCTGCACAGTGCTTGGGCCACAATCCGTGGCCATCTCAGACCTCCTCAGGGGATCAAAGAGGGTCCACCTCACCCAAAGCCACAGGGCCGCCTGTGCCTCAGTCTCCCGGAGGGGAGGTCCAGGTCCCCAGCAGCATCTACAGGTCTGAGGCCTTGGTGGGGCGTGGAGGGAGAAGCCTGGGCATAGAGGAGGGTTGGAGGACTCACCCCTCTTGGGCAGGATGGACAAGGCTGGGTCCGGGAAGAAGGGTGTCCCCCTCACCCCCTCTTCTAGAAAAGGGCCCCCAGGACCCAAAGCCCATCCCCGTGGAGCAAAGGCCTCTCTGGTGTGTGCATTTTGGGGTCCGTAGTTATCTTCTAGTTGTGTGTCTGTCTCTCTTCGTGCATATCTTTGTGCCTAGATAGGGCTGGGTCTTGGTGTGCCTGAGAATGGTGTGTGCATATGTGTGCATGCATGAGTGCATGTTTGTGTGTGTGTGTGTGTGTGTGTGTGTGTGTGTGTGTGTGGTGTAGGGGGTGGCTAGGAAGATATATTCCATGAATGTGAGTTTCCTGTGTTACTTTCAGTGGGATGTGTTAGATGGAGCATGTCCTATCCTGTGTGTATGTGATGACATGTACATCTGGAGCGAGACATGCGTATGTACCTACATGTGGGGGCTGCCTTTGTGCAGGTATGGGAGTACCTCTTTATTCCTGGTCTCTTCGAGCATCCCAGAGGGGCTGTGTGAATGTGAGTGTCTGTACATGTCCCCGAAATCCTGATTTCATGTGAACATTTGTCTGTCCGTGTGTGCCTGGTGTCTGAGTCTATCTCTGTATGTCTGTCTCCATTGGGGTGTGTTTATTCTTGGCCCTCAGTGTGTGCTCATCTGCGTATGTATCTATATATATCTGTGTGTGTCTGCTTGTCCCTGTGTATCTGTATAAAGGTCTTTGTGTCCCTGGTAGTTGTGTATGCCTAGCTGTCATGCGAAGGTGGGAAAAAGGCCTATCTTGCCACACCCTGGGCTATCCTGCTATTGAGAGGATTAGGGAGAATGAGGGGCTCCTGGAGCTAGGCCCCTTACCCACCATCTTGGCTACGAAGTCAGTGAGGTTAGAAAGAGGTTGGGGCCAGGCTGAAAGAGGCCCCAGGCTGTCCCCAGGGCCAGACCTGCGCCTCAGCAGGGTTGGTGGAAGCAGCAAGGTCACTTAGCCTGCATGCTTCTCTCTTGTCTTCATAGTGTGTGTCTGTCTCTCTTTGTGCACGTGAAGGGCCAAGTCCAAGAATGGAGGCCGCTGCCTGCGGGAACGGCTGGAGAAGATTGGGCTCAACTTGCCAGCTGGCCGGCGCAAGGCCGCCAACGTGACGCTGCTCACTTCGCTGGTGGAGGGTGAGTGAGGCTGAGGGTGGGCGCTGAGGCACGAGGGACCTGTGTCATCCAGTGTGACTGTGTGTGACTGTCTCCAATGCAGGAGGGTGTGTTTAATCACATGTTTGTTCTCTGTCATGAATAAGTGCTGTGTATGATATGTATGTTCAGCCTTTGTGTGCGTGTATGTATGTGCCCATGCAATAGAGAGCATGTGTGTGTGGGGAGGAGTGACCAGTGATTGGATGAGGGAAAGGGGTAAGGGAGCTGGAGTACTTTCCCAGGAGGTGGGTGACTCAGGCTATGGTTATCTGGAGCTCAAGCTTTGGGATACAGGGTGGGCTCAGCTCCCATCCCTAAACTCAGAGTCTGTCCCTGGTGGCCCCAAGGGACAGCAATGGGATTGCTGGAGTGGGAAATCAGAGGAGGGTATCTATAGAAACAAGATGGGGTATGATAGGCCTTGGCCAGAGGGTCAAGGTTCAAGGTGGTGCTCCAGTCCCAAAGGTACACCTGGCTATAGTGACAGCTCATCTGTTTGCCTCTCCTCCTCCCAGGAGAGGCCATCCACCTGGCCCGAGACTTTGGCTACATCTGTGAGACCGAGTTCCCAGCCAAGGCAACTGCTGAGTACCTGTGCCGACAGCATGCTGACCCTGGGGAACTGCACAGCCGCAAGAACATGCTGCTGGCTGCCAAGTGAGTGTGGGTGCAGTGTGGGCACTTTTGGACACTTTGCGCAGGCTGTCATGGGTGCCATGACCAGGCACATGTAGGTGCAATGCACAGACCCCACACATGGGCACAAGTGGCACCACACACGGCACATCTACACTCAATGCTGTGCATGCTACAGAGCACACGTGGACATGTATGAATATAGTCGGGTTCTGTGAATCAGCAAAAATGGTGTCACAGACAGGCTTACATAGTCTGTGCCATGCTCCCATACACTGCCCCATGACACCACCAGCCCTAGTCCCATCCTGGCTCTGAGGCTCCATGGTCTTGTTCCCTCTTCTTGAGCCTTACCCATCAGCCCTTCTGTTCCAGTGCTTTTCATGAGAGCATCCAGGCCCACCCAAGCCCCAGGTTGATCACTCCTTGTCCTTACTTTACATTTAACCTCTCCACAACTCTTGTTGTTGCCTCCCTCACCACCCTTCACATGCTGCCACCTCAACTCTAGTCTTCTAATCTCTTTCCTGAATCTTCACCCCAAACCCCACTATTCCTTCAGATTCCCTGCACATGCACTGCTCTCCTGTCCAAGAACCTTCAATGGCTCCCACTGCTACTGCATTGATTTTCAAAGCAGGTTCTGTGGGGATGCTGCAGGGTCTGTTTAATGAACTGCTATTCCATTAAGATTTAGTTTTTAGAAAGAATTCCAGTACAAGAAGAGACAGAGTGAGGCATAGAGAGGAAAGGAATAAAAATTTTTTTTTGAGAACAACCAATCCTTTAGGTAAAGTCCAGACTCCTATGAGGACCTCACAATCCAGCCCACACAAACCATACCCACTCCAATTGATTTCTCCTGCCCTCCCATCCTTAGGCTTGCTCTCCTGCTTAGAACACTAGCCAGTACCCCCATGAAATGCAGTCTTTCAAGTCACAATTCTACCCTCCCCTCTTTGAGGCTTCCTCAAGTCCCTTGGGCAGAAATGGAATCACAGACTCAAGGGACTTCCATGACTCATGAGACGTTTGAGATTGCTCATATTATAGCTGAAGAAACACATGTAGGGCAGGACTCACCTCACCCATTAACCAGCCAACTTATTAAGCACTTCCTGGGTCCCATTCATGTCTAAGATGCCGATGGGTTCCATGGTGACACAAAGGTGAGACAGGGGTGATTCTTCTGCCTGAGCCACACACAAGATGCACAAAGAAACAAATAATGGCTGCAAACTAGAGCTGGATTCAAATCCCAGCTTAGCCACTTGGGCAGGTCATCTTAACAGTGATAGGCCACTGGTGGTCTGTGAGGTCAGAAAGGTGGTGATCGCTGATCTAACCTATCTGAAACCAGTTTCGTCATCATACGATGGAATAATAATAAGAATATAGATTTGTTGTGAGGACTAAGTGAGATGATACACTTGTCACAGCATTTATGGTAGGCCTCAATTCATGTTCACTATGAATTATTTCAATTTTTTTGAATATTGAATTATTTCAATATTATTTCAATTATTCAAGGCAGATTCTAGACTGTTCCCAAATAATTTCAAAGCTCTGTGAGGCACTGGTATTTGGAGTGGGAGTAGGATTAGGAGAGTGGATCAAGGAAAGTTCCTGGATAAGGTGGTAGAGCTAGACTTTGAATATGGGCAGGATGTCCACAAGAAATATCCTAGGGTATTGGCATGTGCTGTTTACTAGCTGTGGGACAAATCAGTTCATGTCTCTGAACCTTAGTTTCCTTTTCTATAAAATGAGTATGATCATCATTTGCAGACTATTGGCAGGGTCAACAATCATAAATATAAAGCACCCTGCCAAAACCGGCTTGGCTCAGTGGACAGAGCGTCAGCCTGCAGACTGAAAGGTCTCAGGTACGATTCCAGTCAAGGGCATGTATGTTGGTTGCAGGCACATCCCCAGTAGGGGTGTGCAGGAGGCAGCTGGTTGATGTCTCTCTCATCGATGTTTCTAGTTCTCTCTCTTTCTTCTTGTAAAAAAATCAATAAAATATATTTTTAAAAAATAATATAAAGTACCCAGAACATGGTAGGTCCTTCTCTGGGCTCAGACCTCTGACCTCTAACCTCTGACCCTCTTCCCCTCACCAGGCAGATCTGCAAGGAGTTTGCAGACCTGATGGCTCAGGACCGCTCGCCACTGGGCAACAGCCGCCCTGCTCTCATCCTGGAGCCTGGAGTGCAGAGTTGCCTGACACACTTTAGCCTCATCACCCATGGCTTCGGTGGGCCAGCCATCTGTGCTGCCCTCACTGCCTTCCAGAACTACTTGCTGGAATCACTCAAGGGGCTGGACAAGATGTTTCTAAGCAATGCAGGCAGTGGGCACGGTGACACTAAAGCTTCAGAGAAGGATGCCAAGCATCGGAAATAACCGCTTCCCAGACCCCATCTCCAAGGGGCTCCTAAGGCCTGAAATGAGGTCTTGGCTCCTGGGGGTGGGCCTGAAAGGATTAAAAGGTGGGGTTGGAGTAAGACTTGAAAGAGAACATTCATCCAGGGACCCCCGAGTTAGAGGCCTGGGCTGGAAAAGGTGGAGATGGCCTCACTGTGGTGGTTTGATAAGGGCCCTGTTGTTTGCAATTTTCTGACCCTGGATTGCTAAGTGCTTGAACAGGAAATTGGCATGATTCTTGGGACTGAGCCTGCCATGAGGGTGCTGGGGCAGTGGTGGGTACTCCAAGTCCAAGGCCTTGCTGTTTTTCTGATGACAGGAGGGAAACTGTTGACAAACCAGAGGTGCTACTGAGGAGTTGGCATCCTACATCCCAGAATCTTGACCCTCAAAAAAGGGGTGCTGGCAGGAAAACTCCAATGGGTTCTGTGGGCCCCTCCCACTCTTGGAAAGAAGTGGGCGGGAACACAGAAGACAAAGCACAAATTGTAGAACTTGAATCCAGGCTGCACTTCACAGCCTCGTCATTGTCTGCCCTATTTATTTGTGTGTTGTAATTAAATTTGAAAGTTTTAAAATGTCCAGCGCAACTGATTTATCCCACGTCAAAGATTCGTTTCACTCTTTTCTGCTCACGCTCCAAGATGTCTGGCTAGACCAGGATGGAGAAGGTGTTTCTGTTCAAAGGAGTGTTGGGGGATGGGGAGCCAGAGGGAAGAAAGATGTGTTAGGGACCTTGAGGTCGTTGCTGGAATTTTGTATTTGCTGATGTTTCCTTTGACCCCTCGGGTTGATGCACCTCCCCAATCTCAGAATGCTTTCTCATTCTCTTAATAAAACATTTCCATTGGATGTGAACTCCCCCCACCTCCCACCCCCCCATCCTCCTTCAGCCCAGCGGGGATTTGCCTCCCAAGGGAGAGTCCCAGGAGGGGCCTATGTGAGATGGGGACAGATGGTGGGTCTATCTGGCTTGTCAGTGTGGCTTAGTTCTATCTGAGCGTGTGAAGTGACTCCTGGGTCTGTATGTACATTATCGTGACTTGGTGAGCCTGTGCAAATGTGTCAGTTGTGAGTGATGGGTCTGTATGTGTGTCAGAGTGAATGCTGGTGACTGTGGGTGTGTGTTTTAAGGTAATACTAGCCTAGCTCTCTCGTCTACTTGAGGATTTCACTCTTTAGGCATCTTTTCTTTCCTGCATCACCAGTCTCTCCCTCTTATTAGTTTACTAGATCATTCCCCAAAGCACACACGTTCTAGGGTCTTATCTTACAAAATATAAATCCTTTCCCCATATATTTCCCTGACAGAAAAGTTTCTAAGGCTGTTATACCCCTAATACCCCTAACCCCACTTCACTCTTCAACCCACTTCAAACAGTGGTACTGAAGGTTGAACTAGCTATGGTCAGATGAATCATCTTTTCTCTCATTTATATAATAATTAACTTTCTTCTATGGTATAAAGCATTTATCATTGGTGTATTAAAGTGTGAGACATTTAAATCTGATGTTAACACTGTTAATACACATGAACTGATCTACAGGTAGTATCTTAGAGATGGTATTTCACTTCACGTGAACCCAAACCCTATCTTTATGTGTTATTAAAAGTAGCACAGAATTGATAAAATAGCGTTTATCTTACAATTGGAAATGTTAGAAAATGCAGGATCTCAGGCCACACCCCAAACATACGAAGCTATAAGGGTAGGACCCAGAAAGCTATGTTTTAATTAAGCCTGCCCAAGGACTGGGATGTGTGCTAATGTTTGAGGATCACTGCCTCAAAGAATCTTCAATCCAGTGGTTCTCTGTCAGGACTGAAGATAAGAATTATTCGGGAAGCTTTAAGTATCCCTAGGCCCAGGCTTACTTAATTGAAACCTGGGAGTGAGTGCAGCCTTACTTTTAAAGAGGGTATATGTGTACATGTGCACATTTCATACTGGAACAGCATATCTGAAGTTTCTTCTGGGAGGGGAAGCAGGTGATCAAATTTTAGAGACAAGAGAATCATTTTTTACTGTGTCTTTGTGCTGTGTGCACATTTTTACTAAGAGCATGTAATGCCTATTCATATTAATTATTCTAAATTTTTTTAGCTTAGGGGGAAGAAAGAACCACTGCTTTAGAAGGAATTAGCCAGCATGATATATGAATGAGCTCGTTAAAGATTGGGAAGGAAGCCAGGCAGTGAAATAGAATGGGGGGTTTGGGGCTGCTAAGGGGCAATTACAGCACGAATAAAGGGAAAGTAACAGGAGGAAAGACAGTCTCGGTCAAACGTCCAAGCAGATAATCCTTCCTCCGTTTCCTTCCTGAGGTGATGTCAGGTAAACCGAGATTCCAACTAGAGAGTTCAATTTATCCATAGTCAGCTTTATTCTGAATTAACCATCTATCAAGAGTGCACGTCAAAAGAGTAGAAAAAAATAAACGAGCCCATCAAAAAAAGTTCCCTGTCAGGTGGGAGAGAGGGCATTTTGTTAGGAGCCATGTTTAGAGAAGGAAATGTTGGCCAGGTCATGGATGCCATTTTTGTCAATGATTCGAACACTGAAGGCTGGCAGGTTCAGGATGAAGCGTTTCTGGAGCTGCAGAGACACACAAAGGAAATCAGTCAACAAACATTTACTGATGGGCCAGGCTCTGAGTGAGGCACTGGGCACACAAGTAGATAAAAACTCCTGCTTCTGTGAAGCTTATATTCCAGTGGGAGCTGCTGGGACTAGGACACTGAAGAAAGCCCAAACTGCAGCTGAAAGCTGATTGGAAGGTGGTGAACAAGAACTGGGAGATGCAGCTGGGAGTCTGTCTCTGGCCAGTCATTTGATGAAAGAATGAGACATTCTATCTGTTCCCCACAGTCTTCTACCAATCAGCCCGGTAAACACACACTTCTACTTTAAAATGTTCCAAGGTGATAAGCCAACAGAAGAGTGATCGCCCTAGGAATAAGCTTTGGACCAAAGCAATGTACCCCTAGGTCCTTACAGTTTTCTCCAGTCGCCCACCCATATTATCAGGACCTGGTGCATTTGAGTGTGTAGCTGGAGGGGTGGTGGGAAGTATGTTGACAGAACTGCTCTTGGAACAAACTCTGCTTCTATCTCCTCTAATAAAAGCTGGCCTGTCATTAAAGTAACAATTCTGCATCTCATAAGACTCTGCTTAAGAGACTGTTCCAAGGAGCTGCATGGTCTTGTGTGCTTGGAAGAAACAGTCCCACTAACCTGGATGGAGATTACTGAGGGACAAGCTGGAGGAAAGTTCTGCTCCTGTGGCTACCTGTCCTGGACACCTCACTTAACAGCCTCCAGAGAAAAGTCACAAAGTTCCTATTTCCTGAGGAGCCTACCCCAGAAATGTCCCCTCCCCAGGCCCAAGCAATCCCTCCCTGGATGTTTCCCATGTCCTTTACTACTGAGAACTGGACAGCAACAACCAGTTCACTTTCGGAATCCTCTCTTTCTGATGACTCCTATTATCCAGAAACAAGACTCAAGATTAAGAAAAGGTAACAATAAGGAAATGTGGGTTTCTAATATGATCACTTTAGGATTTATGAGGAATAAAGTCTCAAAGCATTTAATATTTCAGTGGCTTCTTCCTGGCAGCTCCTTGAACACTGGGGCTAATATGGTCTCTTAGCTGAATGGTTAAGAAAATTACATGAGTTTATGCTCAGCATCGGCTTTGGAAAGGGGATTCACAAGCAAGAGGAAGAAGCTTTGAGCTGAAAATGACAGGCTTGTGTAAGAGGCAAACTGGCATTATGTTCAAAGCAACCTCCCCCCCCCTTGCTCTCATCCTCCCACTCTCTCACTAGACTAAGAATTCAAGTTAATCCTTAGGCCACGAGAACAGTAAGAGAATGAAAAAGCCTAAGGAGCTGCTTTCTTTTCCTTCTCATCCTCACACCCCCCAAAGCCTCTCTCTTAGGAGTAGTGCTAGACTGGGGGATCTGAGGCCTCATAAAGTAAAGGCTACTCTCCCCTCTGCCCAAAGCTTTCTAGTCGCTTTTGATGGCCTTTGGAGAGGCTTCCTCTCCAGAACTCATGCACTGTTATTATAAGAAGAGAAGACACTAGCAACTCCAGAGGGAACAAGAATAAAGCAGGTATAAAGGGCAACAGTTGTTCCAATAATGGCCCCGTTACCACCTGCAGCGAAATCACTGGGCCTGCTAGTTAAACTACCCTCAAGCTCTACACCAGGACAACCGTATCAGAAGGGGCTGGGAGGCTGAATCTATTTGATTTTTTTAAAAACAAGTTCCTCAGATCATTATTATAATGCTATTGTAAAATTTGAAAACCACTGGTCTGGATGAACTAAAAAGAAAAGTAATTAAATTGTGAAACATTGACATCGATGAGGAGATGACCCCATGAGAGGAAAACATAAGCTTAACCAAACCCTATCTATCCCCGGCAGCAACTTCACATCTGGTTAGTAGGTTTTTATTACACCTTCTGGCAAGGACCAGAAAAAATGTAACGGAGGAATGGGAGCACTGGCAGAGAGACAAAGAATTCTTTTCAGTCCTTTCAGAATCCCACGGGAGCTACTCACCTCCTCTAGACATTTCCTGAGAAGCTCCAATGCCCGCTCACGTGAGAGATCTGAAAGAGAATAGAGAGGCCAAGCACTCAAGGTACTGCCATTAACTTTTGATTAAGTTTCAAACTTCCTCAGGTCAGCATGTCACACAAACGGAAAAGGGGGAAAATGCCTAGCCTTCTAGCGTGCAACAAACTTATTCCATATGCAGTTGAGGGTGCCCCAGACCCAATGCTCTGGCAGCCACAAGCCATTGCAAATTGATTTGCTATAGAGAAGGGTAAGCATGACGGAATTCTGCCTCCCATGGCTGGGGCCTGCCTCTAGAGAAGTCCAGCAGTCTGCCTCTTTTTTATAGCCCCCTTCCCACCCCCCACCCTCCACCTCACTCCCACACGCTCTTTAGACCAGGGCTTAAACCAGTTCCATCTGTCCTAGCCAGCTGCAAATCAGGAAAAGGACAGGGCCAGAATTTCAGCCTCACTTTCCCAGCTGGCTCTCAGTTTAACAATGGAAAGAGAATTCATAGGATGGGGCTGAGACTCTCATAAAATAGGAGCCAAAGGAACTATCCATGGGCATGTCAAACTGGGATGACATATTATGCAGTTAGGCTTCAGAGTGGATGGTGGTTATATTGGTGGGTGAATCAGCTGTATTACTGACAGCTGCCAAATCAAGAAACAGTCACCAGGAGGCAGGCTCATTCTTTTCAGGATGTGAGCTCTGGCAAGGCTGAGGTTGAGTGAAGTGGCAGCACCAAAAAGGAATGAATAAGCCGGGTTGAATAATGAAAGAACAGAATGTAAGGAGAGAGGTGGTTATCTATACTGCATCTATAGCCTGTAAAAGCTAAGATTCCCAAAGGTCTAATGCTAACAGTGGCTAAAGTCAAAGTTGGGATTGGAGTCAGAAGTTAAAACTTAGCACAAAAGCATCTCTATGTCAGAGGCTTTGCTAAGTTGACAATTTATTGATAAGTAGAGAGCCAGCTTTATCTTTATCTAGATAGGGGGCAGCCATCCTATCTAATAAAGAGGGAATATGCAAATTGACCATCACATCATAACAAGATGGCTGGCTGCACCCACAGCAGAGGCCAAGTTCCCATAATGAGCCTTAACGAGCAATCAGCAGAGACCTGAGGTTTCGACCCCTGCCTCGTGCCAGGCTGGGGGACCTCAGGCCTCACCTCCCACCCAGCAGGGCTGATGGGGAGGTCTCAGGCCCCACCCCCTACTCCAGCACCGGGCCAGGGGACCTGAGGCTACCTCCCCCGCCCGGGCTCGGGGCCAGAGAACTTGAGGCTGCATTCCCCACCCTGGAACCTGGCAGGGGGACCAGAGGCTGTGCCCCTGCCCCAGTGCAGGGCCGGGGGACCTCAGACAGCACACTCCACCCCAGCACCAGGCCAGGGACCTGAGGCTATGCACTCCTGACTGGCAGGGTTTGATAGGAGACCTCAGGCTGCACTCCCTGGCCTGGGCCAGGGGGCCTCAAGGTGAGTCCCCCCAGCCCGGGGGACCTGAGGCGGTGTCCCCCGCTCTGGTGGTGGGCCAGGCGGCCTGAGGCCGCAACCCCCACCCAACAGGGCTTGATGGGGGTGGGGCCAGCCAGGTCTGGTGCAATTTCGAGGCACACGTGGGTGGGTGGAGACTTGACTCTGGTTACCGTGGTGCTCCCCTGAATCTGACAGGAGGAAGATTTTTATATACATTTTACTAATTTTCTTTTATCAATGATACTTCTATTATAGAGAAAGGGCAAATAGCAATATTAAAATATTGCCTCTAATTCCCTTTTAATGTCCACGGATTTTGTGCAGAGGGTCACTAGTTAAGTGATAAGAACCAAGGGAAGGGCCTAGACTTATGGCCTTCAAAAGCTCTGACATTTAAACGAAGAAACCCTCAGCTGTCATGCTGGGGAACTTGTTCCTCATAAGCTCAATAAGGACTTCTATCAGCTTTTCAATAACTGTACTGACGTGCAGGAGAAAGCAGCTTCGAGAGGGCACCTGAATTTACTTCTTAGGATTTCTCTTATATTTAAGCTCTGGACACCCAGCTCCATGGGGTAGTGCACAAAATCAGGAAGCAGCTGAGGACAGAGCTCTATTACGTTTCCTTATCTAGATTGCTGGAACTTACTTGGTGTGTAGTATCGGTCCAGGATACTGAGAGTCAGGAAGGCACCATAGCCATGGGCTGCAAAAGGGGCCTTGGCCAAGGCTGCCAGGTAGTCCATGTAGTAGAGTGCTGGACCCTCATGCTCATCGTAGCCAGCCAGGAGGAGGTTGACATGATATGGGGACTGCAAAAGAAAGACATGGCAAAGTGATCGTTAAAGGAGTAACACCAACATCGCTTCCTATGACAAATGGGGAACATTCTAAGTCTTGATGAATAAAAAAATAGCAGCAACTAAGTAAATCGTAAAATTTAGAGAACCCTAAAGGACAAAAAATGTGATAAGAGTTTAAGAAAGGTCCACTTGTCTTCTTTAACAGAAGAACACTTGGATTACTTTCAGGTACATAAAAAAGCTGTTTTCTTAAAGCCTATGGACCAGAACCTGTTACAAAAGCATTTCAAAGGCAAAACATGGGTGCGCTCATGTCTCTCCTAATGGGTGAAACCAACAAACACAATTCTGAGAGTGTCAAACCACATCAGCCTAAATAAACAGGCTCAAAAAAATAAATAAACAAACAATAAAATAGGGGGGGAGCAATGTCAAAATATGTACACAGATAATAATTTAATAAAAAAATGTAAAAATAAATAAATAAAATAAAATAAACAGGCTCAGGCTGAGCACCTGAACCAAAATCCTAAGTGGTTAACGGTATGGCCCTCTATTAGAAACAATTATTGGGAGGGGAAAGGATAGTAGGTCTCAAATGTTTAGGTTAAATCACTAAACTTTTAAAAAATATATATTTTATTAATTTTTTACAAAGAGAAAGGGAGAAGGATAGAGAGCGAGAAACATAGATGAGAGAGAAACATCGATCAGCTGGGTATGCGCCCGCAACCAAGGTACATGCTTGGTTGCGGGCACATACCTTAACCAGAATCGAATCTGGGGCCCTGGAGTCTGCAGCCAATGCTCTATCCACTGAGCCAAACCAGTTAGAGCAAATGACTAAACTTTTAATGCAGATAATAATAAAGTATATGAATCATAATTTTAAAAAACATAGAAGAACTGTAGATTTAGGTGAAATGCTAATGTTTTTCTAATATAATAACATTCCCCTAAGATAAAAGAAGTAAGTTTTATCAATGAGACAAATAAAAAGTAGTAACTTGGATTTATAGATTTCCTTTCTGTTTTTGTTTGTTTGTTTTTTAGGTATCTTTCTTTGTTTTACCTGCAAGTCTAAGAATGCAAGTTCCTATAGAGAACCTTGACTAAGTCTGCTTTGTTCTTCATGGCCAAGTGGGTTATTTCTTTTCTACACCAGCTGGGCCATTTTCCATGTTAAATTCATTTTCCACTGGGTTAGAGCATCATCCCATAGGCCAAGGTTTCGGGTTCAATCCCCAGTTAGGGCACATACAAGAATCAACCAATGAACGCATAGATGAGTGGAACAACAAAGTCAATCTTTCTCAAAATAAAATCAATAAATGTTTATTGATTTATCTGCCTACACCCCCAGGCATCAGCAGCATGATTCTTATCTTACATAGCTTCCTTTTTCTTTGCAAAATGTGTTTTCCCTCTTGCATTTGCCTCAGTGAGCAGGCCTTGCCCAAGATTATGTGCTCATCCTTAAACTTATGTATTCAATTAAGAGCACATTAAATAAAATTGAATACCTTTATGCCCTGCTATCATACAGCATCCTATATAATAAAAGCTAATATGCAAATTGACTGAATGGTAGCTATGATGCGCACTGAGCACCAGGAGGAAGACAATCAACACAGGAGCTGCCCCCAAGCCCACAGGCCAGCCAAGGTGGGTGCCAGCAATGGCATGGCAATTGGGGGAGGGATGGGGCCAGCGAATGGGCAGCACCAGGTCGGCCAAGGCAGGTGCCAGTGCCCCGCCCCCCAATCGTCCCGCCGATTGCCCAACAGATCAGCCCTGATTGCCAGCTGGGCCTAGGGACCCTATTCATGCACAAATTTTGTGCACTGGGCCTCTAGTAAAGTAATAGCAGCTAATGGTCATAAAAGTGACATCTTATATTCTTTGAACACTGGTTAACATGGGTACTTGGCACCCTGAAGAAACACATGTTAGAACACATGAAAATATATTATTTTACTTGAAATTCCAAGCCAGTTGTGCTAAGTAACATCTCCCCAGATTATAGAGTAGATCTGACTTGTAAACAAGTTTCCGCCTTGAGGATAAGATGGCTGATAATCTCCAAGGAGTTAGAATTGGCCAGCAGTAGTCAAGTCTTCTGAGAAAATAATTACCTGCCTATCACATTTCCCAGTGGGTAGTGTGCTACACTCTGACAAGCTCTGGAATTCTCTGCTGCATTCTGTGACTATGTTTTGAGTACATATGACCTTAGGGGTAAGACACTTAACCTCTATAAGCTTCTGTTTCTTTATGTGTAAAACTAGGTTAATTAATCTTTCCCCTTTCTATCTTCTAGGGAGTATGGTGAGAAAAAATAATAGAAATGAAGTATCCCAAACTTTGGAAGAAAAGATGCTACCTAAATTCCTAGTATATTAGCTATTTCCTTTTGACAGCTTACCACTTTAAAACAACAGCAAATTAAAGATAAAAAATATATACAGTATAATAGCATTTTTAAAGTGTGAAAACAGCACTACAAAATGAGGCAAAATACCTTGGTATTCTTGTAGGTAAAATTAGAATAGCAAAGGAGAGAAGGAGGAGGTGAGGAAGAGACAGAGAGGAAGAGAGAGAGGGAGAAGAGAGACACAGAGATAAAGAGACAGAGAGGGAGAGAGGGAGAAAGAGAGAGAGGGAAGTAGGGAGGGAGGGAAGAAGGAAGGGAAAGAGGAAGAGAGAGAGAGGAAAAGAGAGAGAGAGAGAGAGATTATTCTAACAGGTTTCTCTTCCCAAAAGATTTAATAATACATTCACAAAATAACTATCACAAAATAAATTCATCTTTTTGCTATAAGGATAACTACTCTTCTTCATTCACCAGCCAGAACATCCATTGTATGTTTAACCAAAATAATTTTATCAAGATGCAATGGCATGTTAAGAATCCACCCAGATCCGAAACCGGTTTGGCTCAGTGGATAGAGCGTCAGCCTGTGGACTCAAAGGTCCCAGGTTCGATTACAGTCAAGGGCATGTACCTTGGATGCAGGCACATCCCCAGTAGGGGGTGTGCAAGAGGCAGCTGATCTATGTTTCTAACTCTCTATCCCTCTCCCTCTCTATAAAAAATAAAAATAATAATTAAAAAAAAAAAAAGAATCCATCTAGATATCTAAAGAGACCTAACTAGCAGAACCCAGATATGTTCTGTCTCCAATGAGGATCTTGCCCATACTATTATTAGATTACACTGTGTTCGCTGAAACCGGTTTGGCTCAATGGATAGAGCGTCGGCCTGCGGACTGAAAGGTACCGGGTTCGATTCCGGTCAAGGGCATGTACCTTGGTTGCAGGCACATCCCCAGTAGGGGGTGTGCAAGAGGCAGCTGATAGATGATTCTTGCTCATCGATGTTTCTAACTCTATCCCTCTCTCTTCCTCAATGTAAAAAAGCAATAAAATATATTTAAAAAAAAAAAAAAAAAGAGATTACACTGTGTTTAAGACAATGTCGTTTAAAAAGTCACCACCAAAAGATTTTATATGAAACTACTGGCTCGGTGTGTGGATTCGTGCACATTGAAAGGAAATTGGGAACCCACGCTCGGGGAGTTTCCACATCCCTGTGAGCTGCTTGGGGAGTTTGTCTTCCTCCCCGCAGCTTCCTGAAAAAATATTTCCAAATGTCCTTTGTAGATTTCCAAAGGTCCCTGGTGGATGCCTTGGGCCATGCTGGATGCTCTCAGCTGCTTGGAGCAGGATAAGAGATGCTCCCAAGGTGAACAATACTAAGTTAGGGATCTTGGTGGGCGGGGTACTCTGCTGCCCATGCCCCCACCCTTCAGATCCATCTCTCTTTGACTTTTAGGGTATGAGGGATATAGCATTGTGCTAAGGGGCAGGTGGCCAGGCAAAGCCAGAACTGGGGCTGGGTGCCACTGCTCCACTAGCCAGCTATGAGCCTGGCTTGAGCAGCGCTCCAGCTGTGGTAATACACTGACCACCAGGGGCAGCTCCTGCGCTGAGCATCTGCCCCCTGGTGGTCAGTGCACGTCATAGTAACTGGTTGACAGGTCATTCTGGTTGTAACAGTTGCTTAGGCTTTTATATATATATATATATATATATATATATAAATTATGTCAACAGAATTCCTAAAGCAAACTCTATTGCTTACTTGTTCTATATAATATCATTTATTTATGCTTAAGTATCTGACACACACACTTGTCAAAGTTGGTATTCAGAAGCTACGACACGTGGTACAGAAGATAACTCACAAATTATTGTGTGACTTCGAATTACCAACTTTTGCATGTGTGAGATGCTTAAGCATAAATAAATGGTGTTATCTAGACTAATTAAATCAATACATCTGTGTAACAACTTGCAGTTTCTGAAATTCTTCTGACAATACTCCATCAAGATCTCTGGTTCACACTAGTTTTTTAAAATTTCAAATAAAGTGTTGTGTACTGTCATTCTCATGCTCCTCTAAGAATTATGACATTCCAAGTGATTAAGCCATAGTTATGGATTTCTTGGTTGTTATACTCTTAATTCATTAGTGTTTATTTTTGGAATGAGACAAATTCCAAAACATTCAATTTTGTGCTAGTCTTACAACATACAATATAAAACACATGTGACTGCTGCGGTATGTTTAAGGAAATAAATTAGTATGTTTCAGACACAACCTACCTATTCAAGTATTTATACAAATTATAAGCTCCATGAAGGCAGGACTATGTCTGGCTTGTTCAAGAATGTATAAGCATACAGTATATGCTCAATAAATATTTGTTGAATGAATAATAATCTTACCAGAATGGATTATATGTGTTTTAATATATGTAGGTGATTAATGCCTAGTATCACAAGTGGAAAGATTAAGAAAACCACTAAACAAATGTCAGAAAGTGACAAGTCCTACTTTTGAGAACTGGTTCAAGTTTAAATAAATGGCCAGCCTCTCTCTGAATACACAAATATTGTTACTTTTTGCTAGACTCTTGTGTTCTTCTCTTTCTACCTCCTTTTAGACATGAGCTGCTAAAGAAAAATTTAGGATACAGGTCAAGCATTTAGAATTAAATAAGAACATAAATAAATCTCTCTGAAGAAACGGCTGGGCTACACTGCAGAATTAGACCCTGAATTTGAAATTTGGCTCTATTACCAGATATGTGGCTTTAGAATAGTTATTTTCTAATCTCTCATTTGAAATGTTTTCATTGAAAACATGCAACAGTTCACAGTACAAATACCAACATGCTTAAAATTATATCTGATATACTAAAAATTTTTTTTTTAAATGAACCATCCTGAGTATTGAATTTTAGCTTCTAAAATAAGGTACCATCAAATTGTGCCTCTTTATAAGGGGGGGCGGGGAGGGAATAACCTAGACAAATGTCGTATCTTTTCCTCCCTTAAAAAAAATACACGACATAAGCTTATTTTCTAGGTGGAGAGCTTTAAGTCATTTAAAGATATTATTCATCTATACAATAGGATAAAAACAAAGTACATCAGATAGTTGCCAGGAGGAGGGGGTTGGAGAATGGGTGAAAAAGTGAAGGGATTAAGAAGTAAAAATTGGTAGTTACAAATAGGGATGTAAAGTGCAGCATAGGGAATATAGTCAATAATATTACAATAAATATGTATGCTGCCAGGTGGGTACTGGAAATATCAGGGGAAATACTTTGTAAAAGATATGATTGTCTAACCACTATGCTATACACCTGAAATTAACCCTTTGCACTCCGCTGTCCCCTCTCAGGGGACATCGGAATTCTAGCATATCACTCGGATGTCCCCTCTCAGGGGGGACATTGCAGTTTATTAGTGATTACGGGGAATTGAGTTAATTCAACGCACGTGTCCGCCGCAAAGTAGCGTCGAGTAGCTGGTAGCCAATGTCCAGAATGGTTCGGAGTGCAAAGGGTTAATACAAAATAATACTAAATATATACTACAAATGAAAAATTAAAATAAAATAAAAACATTATATGCTAACAACTTGGACAACCTGGAAGAAATGGATAAATTCCTAGAAACATACAAACTTCCAAAATTAAATCATGAAGAAATAGAAAATCTGCTCAGACCAATAATTACTAAATAAATTAAACCAGTAATCAATAAAAAACACAAAGCAAAACAATGTGCATCATTACAGGATTTTGACAAGGTTTGAATAAATATAAAGTGCTCTATGTTAATGCCTGTCACATATTAATAATATAATTAGTTATTATTACCATCATTACTACCAACATCACCATTTTTAGGATCTTACTACATTATTCAACAGATCTAAATAGATACTAAGATTATGAAGATGCTTCACAGAGGGCAGATAAAATTATTCACCTTTTTTTGGCTGTTAAAAGGAGTATGATTTAAGTCAGGGGAATTAGCCAATAAACACACCTTTTATGCACTTCTCTTGTACCTCTCAGCTCTGCAGAACTGAGCTCAGTTCTACTCTGTACCCTTGAAATTGGTTCCCTTGTACATTCAGGAATCGGAAATGTACATGGGACACACATGGAAACTTTCCTTGAGTTAAATGAAACATTTCCCTCCCTCCAACTCCTTGCGTATTTCCTCTTTCGTGAAAAAGAAACACTGTAGTGATTAAGAAGTGTGAAATTCCATAAATTTTACAGCTAAAGAAAACAGTTGTGATAAATATACTGAAACAACAAAATCAGTGATGAGAATCTGGGTGGTGACAAGCAGCAGCGTGACATCTGGCGGAAGCCGAAGTCACAGCAAGGGGGAGAGAGGTGGGCGTGAGGAAGCATCCTGCTGAGCGTGGACACAGAAAAAGAGAGGAATTGACAGTCTTCCTCTGGAGCCGGGCCAGCCTTTGCCACCTCTAATTGAATAGAACGACATTGCTGAGAGGTGCCTTGGAAAACAGTGCATCTTCTGCAATGTGCTGCACCTTGGAACATTAAGCAGTGTGTGAGGCATACTTCCGTTCCTGGAGGGACAGTAATTTGGAAGGAGATGCAGAACTATTAATGGGACAAAGGACTTATATAGTGGTGACAGTGTATTAATAAATAGGCTTCTAAATACACTAAACAAAGACTGGGCTTTGAAGGGAAGTGTCGGCTATTTCTCTTAGTGCAGCCGATTGTCAAAGCTGTCTAAAATTCGATCTTTGCCACTGAGAATATTTCACAAAAATGCAGCTCATAGTTAGGAGGGACCTAAAAGCTCAATTGGTTTATCTAACATCTCTTTCACAAATGTGGGGACTCAGCTCAAAGAAGAGACAGTGACTTGCCTACACAGCTAATTAGTGTTAGAGTCAGTACCAGAATTCAGACTTCTTGATTCCAAGTCTTGTGTGCTTTTCTAGGAAACCATGCTTGCTGCCTCTACAAAATGGAAATTAGTGTGAAAATATGATTCAATATGTAAATGTCAGTTTCACACTCAAATATTTCAGAATGTACTATTTTGCATACCAGCATCTATTGTTCTCTATTTCATGCATTACATCTTATGTGACCAATAACATTTTAAGTTTAAAAAGAGCAGGTTTAACACTAGACCATTATGAATCCTCTCTAAAGCAGCAGTCACCAATCAGTCACCAACTGGTGGTCAGTGAGGTCCAAAAGATTAGCAATCGCTGGTTTAAGAAAACCTTTGGAGAAGCAGTCACCAACCGTTGGACCAGTGACCACTGGTGGTCCATGTGGTCTAAAATGTTGGTGACTGCTGCTCTAAAGGGTCTAAAATTCTGTAAGATATATAGGAGGTACTCAATAAATACATGTGATGATAAATAGATACCAACCCCTTACCTGCTTTGCAATGCTCCAAATTTCAACTTCATTAACAAATAAGATGGATGAATTATTTTCTTATACTGGTGCTCTGAACTCTAAATATACACATATACTGATTCTTTGCTCCCATGTGCTGTGGTCCCGCCCAGCGCTCACACCCATTACTGGTGTGGCTACCGGCCCTAATTGCCCCTCAGGCCTTCTCCACCTCCCCCTGCTCCTGAGGGGCGATCGGGGCTGGCAGTTGTTGCTTGCATCCACAGCTGGCGCCAGCCCCAATCACTCCATGCTGCCAGCAGGTGAAAGTGGGGCTGATACCATCAGCATGTGGGAGCAGAGCTGCTGGCAGACGGGACCAGGGGGCTGCGGTGGGAGGAACCGGGCTGGGGTGCAGAGGATGGGCTGAGACCCACCCCTGTGCCCACCACAGCCTCATGGCTCACAGCTCCCTTCAAGGTGCACAAATTCATGCACTGGACCCCTAGTTTCCAATAACAAGCAGAATTTGCTAGCTATTTGCTTTAGGTGGGTTTGATGATATAACTTGCAATGTTCACCATTTCAAACAAAAAGATCTCAAAGATTTCAGCAACATCCAACTTGATTTAGCAAGTATCACTTCTAGATCTGTAAGATTATGGTTCTCTGGATGGAGATAGAGCTGGGGAAGAACTGTCTATCCCTAATGCCTAAGCAATACAGAATCATTTGTATCCTCTTTGACACAGCCTTTTTAAAGGAAATCATCAATCCTTTCTTTTTTTCTAACAATGACTATGCCTTAAGTATAAAAGTACACAGTTTATAAAAGGCTTCAACCAAGTCATACAAGATTTCTTTGAGATTATGAAATGGACAGATGCCCCAGTCAATTTCAGTCTGCATTTGGAATCTATGTATATAAAATAGAGAAATATGCAAACTAGCCAGGATGCCATACCGTCACAACCAAACAACAGGGACCTGAGGCTGCATGGCATCAGACTGGGTCAAGGGACCTTAGGTGGCATCCCGCAGGACTCGACAGGGGACCTCAGGCCATGTCCCCACATCCCAGTACCAGGCTGGGAGACCTCAGGCCACACCCCCGCCCAGTGGGAATTGACCAGGAACCTGAGATTGACACCCCCCCCACCTGGCGCCGAGCTGGGGGACCTGAGGCTGTGTCCCCTGCCCAGTGGAGCTTGACAGGGGTGGGGCTGGCTGGGGCTGGGTCTCCTGCATTTTCAAAGCATGTGTGGGTGGTGGGTGGGGACTTGACTCTAGGTCTGTGGTGTGCCCGACTCTGGCAGGAGGGCGATTTTCATATACATTTTACTAATTTTCTTTCATCTTTGACCACTTCTATTAAAGAGAAAGGGCAAATAGCAATACTAAAATATTTCGTCTAATTAATTCTCCTTTATGTGCACGAATTTTGTGCACTGGTCCAGTAGTGTGAATATATTATAAATTCAATAAATGCTATTTGGCCGAGACCGGTTTGGCTCAATGGATAGAGCGTCGGCTTGGGGACTGAAGGGACCCGGGTTCGATTCTGATCAAGGGCATGTACCTTGATTGCGGGCATATCCCCAGTAGGGGGTGTGCAAGAGGCAGCTAATCGATGATTCTCTCTCATCGATGTTTCTAACTTTCTATCTCTCTCCCTTCCTCTCTGTACAAAATCAATAAAATATATTTAAAAAATAAAAAAATAAAAATAAAAAAATAAATGCTATTTGGCATTTACTCTGAGAAGCATTATGCCAAGTGAAGAAGATGGAAGCCTGAATCCGGAAGGAGCTCACAGGTATACAGGGTACAAAGGATTCCAGATAAAAGAAACAGCATATATGAAGGCCAATAAACAGAGAAACATGGACAATCTGGGTAGTGATGAATATGGGACATGTATACCTAGTGAATTTCAGCAGTAAGCAGAGAGGAAATGTAATGGCAGGAACTGACAAATACTGGCATTGGTTTCCTAAAAAAGATGAACTTCAATCTATAATCTATGGGGGAGCCAGTGAAAACTATTCCCACCCTCCTGCCAATTCAAGCCTTTTTCATGTCTTAGAACACTGAAGAAGCAGTAAGGATAAAGGGGAAGACATGAAATATCAGAAGATAGAACTGACAGGAATTACTAACTAGTAGACAAAAGGATGAGGGAGAAAGAGTTGTTAAAAAGAAATCTCAATAAGGGGAAAGGTGGTAAAGCAAATGAAAAAACTCAAGTGGCCCCAATGAGCTTAAGTTGAGCTGTCCAGAGGTACCTAAAAAGAGAAAACAGTGTACAGCCGCAATCATGAGTCTGAATGAAGAGTCAGCCAATTAAAAAGTTTCATTTACTATTTACTACCAATCCCTCTGTGGGCTCACAAACTGCCCTCCTTTAGACAGCAATCAGCCCACTGAAGTGTTTTGTTTTCCAAATGCTGAATTTTTTTTTTTTTTTTAAGTGTTTCACGTGGAGGGAACAGCCAGTGCAAAGGCCTTGAGGTTGGACTGTGCCTGGGGTATTGGAGAAACAGTGGGCCCTATGTGGTTGGATGGAACTGAATGAGTGAGGTGAAGACAGGGAGGAGGTGAGGCAGGGAGGGGTCATGCAGGGCCTGTGGCCTTCTGGACTTACCCTGAGGGAAGTGGGAGAGCTATCAGCTAAGGAAGGCAGAATCCAGTCACTATTTGTGACAGTTCCCACTAAACTGTTGTGCCCCTCCTAAAGCTCCCTGTTTCTGGCAGAGACTTGATGCAGCACAGAGATTTCTGGCTCAGGACTCAGCTGCAAGGTTCAAATCCTAGCCCTTCCATTTACTAGCTGGGAACTTTGTTTTGTCTGTGCCTCCATCTCCTCATCAGGAAAATAGAGCTGATAAAAATATGTCTTTTAGAAGATAAGAATTTAATAAATAACAATCAATAAATGTTAACGAAAAAAAATAAAAATTTAATTTACACAAACACACATTCCTATGTTTACATGTGGAAGGTAGTGAAGAAAACAAATACAAAAGAACACTATGGCAGAGATATTCCTAGATTGTCATGAGAACACAAAACTGAGAGTGATGTATATGTGTGGGAAAGTACAGAGAAAGTGTCCCTGAAGAATGCCATTGAGAAATGTGGAAGTATAGCCAGGGGAGAATGATCAGCAAAGTGGTGGAATGGACAAAGGTACAAATACTAGAGAGAACCACAGCAGGTTAGGACAGTGGTTGGCAAACGAAGGCTCCCGAGCCACATGTGGCTCTTTGGCCCCTTGAGTGTGACTCTTCCACAAAATACCACAGCATGGGTGAGACTATTTTGAAATGGCGTTAGAAGTTTAAAAAATTTGGCTCTCAAAAGAAGTTTCAATCATTGTACTGTTGATATTTGGCTCTGTTGACTAATGAGTTTGCCGACCACTGAGCTAGGCCCTTATCAATTTACTAGAGGATCGGTGCATGAGATTCATGCACTGGGAGTGTCCCTCAGTCCATGCACCCTCTCAGTCGGACTGCACCCTCTCAGAGTCCAGAACCCCTCAGAGGATGTCCACCTACTGGATGTACCACACAGGGGGGACCGGGCCTAGGCTGGCTATCAAACATCCCTCTCTCAGTGCAGGGCTCTTGCAGTCCAGGACCCCTTGCTCCTTACAACCACTGCACTAGCCAGCAGTGAGCCAGCTTTTGACTGAGCAGTGCTCCTCCTGTGGGAGCATACTGACCTCCAGGGGGCAGCTCCTGAATTGAGCGTCTGCCCCTGCTGGTCAGTGCAGGCCATAGTGACCAGTCATTCTGCTGTTTGGTTGATTTGCATATTATGCTTTTATTACATAGGATATTTGTGTTACCTGCGGTAGTCACCTGGCCTTGAAGTCTCAAGTGCCCACCTGAATGTAAGAGATAGCACTGCTTGCCTTATAGCTGTGAAAAATTAAAAATGCTCCCTGTGTTAAAAGTTCTTGGATGAAGGCCTAATAAGTAATAGGTGACCAATAAATGTCAACCGAATCTGATTTTAGAAGCAAAAATAAATAAATAAATAAATATTGTATATATTTCTGTTTTTAGCAAAACTAAATTTTAGAGTTCCCCTTCAATAATTCCAAAAGTTCTTTAAAATTTACTTCTCTAAAGCCATGACTAACCTCAAGTTTGAACATTCTCCTATTAAAGTTGTAATCTTATTGTAATTAGAAGTTTAAAATTTAATGAGTTGAAATGCAACATGGCACAGATGCCTTATTATACCAACTAGTTAACACAGTATTTGTTTTCTACATTAATTTTACTTGCTAATCAAAAATACTGCTTTCTCCAAATAACATCAAAATAAAATTGCTGATTGTGCAATGGCAAAACCAACACCGCCATGTCTGCAACAAGGCCACTTGAATTCTTTTTTTTAATGAGCTGGCAGTTTCCAGGGAAAATGTAAGATTCCATATACCTTTAAGGCAGTTCTCAAAAATTCAAGTGAAGAAGACATGCTTTGTACACAAGGCATATATTAACTTATACATCCTAAACATGCCAATGAGTATCTATTAATGTTGAACATCAGAGCTGATTCATCTTCCTGAGTTAATAAATAAGTCTGCTGCCCTGGCCAGTTGGCTCAATTGGTTAGAGCAGTAGTTGCCAACCAGTGGTCCAAAAAGTTGGTGACCGCTAGGTTAGAACATTGTCCCAAGCACCAAGAAGGTTGCAGGTTCAATTCCTGGGCAGGACACACACCTAAGTTTCGAGTTCAGTCCCTGTTGGGGCACATACTGGTACAGGAAAATAACCGATCGACGTTCCTCTCGCCCTTCTTCTTTCTCTACCAGAAAAAGCAATGAAAAACATACCCTCGGGTGAGGATAAAAATAATCAAACAAGTAAATAAATCTGCTGGGGAGAAAAAAAGACTATGTATGATTGTATATGTTTCAGATGTCCTTAGCAACTAGATAAAGAGTATTAAGGCTACTTAAGATCCCTTCTATTAGAGCACAGTGCTCCTCCCATCAGCAGCCTAGGTTCAACACAAGTCACTCCTGCTTTTTCAACAGACATGGAAGCTTCTCCTTGGTCTCTCTGCTTCTTTCCCCAAAAGCTTTACCAAAGAGCAGCCAATGGTCTAACTACATTTCATTTGATGTTAACCCCTCACAGCCAACAAGTTTCCAGAGAGCCCCACTGCTTTTAGCACAAAGCTTTTTCTTTTTTGTAAATCCTCACTCAGGCATTTCTATTCTATTGATTTTTAGAGAGAATGGAAGTGAGAGGGAGAGACAAAAAGAGAGAAACACTGATCTCACATTGATTGTTGCCTCCTGCATGCAACCCAACCCTGCTAAGAATTGTGCCTGCAACTGAGGTACGGACCGTGAACTTGAAACAGAACCCATTCCCAGGTCATGAAACAAAACAATCAACTCTTTCCCCATCCAAAGCAGTTTGCTTATACTGTCATTAGGGCTTGACAGTCAATTTGGAAGATAAATAAAGGTAATTGGTCTAAATTTGTATTCCATTTTAGATACTTATTTTTTAGGAGAAAATAAAGAAAATCTCACAGTTTTGGGGATCAGCCCCTAGGTTCTTATCCTTACATGATCCTGGGCCAGGGTGGATAATAAGGCACCAAGATGCCAGGGTATATGTATATTTGTATCTGTGAGTGTGAAAGGGCATGCTCACACAGGCCAGGATATGGTTTAAAGCAATCTTAAAAGTTCAGGTAAACTGGAACTTCCAATGGCAAACATCCTATATAATAAAGCTGTAATATGCAAATTGACCATCATGCCCTCACAAGATGGCCACCACAAGATGGCTGGTAAGGGTGGGCAGGTGGGGGCAAACAGGCCAGCAGGGGAAGGCAGTTAGGGGCAACTTGGCCAGCAGGGGAGGGCAGTTAGGGGCAATCAAACTGGCAGGGGGGTTGGGGGCAGCCAGGCCTGCAGGCAGAAGTGATTAGGGGCAATCAGGCAGGCGAGCAGTTGGGAGCCATCAGTCCCAGATTATGAGAGGGATGTCCATCTGCCCGATCCCAACCAGCAGTCAAACATCCCCCAAGGGGTTCCAGATTGGAGAGGGTGCAGTCTGGGCTGAGGGACACTCCGCCTTAGTGCACAAATTTCATGCACCAGGCCTCTAGTTTAAGAAATAAAAGCATGTTACCCTGGCCAGGTGGCTCAGCTAGTTAAGAGTGTCATCCTGTATACTGAAAGGTTTCTGGATGATTCTCATTTAGGGCACAAACCTAATGGGAGGCAACCAATAGATGTTTCTCTTTCACACATTGATATTTCTCTTTCCCTTCCTCTCTCTAAAAATCAGTAAGAACATATCCTTGGGTTTTTACTAAGCAAACACAGTACTTTGCTGCTCCTGGCTTAACCCATACTGTGATAGGAAATCATATAATTTTCAAGACACAAGTTTGAAAAGAATACAAATTTAGACCAATTACCTATATTGCTCTACTTCCACTGTGAATAGGAAAGATGCTTTAAGTGGATACTTGGCATTATGGGGTTGCATAATCCCAGCCACCCAATAGCATCATTCCATTCAACCAGAACAGGGGGTTCTCTCTGCTCACAGCAGGCATCCAACAGGGTAGCACATATATGCTCTCTGAGTGAGAAAGCAACACCATCTCACATATAACCCCCTGGAGAGAGATGAGGAAGGGGAGGGGGAGGACTTTACACCTGCAAACTCCTAACTCTATCAGCACTAGGGTTGGGAAAAACAGCACATACTTTTTAAAAAGGAGGAAATAAAAGGTTTCCTGATAAAGCCAGTAACTTTCAAAGAAGAATCTTCTTAAGCCCTTTTTCCTTAGGAGAGAGTCTAGTAAGTATAATGATTCAATATCTAAGTCTTTATTTATCTTCCAAATTGACTGTCAAGCCCTAATGACAGTATAAGCAAACTGCTTAAAAGGGCAGCTATCAGAATTCTTATTCTTCTAGTAGAAAAACACTATAAGCATAAAGTATTGTCATATTAATCAAGGCATCTCAATTTCTTTAAAAAAAAATATTTTATTGATTTTGTACAGAGAGGAAGGGAGAGAGATACAGAGTTAGAAACATCGATGAGAGTCATCGATCAGCTGCCTCTTGCACACCCCCTACTGGGGATATGCCCGCAATCAAGGTACATGCCCGGGACATTTCAGTCCACAAGCCGATGCTCTATCCATTGAGCCAAACCGGTTTCGGCGAGGCATCTCAATTTCAAGGCACATTTGTCCCTGGGCCTTTGGATAATATACCGTATTTTTCGGACCATAAGACGCACTTTTTCCCCCCCAGAAGTGGGGGGGTAAAGTCCCTGCGTCTTATGGTCCAAATATAGCCTACACATATACTTTTAAAAAAAAGTTTTTTTACTTGCCCGGCTCTGTGTGGTCTCTGTGTGCTTGCCCGGCTCTAAAATGGTTCTAAATGCTGCTGTTTACTTTACAGGGTTGATTACATGTGTTTATGACTGTGATGTTGGGTTTTAATGCACATAAAATATTTTAGGACACTATTTGTTTCAGAATCTTTTTTTCTTCATTTCCCTTCTCTAAAAACTGGTGCGTCTTATGGTCTAGAGTGTCTTATGGTCCGAAAAATACGGTAAGTATCTCCAATGGGGCAGACATGACCTCCCGCCTATCCTAAGAGACTCCTTCCTGTGAGACAAGACCTGGGATGCACAGTGTTTTGCTATATCATTGAATACCCATCTAAACATAGCCATATGTTTTCAGTTTTTATTTTATGTCCTATTAGGGCTGGGAGACAAAAATAATTAACAGACATATAACTTCGGCCCATTGTAAAAATACTAATTGCAGTTTCATAGAAAAGAAACTCCAGGACTAATAGAACTGCTATTTGTACTAAATTTCATGAGTTTTATGATGAGCATCTTGATTTTCTTTTTTCAATTTCCCCATCACCAAAAGTAAGCCAGCTCTGTCTGTCAAGATGCCCAGGCTATGTGGCAGCAGTGTCAAAGGCTGCCATTTGCTTCAAGGCACTGCCATCTGCGGCAGCACAACTTTTTGTCTCCGGAAAATAAACACATCTGCCTTTGCCAGTGTCCTCCCACTGTGCCGCCCATCTGGAGCAGGTGAGCTGGAAGGCAAGCTTGGGCATGGGTGAGAGAGGGGCGAGTAGGGGAGATAAGGCCTCAAGGGAGATGGCACTTGGAGGAAGAAGGCAGTGCTGTGTCATGTCACATCCTGCTAACCACATTTGCCAAACAGCATGTGAAATTACCCGTTAGTGACATTTTAATCACATGTAACAAAAGCTGGTCGTATTTAGGGGACAAGACCTAAAAAGTCAAGGTTTCACCTGGGCCATCTGTTCATAAGGTCACATGACCTCACAATATCAATATAAACAGATGATGTCTTTGTGCCAGCCACCAAAGGCAAGAGGACAATAACTCTAATGGTCAGAATAGAAGGTTCAAAACAATAGGATTCTTCCAGGACAGGAGCACACTATACATGTCTGTTAACTACAATAGACCAGTGGTCAGCAAACTCATTAGTCAACAGAGCAGCAAACGGCGGCTCGCAAGCCACAGTTTGCCAACCACTGAACTAGACCAAACACACTTAAATTCAAGCCAGAGTCCTGGGACAAATCATGGTCACTTCTGGAAATGACATTTTTCCTACATATTCTCTCCCTTTCACTGAAAAACAAAACAAAACAAAACAAATTCAAGTCTAATTATGGTCTTAACAACAGATCTTTAAATGGTACTATTTGGAAGGGTAGAAAAAACCATAAAAATTATCCAATCAAATTATTTCTTTCTCCCAAGGTGCCCATTAGTTTGCAGGAGAGCTAGTGCTAATCTCCTGGAACAAGGCTCTTTCAATGATACCACTAGTTTTTAACCTTTGATGGGAAGGGATAGTGAAGCCACTTTTTCAAATAATATCATGAATAGAATCTCAAAACATAAAATAGATACAAGTAGAGCTGATATATATGAAGCAGAACTACCGTATTTTTCGGACCATAAGACGCACTTTTTTCCCCCCAGAAGTGGGGGGAAAAAGTCCCTGCGTCTTATGGTCCAAATATAGCCTACACATACACTTTTAAAAAAAAAAGTTTTTTTACTTGCCCGGCTCTGTGTGGTCTCTGTGTGCTTGCCCGGCTCTAAAATGGTTCTAAATGCTGCTGTTTACTTTACAGGGTTGATTACATGTGTTTATGACTGTGATGTTGGGTTTTAATGCACATAAAATATTTTAGGACATTATTTGTTTCAGAATCTTTTTTTCTTCATTTCCCTTCTCTAAAAACTGGTGCGTCTTATGGTCCAGAGCGTCTTATGGTCCGAAAAATATGGTAAGTTTTGCCACACTGGCCTTCCTTGGTGATATTCCTGAGGCTGCTTCATTGAATCAAATTTGAAAACCACTATATGAGGCTGGGTATGTTTTTCCAACTTATCATTTACAAGTATAGACCTATAAAAAGACAAATCACTAAAGGCCCACCAAGCACTTGAGAAAAAGTGCTATGAAAATTCTTTGGACAGTGAGTAACAGTGGGAAAATCCTGAAGAATACACACAATGGAGGCCAGCATTCTGCTCTAAGCCAGCAATATTTAACTGGTGTGCCCCAAGAGCCACGCTGAGTGCTGAAAGAAGTTGTACAACATGCACTAACTAACTATTTAGTCAGAGACACAGACCTCTTTTCCCTTAGATTGTCAAATTAAAGAATGACAACAGTCAACACAACAATAACCATTCAGTGGAAAAGAATCAAAAGTGTATCTATTTTTTGTCAGATCAACAAAAAATATATTTTTTGGTGTGCCACAGAATTTCAGAAATTAGTTTATGTGTGCCATGAGATGAAAAAGGTTGAAAATCGCTGCTCAAAGCCTTGCCACAAACATGTCATTCCTCAAGGATATTAGATTTCACTGGTTCATATATCAGTCTCCACATATGTAAAATAGAGATCTTGGTAGATAATAACAGAAAATTTTAAGGCATTAAGATGGGCTATACCAAATATGCCACGTAATTCATTTCAAGCAACAAATGTCTCCATTGCTTATCACTCTCCCTTTTAGAGCCAAATAATCCAATCATAAGGAAAATTTAAACAAGCCTCGTGTCAACTATCCCTAAAAGTCGTCATAAATTTCTCAAAATAATCCTGTTAAAAACCCAAACAGTAGTTCTTAAATGATGGAGTCACTTATGAAATATCTACTATTTTTTCCAAAGAGATATCATTCACTCATTCCAAATATATTTTATTAAACCAATGGTTAATTCTCAGTTCTCCTAATTTGCCACATATGATCACCCCTTCCTTCTTAACAGATAAAAAAAAGTGAAACTCAGCAAACATAATTATTCAAAATCATACAAATAGTACGAATCAGAGAAGAGACTGGAATCTGGCATATTTGCCTTTAAAAATCCATGCTCAAAAAAGCCTCATAAATATTCAAAATTGGGGAGTCAAACCCATAGCAAAGCCTAATTAGCGCTTTTCTTGCTCTTTAGGGTTTAACCAGAAGCAGACCAACTTAAATGTACACATGCATTTAAATAAAGACTAAACTGAAGATTCTTGATATTTCCCTGAATCTGTCTTTTTTCGTGCTGATCTAAGATCTGTAATTCTATCATGAAGTTACACCCATTCATTAAAAACACATTGATAAAATTCCCTTCTAGTGTATAAATGCGTAATAACACTTTCAGTGGTATATGGAAATGTAATTGGATGACATTTATTTACCAAATTTATTAAATACCTACAATGGGCACATATCTATACCTTATCTATATAATCCATATGGAGAGCTTGGCATTTTAATAGAACTGAATGTTTTATGTTTTCCCAAATGCACAAACATGAGTTCAATAACTAATATAGAAGAGAGTATAAAAGAGTATGGTATTTGAAGTTAGAATCCTACATCTCAGCCTTTTGTGCCTTTGATATACCTGGATAAATAAGAGAAATATTTAACCTCTCTACTAACCAGCCTTAATATTCTTGTAAGTAAAATGAGAATAATACTCATTTTATGGTGTCATAATAAGCATTACGTAAGATCACAAATATAACTATTTAGAATAGCATTGTCCAAGAGAATGATGATAAAAATGCTCTCTATCTTCAATGTCTAATATGGTAGCCATTAGCCACATATGTTTATTGCGTACTTGAAAAGTGGCTAATGTAACTGAGGAACAAATAGTTTTTTATAGAAACAAAAGTTTACCTCTCACTCAAAATTCAGGAGACCTTCACTTAGGAAGTGAATTTTAAATATTATTTAACTTTAATTATTTTAAGTATAAATAACCACATATGACTATTTCTTACCAAACTGGACTGAGTAGATCTAAAACAAAGCCTAGCACATAATAGATTATCAATGTTTGTTTATTTCTATTTTCTCTATCAATCAGTAATTCTTTTAAAAATATATTTTTATTGATTTCAGAGAGGGAGGGAGAGATGGAAACATCGATGATGAGAATCATTGATCGGCTTCCTCCTACAGGCCCCCCACTGGGGACTGAGCCTGCAACCTGGGCATATGCCCTTAACTGGAATCAAACCCTGGACCCTCCCTCCAAAGGCTGACACTCTATCCACAGAGCCAAACTGGCCAGGGCATCAATTATTTTTTTTTATAGCCTTCTCTTTACTAGCAGATCAGTTCAACTAAAATAGCACAACAAAGAACCTCCCATAGGAGACTAAGTTATAGCTATTAAATTGCTTCTTCAGCCAAACAACAGCAGCAGCATAAAAGCAAGTGATTTATTAATTAGATATTATACACTATGCTAACAGCTTTGCATGATTATCCCACTTGGTATTTATAATAATTCTATGAAGTAGTACTATTATTTTTTAAGTAGGAAAATTAAGCTTAGCACCAGTCCAACGACACACAGTCAGCAAGTCAGTGAGCAAAGATTTAAACTCAGGCAGTCTAATTCCAGAGACTATACTTAATTACCATGCTAACCTGCTTTCCTCTTAAAAAAAACAGTTTACATAAGATTATGTACTCTGTAATAAATAAATGTCCTCCCAACCAAATAACACCACCAAACACACACATGAGTAACTGGAAATCTAACAATTTCAGTTACAGAGACAAAGTTATGCATGATAAAATAAATCTCATGTCCTAAATGGTGTGACTCTGTAAATGTACCAAATCTAATGACTTTGCACTTATCAGGAAGACTGAAAAACTATCATCGTCTTTCTCCTCAGAACAAAATTACTAAACCATGAATTCATATTTTAGAACAAATAACCTATTTTGATAAGTGTGAGGAGCAGGATTGGACCTAGAAACACAAGGCAAAGATAGTCAATATTTACTAGAGCCCTATGTCACTGTCCATACAAAATATTTATTAAGACATCAAACATTTCTGCTAGGAGATTAACTGGATTCACTCCATTTGCATGAAGCACATTGCCGCTCTTATCTTAATTCTAAAAGAAGCTTAATTCACTTAATGTGCAGCATTTATGAAAAAATGTTTATTGTGCCCAAAGCTGGAATTCTTATTCCAGTTCTGCCTGACAGGTCAGAGGAATATTTTACACAGAAAGCCACAGCATACCCTATTGGATTTTATAGGAACTTCTGGGTAGCAAAAAAAAGTCCTATCTGACCCATTTTCCTTTCTCATGAAGGAGTGACTAAAAAAAGGCCACTGACTTTTCATCCAGATAAAACAAAGTATATAAAATTATCTCCGCCTCCCAACCCATCATGTCTCTGGCTTCTCTTTAAACTTTATGATCCTTTGAATCAAAGCTAGCATTGAGCCGAGACCGGTTTGGCTCAATGGATAGAGCATCGACTTGGGGACTGAAGGGTCAGTCCCGGGTTCGATTCCGGTCAAGGGCATGTACCTTGGTTGCGGGCATATCCCCGGGAGGGGGTGTGCAAGAGGCAGCTGATCGATGACTCTCTCTCATCGATGTTTCTAGCTCTCTATCTCTCTCCCTTCCTCTCTGTACAAAATCAATAAAATATTAAAAAAAAAAAAGAGGCAAATATTAAAAAAAAAAAAAAAAGCTAGCATTGAAAAAAAGTTCTATTATTGAGAAGTTCTCAATCCAGTATTATTAGGCACTAGAAAACAAACTGCTTTACAGATATGTAATAAGTTAACTTAAAAAAAAAATAACGTGTACTTGTTTAGATTTGTCATAACTCAGCTTAAGCAAGTGCAGATAAAGCTAAAATTGTTAATAAAAAATATGAACAGTACCAATTTTTTAGAAACACTACTGAAAAACTAAGGAGCTGATTAAGGCAGAACAGTCAAGTAATTATGGCACCATTAGCATAGCTTTGTCAGCACTGTGTGACCTGGAGTTAGTCCCTTTGCTACTTTGTACCTTTCATTTCATAACAGTGATAAAGAATTAGCCACTATATATCTCAATGGGATATTGAACAGATAAATTATTAAGCAAAAATGCTTTGGGCAAAAGTCATATGAATGTAAATATTAAGACACAAGCATTCATTTTCCTAGCACTCCTGTAGGGTTAGGAAGTTATCTCGATTTCATAGCTGAGTAAATAGGCACAGGGGGTAAGGTCACATGGTAAGGCTCCATTCACTTAGTCCCTGTGGGAAGGAAATAATGCACACCTTTAGCAATCATATGAACTTTCCTAGCACATCCTGCACAAACTTTAATACATTCAATCCCTAACTTAATGTTGCATCTTTTAACATGCTAATGATGGAACAAAGATAACTATGAGAGAGCAACAAGGCAAGAATAAGCAAGGAGGAACAATTCTGTGTGCTTTGACCAGAATAGTCATAGAAAGACAGACAACCTCAAGATAAAATTTCCATTATTATTTTTAAGATTTCATTTCTACTAACATGTGGGGATCTTCAACTATAGGAATTAAGCAACATGGTTTGCTATAAAAAACACTTTGAAAATTTTAAGCCTGGCCCATTTGGCTCAGTGGATTGGATATTATCCCATACACTAAGAAGTTGCTGGTTTGATTCCTGGTTAGAGCACAAGCCCAGGTTGTGACTGGGTTTTGGGCTGGATCCCCAGTAGGAGGCATGTAGGAGGCAGCCAAATGATGTTTCTCTCTCTCTCTCTAAAATCAATAAAACCATATTTTAAAAAAAGAAAAAAATTTTAAAAAGCTATCACAGGACTTCATGTTGGTCGGTGTGCACTATCCAAATTCTCTGGACTATATTTGCATTCTAGGCTTAAATTAGCAACCACATAGAAAGAGAAAAGAAATCCAAAAAGACTAAATAATGAATGAGTAACAATGGGAAGGGCTCAGGAAAGCCAAAAAATGGCAAAAGTACTACTCATATATAATGAAATATAAAAGAAGCACAGAAGGTTTTTCTGCTCTTATCCAGGCTGCCTGCTATATTGCTTACCCGACTCCGAAGACAGTCAGCCAGGTTTCGGCGTGTGAAATTAGCTGCTGCTGTGGGAGACAATTCATAACCTGGTACAAGAGATAAATAGTCATACTTAAAGGAAAGCAGAAGGAATAACAGTACCCCAAATCATTCCACTACTCCTACTCTTACAGTCTGCCACCCTTTGTACACTCAAGAATATATAAAGTACACAGAATAAGGAGTACAATCTTACTCTTGTCCCTTTCTCCGTCTAACAGTTGTGAAATAGCTGATTCATAATTCTTGGATACAAAACAGAACCAAGGTGACATTTAACTATTCTAGCTTGCTTAAGCTATTTATTTATCAACAGACTGTGGTTTCTTCTGTAGAAGGAAAAAAAAAAAAGTACAAATTTATAGGTGTTAAAAAAACACAAGAAAGAGGTCTTGAGATGCCAAATTTTTTGTTGTTGTTAAAAAATATCCTCACTGGATATTTTTAGAGTAGAAGGGAGAGAGACACATCAATTGGTTGTCTCCCACATGCTCTCTAACCAGGGCAGGGGATTGAACCTGCAACTGAAGTATGTGCCCTTGACTAGAATCAAACCCAGGACCCTTCAGTCTGGGGATCAATGCTCTACTCATGAGCCAAACCAGCTAGGCAGCTCAGTGGAGAGTATCTATCCTCGGACTAAAGGGTCCTGGGTTCGATTCCAGCATGTGATTAAATTCCCCACAACATTTTAAACAACCGTATCATATCAGGAAGATTTAGATTAAAATTCTAACAAATATTTACTGAACGGTTATGTTTCAGGGTCTATGCTAGGAGCTTTCACATATATTAATAAATTTCATCCTTACAAATCTATTAGTTCATACTAAATCATAATGGAAGCAACTCTAAACAAGCAGGAATACTTTTCAATTCTCCACCTAATCCCCTAAACACAATTAAGGATTTGACAGTTACCTTAAAGGCCGAAAAGTCTGATATTTGACCACAGCATAACCCTAACCCTAACCCTAATCCTTATTTTAGCTCAGGTCTTAAACTTTAATATTCCTAAGAATTACTACCCTGTTTCCCCAAAAATAAGACAGTGTCTTATATTAATTTTTTCTCCCAAAGTTGCGCTAGATCTTATTTTCAGGGGATGTCTTATTTTCGGGGAAACACGGTATGTAAGGTGGCATATACAAAACTACACTTAACGGATAATTTAAATTCTTGTCTAAAGAATTTAAATTGTAACCACAGGTGATTTTTGTATTACTCAGACTTCATATTCTAAAACCTATGTAACAAACTCTCTCAATTCTTGTTTACTGTTCTTCCCTCTCCCAGGATAGGTAGTTAGTACTACTGTTGTAACTACTATAGTTCAAAAACATTATTGGCATCCTTCACCTGCCATGTACGCATAAAATAGAACCACTAAAAAATAATTCTTACAAGATTCTACTTGCTTAAACCTAAGTACATATGCTTTAGGTTCCTGACTGGTGGGGACTGAGCCTTATTCATCTTTGAACTCTCTGTGGTACTAGGCAGAATGTTTAACAGAGATGAGGCCCTCAAAAATATTTATGAACTGAATACATGATGTTAAATTTACTGCCTAAAAGACTACATGAATGGATATCTAATCATACAATTATATTGAAATTAAGTTCCTTCACAGCTTCACATTATACCAGTGCTGTGTACAAAGTGTTATTGAACTGTGAAGTAACTGAAAGTAAAATTCTTTCTGCTAAAGTGTCACTATAAGTGTTCCTGAATCAAAGGATTAGTGGCTCATACTATTTGATAGGGGGCTTTCCTAGTGGATAAAAGTTCATTAGCCCCTGAGAGAACTCACAAAACATCTCACAAGAAATGTAATTATCTTCCTAGACAAAAACATGCTGAAGTGGCAAGGCAGGACTCTTTTATGACATAGTAAAACTCCTAAAATTACATAGAGCTTTAAGTTTCCAAAGCATTTGCATACATACTATTCATTAATATTACAATTCCATTTTAGAGATAAGGAAAGTAATTAAAATGGTTCCTTTTTCTGAATTTTTATAGAAAATCTTTACAATCTCAAGAAGAGTCTAAAAGTAAGGTTTCATTTTTTTTGGTTTAATATATTTTATTGATTTTCTTACAGAGAGGAAGAGAGAGAGAGAGAGAGAGCTAGAAACATCGATGAGAAACATCGACCAGCTGCCTCTTGCGCACCCCCTACTGGGGATGTGCCCACAACCAAGGTACATGCCCTTGACTGGAATCGAACCTGGGACCTTTTAGTCTTCAGACTGACGCTCTACCGCCGAGCCAAAAAGTAAGGTTTCAAAAATAGGAAGACTCAAATAAACCTATGACCACATTGGTCTGCTCATGTGTAGAACTGCCAGTAGAGAATATTCAGTTCAAAACAAATCAACCAAAGCTACTTTCTAAGTGTTACCCACCATTTCGCATCTTATAAAGTTGCACATTTTTCTGAATGTATTCTGCAAACTGTACAGTGTCTCCAGCCTCTCCAACACATAGGAGTAAGATTTTTTCACTCATCTTAAACATCTTGTCATGGTCTGCTCAAAGAGAAACACAGTATTAGAAATTATCTTATCAAAAATTTACTATTATAGAGCTATAAACAAACATTTATCAATTACTACATTGATAATTTGACTAATTACTGGTTTTAGAAGACTTTCATGGGCAACCATATTAATCACTTTCCCTCTCCATGTTACAATCACTAGTATATTTTATTAATTTTCAATTTCAGGTGGTGACTATATATGAAAGCTGACAATTAAAAATATAGTTAAAAACATTTAAAGGCATTTAAAATGCAAAGAACAGAATCAATCAAAGAAACTGAAGAACTCACAAGCCACGGGCCACTATTTTTAGGCTCATGATTACAAAGCTTTAAAATATCTCTATAAATACAAATGTTAGTTATTGTATTTACACACATACAAAAGCATATATGAAAAGAACTGGCACTACAATTAAAATTAAGGAGCCACCTCAAGAAAAAAAATAAATCACCTTAAAAAGTAAATCACCTCGTTTTCCAAAGCAAAAAGAAAATTAAAATGATTGCAAAAGCAAAAATTCTAACAAATATTACAACACTAAGTTATTTTAAAATACCTCAAAAATCCCAATACTCCAATCTTATCTAGGTGAACCAGACTCATTCAGATTAGATAAATATTCAGATAACAAATAGTGCCTAAGGAAGAAAACTCCATATTCAGTCAAAGCTTCAGAAAGCTTAAATCTCCCTATCTTAACTCTCACTTTCACTTTCCATTTTTCAAATAGTGCTGAATAATCTTCCCTGGGAGACATGTTTCCTGTTTGAAAGCTTCTAAAATGTCAGAATCCCTTAATAGGATTTAAAGAACAAAATGCTACAAATACAGTACTTTTCTGCAAGTGTCTGAGTTGTAGATACCAGTAATATGGCTTAAACCTTGCAAACACACACACACACACACACACACACACACACACACACTCTCATACCCAGTGCTTTTAGACAATATCAAATTGCTTTGAAACTCCTAAACAAACCCATTTTTCTTTTGTTATAGACTACAGATTTAAAGACTGTTAATTTGCAAACTTTTTAAAAAGAATTTTTTTTTTATTTTTTTTTTTTTATTTATTTTTTTTTACCTATAGCTGTATTATCTATGCAAAGAAAAAAGACCAGAAAAGTATTAGATGCCACTGGCATCTAAGTTCTTGCTAATAGCAAAAGTACGGTCAATTTTTATTTCCTTATCAGTATTTCCTAAACTGTCTATATTTAATATGTATCATTTTTGTAAGAAAATATCTATAATAATAAAAGCATAATATGCAAATTGACCGAACAACCAAACAGGAGGACGACTGTCCTGACAATCTTTCAGACGACCACGCTATGACACGCCATGGCACCAGGCCAGCCAAGGTAGGTGTGATGCAATTGGTTGGGGGCCCCCCGCCATCGACCTGCAGAGGGAGGTGCAGGCCACCCTCTGTGGGGCAATTGATGGGGGGTAAGGGGGGCCTCCGTGATTGATCACTCCAAAGAGGGAAGCCCAGGCCACTGGCCAGTGATACTCTGGCAGGTGTGCAGGGCCAGCCAGCAATTGCCCTGCAGAGGGAAGCCCAGGCCAGCCAAGCAATTGCACCCCATGCCTGTTGCCTGTAGAGATGGCAAGCAGTGGCAATGGCAGGAATAGGGCCAGCTGCTGGCACCTGGGGGAAGGAAAGTCCTGATAGGCCCTGATTGCAGGCCAGGCCTAGGGACCCTACCCGAGGGCATAGGCTGAGCTGAGGGACATACTCCCCATGCACAAACTTTGTGCACCTGGCCTCTAGTTATTAAGTTTGTACTATTTTCATAGTGAGAATAAAAGCCGTTCTTATTTTTTTTTTTTTGGGGGGGGGGGGGGAAACTTGTTTATAAAGCATTTATGAAGAAACTAGAGGCCCGATGAATGAAATTTGTGCAAGGGACTCAGCCCTCACAGCCCCAGCTTTGTCCCAAATGTCATTTGCTGTCTGACCTAATTAGCATATTATGCTTTTATTATGATAGACTAGAGGCCTGGTACACGAAATTCATGCACTGGGGGTGGGGGTGGGTGTCCCTCAGCCCAGCCTGTACCCTCTCCAATCTGGGACCCCTCAGAGGGTTGTCTGACTCACAATCGGGACTGCTGGCTCTTAACTGCTCACCTGCCTGCCTTCCTGATTGCCTCTAATCGTTTTTTGCCTGCCAACCTGATCAGCCCCTAACCGCTCCCCTGTAGGCCTGATTGATGCCTAACTGCTCCCCTGCCAGCCCGATCACCCCCAAATGCCCTCCCCTGCTGGCCTGGTCACCCCAGTGGAGGCAGCACGGAACTGTGGCTGCAGGCACACAGAGCAGCCAGCCCTACCCCGCTGTGCACACCACTAACTTGTGACGCCATTATGGTGTGAGGGTTAATTTGCATATTACCTCTTTATTATATAGGATGCTAAAATTCTAGGCTAAAATGCTAAAGCTGTTCAATTCTAAAATGAACTTAATACAAGGCCAAAAATGTTTTTAAGCACCTATTGCCTGCCCAGTGAGTAGTGAAGGGAGATATTAGGCCATATTAATAAGCAAGTACTCTCTGGGAAAACTGGAAGTATCATTCTCATTTTATACTTAGTAGAAAAAGAATTCCAAAATATTATTCATTTGCAGCATTCTTGCCTACCCTACACAAATTACTTCATGAGCCCTGGCTGGTTTGCTCAGTGGTTAGAGTGTATTAGCCCAAGGACCGAAGGGTCTCGGTTTCAATTCCCAGTCAAGAGCCTGTACCTTGGTTGCAGATTCCCTGGCCCCAGCAGGGATACATGCAGGAGGCAACCAATCAATGTGAGACACATCGATGTTTCTCTCTCCCCTTCTCCCCCTCCCCCTGCCACCCTATCCCCAGGTGAGGATTAAAAAGGAAAGAATTACTTCATGAAATAAAAACAGGAAAATGTCCACAAAAACATTGTCCACAAAAAGTCCCCTCAAAACATTGATTTTAGCCGAGATCGGTGTGGCTCAGTGGATAGAGCGTCGGCTTGGGGACTGAAAGGTCCCGGGTTCGATTCCGGTCAAGGGCATGTACCTTGGTTGCGAGCACATCCCCAGTAAGGAGTGTGCAAGAGGCAGCTGATCGATGACTCTCTCTCATCAATGTTTCTAACTATCTCTCTCCCTTCCAATCTGTACAAAATCAATAAAATATATTTAAAAAAAAAACACACATTGATTTTAGAGGGGAAAGGGAGAAAGAGAGAGAGAATTATCAATGTGAGAGAAACATCGATCAGATGGAACCTATAGCCCGGCTATGTCCCCAGACAATGAGATCCTTTTATGTATGGGACAATGCTCCAACCAACTGAGCCACAATGGCCAGGGCTATCACACACACACACACACACACACACACACACAAATTATCAGATAAGACCATATGGAAAATAAGACAGTGAGTTTGACTGCAATTACTTCTAAATATTTTTAAAGAATTAACTCAAATTCACTTTTCTTCCACACTACAGTGATCTTTTCTTTGAATACCTATAGAACTTATTCGCAAAATCATCAATTTAAAAACTAACCTAATGGGTGGTGGGCATACAGATCTTGTAACATAGAAACCCACACCTAAAACCTATATGTTCATGTTGACAAATGTTATACCAATAAATTTAATAAATAAAATTTTAAAAGGAAAAAAAAAACAACCTAACCTAATACTTACTAGTGATATCTTTTATCATACAAAATCATCTTGTATTTATTTCCTTGTTTTCTTTTTTTTTAATATGTTTTCATCGATTTTAGCGAGAGAGAGAGAGAGAGAGAGAGAGAGAGAGAGAGAGAGGAAGAGAGAGAGAGAGAGAGAGAGAGGGAGAGAAGGGGCCGGGGAAAGAGAGAGAGAGAGAGAGAGAAATACCATTGATGAGAATCATTGATTGGCTGCCTCCTGAACATCCCCGACTAGGGGATCAAGCCTACAATCTAGGCATGGGCCCAGACTGGGGACAAACAGAACCCGGGGACCTCTGGGTGCATGAGACAATGCAGACTTCCTCTCAAAACAAATATACTCCCTTGGGGAGGATGGTTTACAAATAGAACTTCTATAAACTAGTTATACAATTTTATGTAGTAATTTGACTTGAGGAACAATCCATAAAATAGATGTTTTACAAACCACTTTCAGATCTCTCTTCTTCAGAAAGACCAAAAATCAAGCAGAGTTCCTCATGGTTCTTTCCATCACCCCAAGTGATGACCACCTGCCAATCAAATGCCTGTCACTTACAAAAGCAGTGATGGACACTTTTTATCCTTTGTTCACATACATACTTCAGGAAACCACAGATTTAGTAATTTTTCATTCTTTATACCCAAGATGAACTATTATCTGCCCTCAAAGCTTTCCCTAATCTCTAGAAACAGAAAGATCTCTTCTTACTCTGGATTGCCTAAAAACAATCTCTTCTATCTCTGCTCTACCTCAGAAGTTTGATTGCACTTTTCTTATGCAGCATACAGTTCTAGCTTGTGCTTTATTTAAACACATATCTGAGTCCCTTGTTAGACTGTAATATAAGTGTTTATCTTAAAAGGTTACATGAAATTAATGGAAATCACTTAAAACAGCACCTGATACATAAGTGCTTAGTGTTATTACTACCGAGTATTTGTTATTGTGCTGAGCATTTGCACAAAACTTTTTCACGCAAACCCCCCCACTCCCCCCAGCAAGCTTGTGATTTAACAGATTTTTATGAGTTTGTTTCTGCCAAACTGACCACAATTGCCAGGAAGCAAGACCTCAAATACTCCCTGATTTAACAGGTGAGGAAATCGGGGCACTGCGAAATAACTTATGCAGTCATAAAGTAAATAGGTGACAGGGCTCTAGTCTCCGAACTCCACTACTTCAATATAAGAAAAACGCGACAGCTAGTGTCCTAGAAAACTGGAAAAGGAGGATCTGAGCTGAGACACGAGGAGGATACAGGCAGCAGAAGAGAAATGCCAAGTTTCCAGTCCCACAGTCTCACGCTGCCCATGATCCCACCCAATGCTGCCAGCAAACTAACTAAGCTCATTAGCAACGACATGAGTAATTTCTGGATCTAGGGAGCCTGGTACTCGGCAGGTGCTAAAAACTTAAAAACGGAATTCCCTTAGGCAACACTCGCCTGGAGTGCTTTCAGCGAAGGCCAGAGCAGAGCACTGACCAAGGAGGCCTGAGAGGAGCGAACGTTACGGTCCTACGCCTGTCTGCTAGCCTCCTAATTCTAACAAGTAAGCAAGGGGTGATCCAGGCAGGGTTCCGGCTCCCGGACCTCCCTTGTATTCACTCAACACCCCGCGAACTTCCTCCCGGATGCCCCTGCACCCAGGCCCGGCCGGGCCTCCCCTGCCTCCGCTCACCGTCCTTCATCTGGACAATATTGCTAGCGGCCACCCGGTCGGAGGCGACGAGGACGTAGTCGGGGCCCTGGATGCCGATGAGGTACTCCATGCTGGCGGGAGGCCGGGGGCTGGAGGCGGAGGCTCCACAGGGCGCGGGACTCGCCGGCTTCTCGGCCTCACCGGTGAGACAGCACGGCGGACCGCAGTTTCACTTTACGCAGGCCGCGCGACGGCCCCGGCTACCGGCGCTCGCGGATGACGTAACACTATCGCGAGCGTTGGGAAGTGGGCGTGGCGTCAGGCTAGTCAAGCCCGTGCTGGGTGCTCGGTCCCGACCTTTGGCTGGGAGGGCTTTGCGGTGGCTGCTGTACCGGCGTTGGCGTTATGTACGGCCAGTTCCTTTAGTGATAAATTGAGTTTAACATTCGCGTGGAGCTTAAGTCACACACTAGATGTAAAGTGCCGAGCACATGTGGACGCCAAAAAGGCGTGTGTTCCTAGATGACGGTGGCTTGGTAAAATACCTCCCCAAGTCGCTTCCCTACTAATGAGATTGGAGAAAAATAAACTTGACCAGTCGCCCTATTTACGACTTTCACAGAAGTAAAATATGGTCGAGTTAAATATATAAGAATAAAGACTAAAGTCATAAAAGCAATGGAGGAAGAAAGAATAATTTGATAATCTTTGGAAGTGACATGTGTTTATAAGCATGACAGGGGACCCAGAAACAGGAAAAGGTTGGCAATATGGCTGAAAAGATCTACAACCTCATTGGTAATTAGTAACATGAGACATAAAAAAAAACACTGAAAAATTGTACATTGATTGTAAGAAAATAAGTCGTCATGACCTTAAAAAAAAAAACACAAAAAACACACGCCGAAACCGGTTTGGCTCAGTGGTAGAGCGTCGGTCTGCGGACTGAAGGGCCCCAGGTTCGATTCCGGTCAGGGGCATGTACATTGGTTGTGGGTACATCACCGGTAGGGGGTGTGGAAGAGGCAGCTGGTCGGTGTTTCTCTCTCATCGACGTTTCTAGCTCTCTATCTCTCTCCTTTCCTCTCTGTAAAAAATCAATAAAAAAATATTAAACCAAAAAAAAAAACAGCCCACTTTATTTTTATTGAGTCATGATCTTTTTACAGAGATTAAGTGGATATTCTTTAAAAGGTAAATGTAGCTGAAACCGGTTTGGCTCAGTGGATAGAGTGTCGGCCTGCGGACTGAAAGGTCCCAGGTTCGATTCTGATTAAGGGCATGTACCTTGGTTGTGGGCACATCCCCAGTGAGGGGTGTGCAGATCACACAGTGCTGGGTGTGCAGGAGGCAGTGGATCGATGTAGGGTCGATGTTTATTTCTCATTGATGTTTCTAACTCTCTATCCCTCTCTCTCTCTTACTCTCTGTAAAAAATCAATAAAATATATTTATAAATAAATAAATAATAAAAGGTAAATGTACATAACTTTTATAAGTGTCCTACACAAATATATGTGCAAATACCCAAATATTTGTATGCAGAGATATTCATTGCAGCAGAGCAACAGCAAAGAGGAGTGAGCACCAACTGAAATGTCCATAAGTGAAGAAATTGTAACATACATTTTGTACACTCATGCAATGGAATATTATGGAGCCATTAAAAATAATAAAATCAATCTAAATTTTATGTGGCCCAGATATATTAAGTGAAAATGAAAATGCATTCCTATGTGTAGCATGATGCCAATTAAAAAAAACAAAAACAAAACAAAAAAAGCAAAAAACAGCTCTAGCCGGTTTGGCTCAGTGGATAGAGCATCAGCCTGCAGACCAAAGAGTCCCCGGTTCAATTCTGGTCAAGAGCATGTACCTTGGTTGCAGGTTCCTCCCCTGCCTGGGCTCTGGTCAGCATGTACAGGAGGCAACCAATCAATGTGTTTCACTCACATCAATATTTCTCTCTGTCTTTCACTCTCTCTAAAAATCATTGAGAAACTATCCTCAGGTGAGGATTAACAAAACAAAACAATAATCCCCACACATACACATATGAATATGTATGGGAAATATATATTTACAGATGTTCCAACCTCAAATTATATGCAGTTTTTACTTCTAGTAAGAGTGATTAGAAGAGAGGGCTTTCACTTTTTATTTTATATACATCTGTATTGTTCATCTGTTTTACAATGTTCAGTATTTTTTTTTAAATAAGAAAACACACAGCCATTCCTTTACATCTTGCAGCCAAAAAAAGCTGAAATATTCCATGATTAGTTTCTGACATCCACAATTCCGTCTTCATACTGGCCATACTAGTTTCCTGAGAAATGGAAACACAATTTCAATTATATATCAAATGCAACTATGCAGTTCATTTGCTTCTGTAGAATTTGTAGCTCTTACTCTATTCTGAATGTTTCTTCCAGCTCTCTGCTCATGAAGGAACAGAGACCCTGAGGAGCTTGGGGCAGCCCATCTATCACAGGATGGAAGCCAGGGGCAAGGAGGTCATTAAGTCAACCATCCCACTATGAACACAAATGCATCCATCATCTTAGAAATCCTTTTCTTAAACACCACTGGGAAAGAAGTCTCTCAAGTTGTGTGTTTTTGTGTTTTTTTTTTCTCTCTCTCTCTCTCCCTTTCCTCCCTCCCTCCTTCTTCCGCTGTCATTCTGTTTGTGTGTGTTTTTTAATTGCAAAATGTACATAGTTATACTACACACACACACACAAATATTACAGAAGTGAAGAGTTAAATATCTCTCCTTTCACCAAAACCGGTTTGGCTCAGTGGAGAGAGCGTCAGCCTGCTGGTGGAAGGGTCCCAGGTTCAATTGGATTCCGGCTAAGGGCACGTACCTTGGTTGCAAGCACATCCTCAGTGGGGGGCGTGCAGGAGGCAGCTGATGGATGTTTCTCTCTCATCGATTTTTCTAATTCTCTATCTCTCTCCTTTCCTCTCTGTAAAAAATCAATTAAAAATATATTTTAAGCCAAAACCAGTTTGGCTCAGTGGATAGAGCATCAGCCTGCAGACTGGAAGGTCCCAGGTTCGATTCCGGCCAGGGGCACGTACCTTGGTTGCGGGCACATCGCCAGTGGGGGTTGTGCAGGAGGCGGCTGGTTGATGTTTCACTCTCATCGACATTTCTAACTCTCTATCCCTCTCAATTGCTCTCTGTGTAAAATCAATAAAATATATTTTTAAAAAATGATCCTCTCTCATCATTGATATTTCAGTCTTTCTTTCCTTTTCCCTTCCTCTTTCTGAAATCAATAAAAATGTGTGTGCGTGTGTGTGTGTGTGTGTGTGTGTGTGTGTGTGTGTGTGTGTTTTAAAGAAGAATGACTGTAGTGTATCTAGAGATCATGGTCATGATATGGGAGGCTACCAACTTTGTCGAGACTCCCAAACTCAAGCTTGACATATTATAGAAGCATCAGCGCAGATCACACTCACAAGAATCTGTGAGCTTAAAACACAGGGTTGGTGAGGACCAGCACTCCCCTCAGCTGCGACTCTCCCACAAGGTCCGGCAGAAAACGGACGTGTTTGCCCCTGACTACATGGCTGGGGTATCTCCCTTTGTAGAGAACGACATCTCCAGCCGCTCAGCTACCCTGCAGGTCCGAGACAACACTTTGGGGGCCGGAAGGAGACGGTTGAACCCCAATGCTTCCAGAAAGAAGTTTATGAAGAAAAGGCAAAGTGCAAGTTCCACAGGCAGACTGGACAGCTGCTGCAGCTGCCACGTTCTGGGATCTCATTCCCACTTTCCATCTGGATGGAAAGAGCAGGTCCGGCTCCTGCCTGCTTCCCTGACTCCTGTGGAGGGTGGCTGGGTCTGCGGTTGGACTGGGTCATGCCTGGGCCCTCGAGCACCCAGAGCTGGCGTTCTTGCCATGTGGAGGGCGTTTGCTGAAAACAGAACCGTGCCCTGGAAGGAATCTTCAACCTCGAAAGAAGGAAACTCCCAAGTGATAATATTTTTCTAATAAATGTGGTTGTAAACTAAACTAAAATAAACTAAAATAAATTAAAAAAAAAAACAAAACAGGGTTGGGACACTGTTAGACTAGAGATCAGAGGCCATCCCTAAATATTCAGGGATGTTAATACGGTTGATGCCTTGCTCATGGTTGCTATCCCTCAGCTGCTATAAATGTTGGTCAGTAACTCACAACTGTTTATTTCACAAAGAATAAACCACAAGGGAGGCGCCTCCTCAACCACATGGGAGGCACCCTTGCCCGGGAGGCTACGTACCTACACCCAATCCCAGCCAGTGACTGGCTGACACAGGATAAAAAGTCCGTTTCCTTAACTTAAAAAGGTTTACTTTGTCCTCTAGAGTTTTCCCAGGGGGCAATCTAAAGCAATCTCCAGCCAAGACCGCATTCTTTCTTAGCTCCCCCGCCTCTCCGAACATCAATGATGAGAGAGAATCATTGCTTCTGAGAGAACCCCTTGCTTCTGTTATTCCCTTTCTCCTAAGAACACTCCTCTAGTAAATGACTTGAGTAAACATTCTCATTTTGGTTCTGCCTCTAGGAAATTCAACCTCAAATAATTGGTAGCAAAAATGATCCTAGGAATTTTTTGAACGCAGTAAAAGCAATTCTAAGAGGGAAGTTCATAGCTATATAGACCTACCTCAAGAAACAAGAAAAATCCAAAATAAACAATCTCACTCTAAACCTAAAGGAACTAGAAAAAGAAGAAACAAAACCCAAAGTAAACAGAGGAGGGAAATAACTAAGATCTGAGTGAAAATAAACAAAATAGATGTTAAAATACAATAGAAAATGTCAATAAAACTAAGAGCTGGTTCTTAGAAAAGATAAACAAAGTTGACAAACCTTTAGCCAAACTCATTGAGAAAAAGAGAGCCCACATAAATAAAAGTATAAGTGAAAGAGAAGTTGCAAGTGACACCACAGAAATACAAAGAATCATTAAAGAATACTATAAACAATTATATGTCAACAAATTTAAGAAGAAATGGATAAATCTCTAGATGCATATTATAGTCCAAAGCTGAACCAGGAAGAAATAGATGATCTAAATAGACTGATTACTAGCAATGAAATTGAAACAATAATGATTTTTTTAAAAACTTCCAACCATACAAGATTAGACAGTTTCACAGTTGAATTCTATCAAACATTTTAAAAATATATTTCTTCATTGATTTCAGAGAGGAAGGGAGGAGAGAGAGAGAGAGAGAAACATCAATGATGAGAGGGAATCATTGATCTACTGCCTCCTGCACGCCCTCCACTGGGGATTGCAACCCAGGCATGTGCCCTTGGCCGGAATTGAACCTAAGACCCTTCATTCCACAGGCTGACTATCCACTGAGCCAAGCCGGCCAGGGCTCTACCAAACATTTAAAGAGAATCAATACCTATTTGTCTTAAACTAATTCAAAATATTGAAGAGTAAGGGATGCTTCCAAACTCATCCTAAGAAGCCATCGTTACTTTAATACCCAAATCAGACAAAGACATTACAAAACATAAAATTACAGGGAAATATCACTGATAATAAACAGAGATGCAAAAATTCTCAACAAAATATTAGCAAACTGGATTTAACAATACACTAAAAGAATTATACACAAGACCAACTTGGAATTATTCCAGGGATTCAAGGATGGGCCAACATTCATAAATCAACATCACATTAAAAAATAAAGGGTAAAAATCATATGATCATATCAATAGATGGAGAAAAAAATTGACAAAATTCAATATTCTTTTATGATAAAAACTCTCAGCAAAGAGGGTATATAAAAAACATACCTTAATATAATAAAGGTTATATACGACAACCCCACACCTAATATACTTAATGGTAAAGAGCTGAAAGCATTTCCTCTAAGATCAGGAACAAGTCAAGGATGCCACTATCACCATTTCTATTCAACATAGTATTGGAAGCCCTCGCCACAGGAATCAGCCAAAAAATAAAATAAAATAAATAAAAGCTTGTATTTGGAGCCCTGACTAGTTTGGCTCAGAGGATAGAGCATCAGCCTGTGGACTGAAGGGTCCCAGGTTTGATTCAGTCAAAGGCATGTTCCTTGGTTGCACGCACATCCCCAGTAGGGGATGTTTCTCTCTCATTGATGTTTCTAACTCTCTATCCCTCTCCCTTTCTCTCTGTAAAAAAATCAATTATATATATATATATATATATATATATATATATATATTTATATATATATATATATATTTAAAGCTTGTATTTGGAAACAAAACAAACCTGGCTCTACCCCTTCCTTATCACTTGAGAAATCATAACCAAAATGCTCAACTTTTAAAATATATATATATTTTGCCAAAACCGGTTTGGTTCAGTGGATAGAACGTCAGTCTGCGGACTGAAGGGTCCCGGGTTCGATTCCGGTCAAGGGCATGTACCTGGGTTGCGGGCACGTCCCCAGTGCAGGAGGCAGTTGATTGATGATTCTCTCTCATCGATGTTTCTAACTCTCTATCCCTCTCTCTTCCTCTCTAAAAAATCAATAAAAATATAAAATTTGAAAATAAATAAATATATATATATATATATATATATATATATATATATATATATTATTGATTTTTTAACATAGAGGAAGGGAGAGTTAGAAACATCAATGAAAGAGAAACATCAGCTGAGACCGGTTTGGCTCAATGGATAGAGCGTCGGCTTGGGGACTGAAGGGTCCCAGCTTTGATTCCGGTCAAGGGCATGTACCTTGGTTGCAGGCAAATCCCCAGTAGGGGGTGTGCAAGAGGCAGCTGATTGATGACTCTCTCTCATCGATATTTTTAACTATTTCTCTCCTTTCCTCTCTGTACAAAATCAATAAAATATATTAAAAGAAAAAAAAAAGAAAGAGAAACATCGATCAGCTGCCTCTTGCACACCCCCCACCAGGGATGTGCTCACCACCAAGGTACAACCCCTTGATCAGAATCAAACCTGGGACCTTTCAGTACACAGGCTGATGCTCTATCCATTGAGCCAAACTGGTCAGGGCGTCTTTTTTTGATACTTAGTTTCATTTCCTCCAGGGACCAGGATGGTCATATCTGCTGATAGCCAAACACATACCTGTATTTTCCGGCATATAAGACAACCCCCTAATTTTTACAGTTAAAACATAGGTTTAGGCCTATATTCGCTGTATAAGACTACCCCCCACTTCAAAGAAAAGACTTACTTTGCCGTCAAGATCTGCAGGTAAGTTTTGTGCAATTTTGGTCTTTTGCCCCGATTTTCGGTTGACTTTTTTTTTTCGTTTTAAAAGTCGTCTTATACGCCAGAAAATACAGTACCTCTGCTTGCAGGTCCCACAGGAGCTGACTCAGCACCAGTAGAATTGAAGTGGTTCATGATCAGAGATCTGTTGTTGCTTTGTACAGTCTGAAACTGACTGCACCAAGCGCATCACTGGCAAACAATTGCTATTTACCATCTAGAATTGTTTCAACCTCTTGCCCAGGGGCAGGCGAATGGACCTAGTGACTTCTGGACAATTTTAATGGCCTAAAAAACATGTAAGGGTTTAAGGTTGTGATTCCAGGGTCCTTTAGGGAAAGTCAAAGTGAACGTAGGAGGATTCTACACTAACATCTGAAGTATCATTTGTGCCACTTGACTTCTGGTTCCCAAGGAGATTATACAGAATGAGGAAGCCAAGTGTGCTCCCCCAGGGGTGGGACTATACAGAAATTCACAACCACGTTAAGACCTGCCTTATTTGTCTCACTCCCATTCTCATCCAAAATTCAACTTCCACCTAATTACCCACCCCTAATTACCTCATCACCCTTCAGGCTTTGATCCAAGGAAAGCTGATAAGTCCACTTGATTAGGGCTCTTTGATCTGATTCCTGCTCCATAGCACTCCTCTGCTATGTCCCCACTCTCTGATATATGTAGAGACAGGAGTAAATGCAAATATGTCCCGACCCAACCACCCAGAACTGATGTTAGGACTGCGGAGACTCCAGGCTGAAAGCCCATCCTCCCTGCTGCTCATCTTCTAAGAGCATTTGCTCCCCTGATGCTTCTCCTGCCATGAGGGAGTGTGGCGGGCCAGCTTGCTGCTGGCACCTGCCATACTGTCGCATGACACCAGCACTAATGGTAGAAATAATCACAGTGACAGCAACGGCTTGGTCTACATGCAGAAGGTACTTGTCATCTCCCGAGGAGCCTCCTGGCCTGGGGCTCGACTGTGACGAGGTACCTGGCCCCTGGCCCACACTGTCTCAGCCACACAGCAGATTCATCTGAATGGTTAACATTATCATTACTGTCATCGCCATTCTTGATAAGGATTCATTTATTTCTGCAAGACACATTTACTAAAGACAAAGTGCATGCCAGATTCTGTGCAAGACTGTAAAAGAGTTAGAAAGTTTAACACCTTGAAGGTACTCCACAGGAAGAGAAAGAGAGAGAGAATTTCCAAAATAGGATCCTGCAGACTGTTGTAGATGGATAGATTCCCAATGCCTACAAATGATAACCTATAGTGAGTGCTCAATAAATGTTTTGATGAATGAATGAATGAATGAATGAATGAACAAAAAGTGATGGGATCTGACAGGAGGGGGAAAGAGCAATTGTGGGAAAGGAGTCAAGGAAGGCTCCCATAGGAGGTGACATTTGAGCTGAATTTTGAGAGCTGAAAAGGCAGCAGAGTGCACTGGCTAAGGGCCTGGAGTCTGGGTCCACAGTGCCTGGGTTAAAAAACAAGCTCCAGGTGATTTGGAGCATGTTACTGAATTTCTCAGTGCCTCAGCTCCCCCATCTATAAAATAGGCTATTAATAGTTCTTCCTTTATGAGGTTGCTATAAAGATTACACGAGTTAATATTTGTAAAATGCTTAAACATAGCACTGGCACTACATACATAGTAACACATAGTACTACCTAAATGTTTGATAAATGAAAACAATTGGCTAAGAGTTCAGCAGGCTGACCAGATGGAAAGTTAAGGGTGTGAAGAAGAGCATTCTTCAATGTAATGAGTGGTACTGAGATTTCCAACACAATGGCGTCCTCAAGGAACAGTGGGAAGGCAGTGGGAAATAGGGGTTTGCCAGGGAATCTTGGATATCAGCATAAGGAGTGTGACGAACCGTTACTTACTGAAATAATTTTAAATATAAGAAAAGTTGCAAAGTAGTGCTAAGATATCCTTCACTCAATTTCCCCTAATAGTAACATCTTACAGGGAGCCATTGCTTTTAAGGCCAGAGCATGATATCATCAGATATGTGTTTTAGCAAAGTTGTTGCAGCCATTGTGAGGTGGGAGGATTTGAGTGGGGTTGGCAGTTAGCCTCATCCAGTGGGAAGTGGTGCAGTCAGGTCAGGGCCTGATAAGGAAGGCATGGGTGTGAGAAAACCCTTATACCAGAGTAGCTGGCTATGAATGTTCTGGAAAAGAAAGAACCGAGAGAACAGTCAGGAGATGCAGGTCCTGGGCTGGCTGGCCTTTTGTTTGAGGCATTTGACAAGCAGCTGTCCATGTGAGTGACCTGGCAGGAATCTCCCTGCAGAGTTCAGCAGGCTGGCAGGTCTGGGGGTGTTCCAATGGCTGTGCAGAACCTGAGGTGGGACAGGCAGTGGCCAGGGCTACTTTCTAGTGCCCTGGGTGCTCATTCTGAGCCTGCAACCCAGGCATGTACTCTGACCAGGAATCGAACCATGACCTCCATGTTTATAGGTTGATGCTCACCCACTGAGCCACACCGGCCAGGCAAAGACTCCTTTTAAAAGAGGACATTCATAGGTAGTATATGAAGGATATCTCTAGACCAAATTAAACAAAACTGATGAGTAAAAGTATCTACTAACATGGGTGAGATTTCATTTTTGAGAGTAGGAAATAAGCCTAGAAATTTACTCAGACACACCCTTTGCCCAGGCACTCCACCTGGCTTGGCTGAGTCCAGCTCTGTCTGTTCGGTTTCTGCTGCTTCGAAGCTCAGTTTCCAGAACCCAGAAGCCCTCACCAGAAAGTGTGATCATGTCAGGAGAACAAGGATTCAGAGTTATTTTGGCTACTTAACATAACTAGAGAGAGGAGAAAACCTCTCCTGGGCCTATGTCAACAGAACTTCCCTGCCAGCATTGTCAGACCTCCAGGACAGGACTTGAGGTAGAAAGGAAGGACCAGATTTGGGGAAAGAACCTATTCTTCTGGGAGCAGCAGCCTGATCTTTACATTAGCTATAATTTGCAGCATTTCCCGATTTTACATTCACTAGATATAATTGGGATCCTCACAGAGATCAATTTTTATCCCCATTACATACATGAGAAAATTGAAGTTAGAAGGAGGAAGTGACTTCTCCAAGTTCACAAAGTGAGCTGCTGATCTGAGACTGGAACCCAGGTCTATTGTACCACCAACCCAAAGTTCTGCTGCACTGCTCTGTCTGACAATGGTTTGGGGAGCAAGACTGTGTCTGGGAAGAATATAGAGAAAGACAAAGCTTGCAGGTGGCTGGAGGTGCAGAGTTAACCAGCTTCTCAGCCCCTCAAAGATGAGGCTGGTTGGGGGTTGTAGAGAATGAGGAATCGATCTGGCATTCGATGTGAAAATGGATTGTAGCCCCAGCCTGCATGCGCCAACGGAGCTGATTAGCACTTGCGTCAGTGTCCAGCCATCGATCGGCAGGCGAGAATCATTCTGGGAGCAGCAGGGAGCCAGACCTCTCCCACCTCCATCCACAGAGGTTTCTCCCCCTCCTTGCCAGCTGAAGTCTTCAAACCTTCTCCAACTTCCAGGCCTAATGGGTGCTCAAAACTCCTCTAGCTGACCCTGAGTCAAAAGAGGAGGGCATAGTAAGTATCCTTATTCAGCCCTGCTAGGTACAGCTGATAGAAGGAAGATGGCTTTTTCAAAAAGCACTGCCTGCTTGTAGGGTCCAGTGTGACTGAGTAGATGCAGGGTTCAGCATGGAGTTTATAGCCTGCAATGAAAAACGTAAGAATTCTGCCCCATATTGACTATGTGACACTGGGCAAATCATCTGCCCTCTGGAATCCAGTTTCCCTATGCGGATGAGTGATGGTTAATTTTATGCATCAACTTGACTTGGCTACAGGATACCCAGATATCTGGTAAAACATATCTGAGTGTCTGTGAGGGTTTTTCTGGAAGAGATTGGCATATGAATCTCAGTAAACTATGTAAGGAAAGCCCACCTTCACCAGTGTGGGTGGGCGTCATTCAATCTGTTGATGGCTCCAAATAGAACAAAAAGAAAAAGAAAGGGCGAGTTTCTCTCTCTCTCTCTCTCTCTCTCTCTCTCTCTCTCTCTCTCTCTCTCTCTCTCTCCTCTTAAGCTTGGACATCCATTTTCTCCTACCTTAGGACATCATAACTTCTTGTTCTCAGGTCTTTGGACTCAGGCTGAGTTATACCACCAGTTTCCCAGTTCTCTAGTTTGCAGATGGCATGTTGAGGTACTTCTCAGCCTCCATAATCTTGTGAGCCAATTACTATAATAAGTCTCCTCTTGTGGATGCCTATATATATCCTATTGGTTCTGTTTCCTGGAGAAACCTGATTAATACACATGGGATTAAAAATAGCTCTCTCCCTGGATTGTTTGTATTAAATAAGGAAGTGTGTGTAAAAGTATTTTTGCAGTCGCTGGCACACAGTAAGAACTAAAAATGTTAGTTGATAATTGACTCTCCACTCGCCAAGAGGCGCCCAACTCTGGGGCCCCCTCTTCTAGGTCGATCTCATTTCTATCTCTCTTTTCACCATTTGAGTGTCATGTGCAAGTGCTAGCAAGACCCTCATGTGTTTTCTCTGATCTGGGGAAGTTCTGCCTCCAAGGAAGCTCAGCCCATAGTATTGGGTTGCCTTTGGGAGAGTGAACTGTCAATTTCCAGCAAGGGAACCAGACGGGCTCAAATTCATCAGATCCCCAAGGCCTATCTAGACTTAGAGGTGTTTTTTTTTTTTTTAATTGATTTCATAGAGGAAGGAAGAGGGAGAGAGATAGAAACATCAATGATGAGAGAATCATTGATTGACTGCCTCCTGCATGCCCCCCACCCCCGCACTGGGGTTTGAGCCCTCAAGCCAGGCACGTGCCCTTAACCAGAATCAAACCCGGGACCCTTCGGTCCACAGGCCCACGCTCTAACCACTGAGCAATCGGCTAGGGCTAGACTTAGAGGTTTTTTTTTAAATATATATATTTTATTGATTTTTTACAGAGAGGAAGAGAGAGAGATAGAAGTTAGAAATATTGATGAGAGAGAATCATCGATCAGCTGCCTCTTGCACACCCTCTACTGGGGATGTGCCCGCAACCAAGGTACATGCCCTTGACCAGAATCGAACCCGGGACCTTTCAGTCCGCAGACCGATGCTCTATCCATTGAGCCAAACCGGTTTCGGCTAGACTTAGAGTTTTTATCCTAAGCTTGTCACATGGTTTCTAAGGATGCTCTGGACATTCTCATGCCTGTCAGGCTGTGACCTCGTCCATTACCCCCGTTATGCCTCATCTACATGGCAGGCCTCCTCAGTTAGTCCTCTCCTGAGTTGGGCACTGCAGAACCATTCAAGTTCTGTGACTTTATAGCCAGAGGGGAGATTCTTCTTGAGTCCCAAAGCTCTGGTGCCTAAGGTTGTAATGACAAAAAGAATTGTGTTCAGGACCACGGACAGAATTCACAGGGTGCCAGGTGCTTAGGGTTGAGGCTGCCTTCCGTGGCTCTGACTCCTTGCAGAAGTAGAGAATGGGGGCACAGAGTCAGCACCATGGACAGACACCACGGCTGTGTTATCCTTGAAATTCAGTCTTTAAGACTCTGGATTAGATAAGATTCTTCTGACTACCAGAAATGAAAACCTATTAAAACTAGCCTAAGCTAGTCTTTGGATGAACCAGAGGAGTGAGACTGGACCTTTGGTGTCACTAAACGACAAGACTTGGTGAAATGAGCAATGGGAAATTATAGAGACATCCCACTTTACCTTAAAACGAGATGAGGTTTCCTTAACAAAGTAGGGCTGTTCAAGTAATCTATTTTTTCTTGAGTAGTTCAAGAGAATTTTATTTTTTATCAAAATTATAAAATTTATTGGTGTAAAGTTCTTCATGGTATTCCCTTAATATTCTTTTAATTTTTGTAGGATCTTAATCATAATCCCTCTCTGGTTCCTGATATTGATATTGGTAATGTGTGTCTTCTCTCTCCATTCTTTTCTGATTAGTGTGACTAGAGGTTTATATATTTCATTGGTTTGTTAGTATTCCTGCCACTGCTTCCATTGTGCCAGTTTAGAAAATGATCATTTCATTGTGGCCGCCTCTGAGAGTATGCCCCAGCCTCCGATTCCAGTGCACTCTGTATTCTGCTGCCAAATAAAGCTTCCTAAAAGGCCTGTTTTATATGAAGACTTTCAATGGCTCTACACATAATTTCCAGGCCCCTTCACCTGACATTCAAACCCTCCCCCACCGTCTGACAAGCATGCACATTTCTGAATCACTTCCACCTCTTCCCCTTCATGAATCTTCTTTTCCAGCCAAGCAAGTCCATTTTTAATTCCCATTAAATCTAGATGATTTCTCAGCTCTTTGCTTCTACAATTCATCAGCTGTTAGCTACTAAGGGAAGAACACCAGACTTGCAGTTGAAGGCCAGGATTGGAAATGCTTGTCATCCCATTTATGGGTTATATGCCCTCACTTTCATTATCTAAAAAATGGGATAATAATACTTACTTTTCAGAGTCATTCTTAATTCATTCAGCATGTACTTGAAGGAATATGCCCTGCGGCTTTCCTGTATACTTGTGTGCATGCGTGTACATGTGTGCACATGCATGATGAGAAGCAATGCTTCTGCCACAGCATAAATGAATGTATCCTGAAGACACATACAAAGAATAATAATAGATAACATTATTGAGTGCTCACTAAACTTGTTTATTGAGTGGCTGCTATACTAGGCTTCATGGATATAACAGTGAGCAGATAGCAAAACTCTTCGCTCTCTTGGAGTTTACATTTAATCTCTACATTCTAATTCAATATTTAATCTTCTGGAAGTCTGAAACATAGGTAGAATATATATAAATGATTTTTTACAGAGAGGAAAGGAGAGGGAAGGGATAGAGAGCTAGAAACATCAATGAGAGAGAAATACCAACCAGCTGCCTCCTGCACACCCCCTACTGGAGATGTGCCCGCAACCAAGGTACATGCCCTCAACCGGAATCAAACCCGGGACCCTTCAGTCCACAGGCCGATGCTCTATCCACTGAACCAAATCGGTTTAGGCAGAAGAATTCTTTTTTTAATTTAAACTTTTTAAAATTTTGGTAAAATACATATAACATAAAATATATACCATATTAATCAAGGTTTAAATTATTTATTTTAAAAAATTGTAGTAAAATAAACACAACATGAAAAGTAATCACAACATTAGCCATTGTAACTGTGCAGTTCAGTGGTATTAAGTACATTCACATTGTTATGCAACTATCACTACCATCCATCTCTAGAACTCCTTTCATCTTGCAAAATGAAAACTCTTAAACCTTTCAATGAAATTTCCCCATTCTCCCTTCCCCCCAGCCCCTGCCTGCCACCATTTTTCTTTCTGTCTCTCTAAATTTGATTACTCTAGATACCTCATATAAGTGGAATCATATGGTGTTTGTTTATTTTGTAACTGGTTTACTTCACTTAGGATAAGGCCCTCAAGTTTCATCCATTTTGTCGCATTGTCTGAATTTTCTTCTTTTTAAAGGCTGAATAATATTCCATTGCTTATTTATTTTTAATAAGCAAATTATACATGTACATGGTTTTTAAAAAATGTCAACCAGTACTAAGTCTTACCACAAAAAAAGTAGTCCATCCCCTGTCCCCAAGTCTCAGTCCCCAAGGCAACCACTTAAAATCATTTTAGCTGAATGATTTTACTTGTATTTACCTCTGAATAATATATTTTAATGCTAGTTTGTAATCTATTATGAAAGAAGATAATTTAATATTCTGTGGCACTCCATCCCCACATCTCTCTCCCTTACATTCTTCTACTGTAAATATATTACAATTTTTAAATCAAATCAATATTTAGAGTTGTCCTTTATTGATTTTATACACATGGATTGCTGCTGGAACTAATATTGCATCACCTTTCTTATACAGATATTTTTGTTTTTGCTTGTGTTAATAGTCTTTCTTTCTTTCTTTCTTTCTTTCTTTCTTTCTTTCTTTCTTTCTTTCTTTCTTCTATTTTCTTAGTATTCCATACCCTTATCATGAATTCTTCCCAAACTCTTTAACAATGCAAAAGTCTTCGGAATAGTAATTTCCACGTGGTGAAACATATTAGGTGATGTATGAACTCACTCTGCTCCTCCTGAAGGCATCCCTCTTGGAGCCTCACATTTCCCTGCTCAACGTGTGCTTACCCTCTGGGCCTCCTGCACAGCAGCTGTTCAGGGGATTCCTTTTGTAATTTTTCTGGGTGGATCTTCTCTTCCTGGCCCCACACCTTTATCTTCCTTGATTTCATTCTTCTTTTTGATGGCACACATCCTTGAGTAACTTCCTGAGAAAGAATATGTGAGAAGTAAAAATTTTTAAATCTTAAATTTCAGAAAATTTTTTATTCTACCCAGTTAATGTATACCTTGGAATATATAGCAGAGGCATCTTTTAGAATGTTAAAGGTATTTTCTTCAGTGTGGCTGTTGAGAGTCCTTTGCTATTCCTGGTTCTGTGCTGTCCTTTGCATGTATCCTGTCCTTGCTACATGGAAAAAGAGTTTTATGTGTATCCTTGACCATCTAACACTTTATTTATTGGGATTTGGTGCGGGCCTATTTTCATTTATTACATCCATCACACCTTTTGTAAGCCTTTTCACTCTGAGAACTTAATTTTATTCTATTATTTCTGTGAATCTCTTCTCTCCAGTTTGTCAGTTATCCTTTTCTTTCTTTTAAAAAAAATTTTTTTTTTATTTTTTACAGAGAGGAAGAGAGAGGGATAGAGAGTTAGAAACATCGATGAGAGGAGACATTGATCAGCTGCCTCCTGCACACCCCCTACTGGGGATGTGCCTGCAACCAAGGTACATGCCCTTGACTGGAATCGAACCTGGGACTTTCAGTTCACAGGCCAACACTCTATCCACTGAGCCAAACCGGTTTTGGCTGTCAGTTATCCTTTCCAATATCTAAAGATCTTTTTCCTGCTCTGTTTCTCCAGTGAAGAATCCACCGGTCTCCTCTCTGTCTGTCTGCCAGGTGGGTCTGCAATCTAGAAACCATGTCTCACAAGCCCTAGAATCTCATCGTCCAAACTCTCCCTTTGCCCCTCTTTTCATTATGACATTCCACTCTGATTTCCGCTGTGCCCAGGATTCCTTTCTGATTCACTTTTTCAATGGAACAAAACCTTCCGTCTGTGCCAGGATAATGAAGATGTAGTCAGCTGACTGTGTGTGACAGAGAAGGGACCTGCTTCCTATGCAGACTTTCAACCTTGCTCTGTCCCCATGCTTTGCTCCTACCTTCTGCGGTAACTGTTGCTTCCAATGTCTGTTCTTTCCCTGGTCCTGAGTCTCCAACTGGCTGACTCCCCTTTGGCATCCTCTGCTGGAGCACTTGGTAGGCAGCAATCCCAGCCCTGCCAACTCCTCCATTCACTTGACATCTAAAAATACGTTGACATCTGTGGTCCACCATTGCCTCTTTTATATTCCTTTACTTTTATTTTAGTGATGTTTGTTGAGGAAGCCGATACAAATTCATGCATTCCATCTGCCGTTTTAAAGTAGAAATCCAAAGTGTGCACTCTTTTTAAAAAATATATTTTCTTGATTCTTTCACAGAGAGGAAGGGAGAGGGTTAGAGTGTTAGAAACATCGATCAGCTGCCTTCCACACACTCTCTACTGGGTATGTGCCTGAAACCAAGGTACATGCCCTTGACCAGAATTGAGCCTGGGACCCTTGAGTCCGCAGGCCAACGCTCTATCCACTGAGCCAAACCGGTCAGGACCAAAGACTGCACTGTTAATTACTATACTATATTGAATCTCAAATGAGATAGTAAGTACCTCTGGGGTCCTATAGCCCAATGAGGATGACATGAGATTACACATGTGAACATACTTTGTAAACTCTAAAGTGCTTTGTGAATGAGAGGGTCTATGTTAAATTCCCCTGCCAAAGTACCCTCCTTCCTCCTCGCTGCCCTCTGATTCTTCCCCATCTCCAAGATACAACTCAAGCTTATCTCCTCCTTGGAGCCTTTCCTGGTCAATCCAGCTAACTGGGATGTTCCTGAGCTCTGAACCACCTCAGGACTCTCTCCTCATATCTCCCCTGGCCCTAAGCAATGCTGCTTTATTCTATTGTAAGCACAGAGCATGGCTAATATGCATAGACAAATGTAGATCTTTCAGTAAAGAGAGCTTTCCTCCTCCTTCCTACAGGCAGGAGACCCTGATTTGTCTAAACAAGAATGAGGTTTGGGGGGCGGGGTGGAGGAGGGGGAGGAAGTGTTGTGTTTCCTTGGTGATAGGTTTAGGAGTTAAAGTGACTTCTGTTGCCCTGCATTCTGAGCTTCTCCCTCTTGTGTCCTCTCCCCTCTCCAGACCGTTCCTTTGGGCAGTAGGGGCAGTGGTGTGGCTATGCCCACAGGTTGGTGTCCCTGGTCCAGAGGCCGTGTCCTTTTATTCCCTCACTCTTACCAGAGCTTTGATGTGGGTTCTAAGAGATTCACTTCATATTTTTTCTTTTTCTTTTTAAAAAAAATATATTTTATTGATTTTTTTACAGAGAGGAAGAGAGAGTTAGAAACATCGATGAGAGAGAAACACTGATCAGCTGCCTTCTGCACACCCCCCACTGGGGATGTGCCCGCAACCAAGGTACATGCCCTTGACCGGAATCGAACCCAGGACCCTTCAGTCCACAGGCCGATGCTCTTTCCACCGAGCCAAACCGGCTTTGGCTCACTTCATATTTTCACAGAGCTTCAGCCTAGGTGGTGGTGGGAAAAATGGACTGGTCTCTGGCTAGAAGCAGATCTCCACCAAAAGGTCACCAGTTCAATTCTCAGTCATGGCATATGCCCAGATTGTGGGTTCAGTCCCAAGTCAGGGTGCATGCAGGAGGCAAATGATAGGCGTTTCTCTCGCATATCAATGCTTCTCTTCCCCCTCTCCTTCCCTCTCTATCTAAAATCAATAAAAACATTTTTTAAAAATAATGGTTAAGATGGAAATTTCATGGTATGTGCACTTTACCACAATAAAAAAAAAAGTTAGGAAAAAAGATCCTGGTTAATTATCCAAGAGACAGATTCCATCTGACAGTCTTTACAGAACATTCTACAATACTAGAGAGAAATGCGTCACCTCTTGTGCCTTGACTGATGTGATTATTATAAAGGAAAATGAGCTTTAGCCAGTGACTGAGGCTGCAGGGAGCTCTCAGAGGGTCAGAGTTCATGTACTGGAGCACCTCTGAACACACAGGTGAATAGACACACTCACACTCCCAGGCTGCAGGCCACAGGCCCACGTGCAGCGCTAGGACGGCCCTGTCCCACGTGTGTGTGTGGGCACCAGGGCAGAAATCCAGCCCCTCTGGATTCTCCTCTGTACTTTCCAGACCCTTCATCTTGGAGACCCGTGAAGCTGAGGCTGATTTCGCTGGAAGTCGCCAGCAGGAGCAGTTAGGGAGGAAAGCAGCTAAGGAGAGAAAGACAGACAATGAGACGGTCATGTGACCCTGGTCTGCCTCCATCCTGCTGCAGATTGTCCCAGGTCTTAGAATCCCACTTCCCAACTTCTTTTTATGTCTAGACTTTCATCCAATACAGGAGCACAAGCCACATGCGGCTATTGAGCACTTAAAATATGGCTAGTCTGAATAGAGGTGAGCTGCAAGTGTAAAATGCACCGCAGAATTTAAAGATTTAATAACAAAAAAAAAAAGTAAAATATCTCCTGGAAAGATGTTGTTTACTGACATATGCTAAAATGACAGCCTTTGGATGTAATGGGTTAAATAATATACATTATTAAAAACAATTCTATCTGCTTCTTTTTATTTTAATTAAATTTATGGCTCACCTTATATTTTTAGTCTGCAACCTATCCTGATCCCAGACTGCTTGGCTGGGCCCTGAGATCCCCTGCTTGGATCTTATAATATTTTTCTCTCACAGAAATGGACCCCTGATCCCTACTGAGGTCTGTTGCTGAATGAAATAAAGAATGAAATAATGCTTTACCCACCTAAGGTGGACATCACCTTCTATCTGGGCTTCTTCCCGCTGTTCCTTCTAATTTGGGGGCCAGAGCCCGCCCTCTCCTCCCCAATATCCATTCTGCTGGAAGTCCCGGCAGGCCCAGAACGCTCCAGGAAGTCCCCTGGAGGCTGGGCCCACACCGCTGTTAGGGTAAGGGCAGGTGGCCACAAATGTATATCTCTTTCTTATTTTTCCCCCTTCCTCCTTATCCACCCAATCCTCCCCCACCCTTCCCCTCTTTTTTAAAAGTCTAATTCGGAGCAGCCGGTTCTGTTCAGCCTGACTGGTTTGTTATGGCTTATAATCTGCGCCAGGATTAATTAGCTAATTACTGACAAACGTCCGCTGGCAAGATTCTGCTCCAGCTTGTCAGCTTGAAGTGTTTAATTATTTTAATCATTTACTTTCATCTTCAAAATGTATGCTGCCAAGAGAGTTGCGGGGCATCTTTTAATTATGATTTGGGGTTTCTGCTGGGTGTGTTCCGTTTCTGGGGACAGCGGACATGATTTTTTACTCGTCTGCCATGCAGGCCTGAACACCCACGACTCCAGGGCCTCGCGCCATGCTCCACGGATGGGAGGTGAGGAGGCAGCCAGATCTTCTCTGGGTACCGTCCCTTCTGTACCCCAGAGCATAATGTGCACGGGTGCATGATGTGAACTTGCATTTTAAAAAAATATTTTTTTATTGACTCCAGAGAGTATGGTAGAGGGAGAGAGCGATAGAAACATAAATGATGAGAGAGAATCTCTGATTGGCTGCCTCCTGCATGCCCCACACTGGGGATTGAGCCCCAACCTAGGCATGTGCCATGACCAGGAATCGAACAATGACCTCCAGGTTCATAGGTGACGCTCAACCACAGAGCCACGCCGGCCGGGCTGAACTTGCATTTTGTGAGTACCTTTTGTGTGCTGGATATCATGCTGGATGTTTATATCAGTTCACATTTGTGAGCACCAAGCATATGGGAACAGCCTGAGAGCTGACAGAGTGGCCTGAGGGTGATCAGTGGTGAGGAGAAAAGTAAGGAATGGGTTCATTTACTTATTTGTCTATGGTGTCATTTATATCATGTGATATCACCTTAATTATAAAGCTCAGTGGTGTCACCCACCCAGAACAAGGTGCCCTAGATTCTCCCTTGTGCTCCCTCCCCACCATTACCTCCCAAAGATGGCCACTTCTGCACCACAGGTTTGTCTTGTCTAGTCTTCACTTTCATGTAAGTGGCATGTCCTCTTTCATGTGAGACTTCTTCTACACTTTGTCTATGAGAGGAAAGGTGCTTTAATAGAAATCATATTCCCTGGTTGGGGTCCAGTTGAAAGATTCAACCCCAGTCTTTAAAAAGATTTTCTTCTTTTTAAAAATATATTGTCATTGATTTCAGAGAGAGAGAGAGAGAGAGAGAGAGAGAGAGAGAGAGAGAGAGAGAGAGAAACATCAATGATGAGAGAGAATCATTGATTGGCTGCCTCCTGCATGCCCGCTACTGGAGATCAAGCCGAAACCTGGGCGTGTGCCCTTTACCAGAATCGAACCTGGAATCTTTCAGTCCCCAGGCTGACGCTCTATGTACTGAGCCAAACCAGTTAGGGTGAGATTTTCTTTAATAGCATTGTCCTGGAAACGAGTTTGGATGTGACTTTTCTTCTCCATTTCCTCTGCTTCTCTGCCTCCTTCTCTTCCTCTGCCTTCTCTTCCCCCGGCCGTAGACATGTCTATCACCATGTCCTATTAGGAAGTTATTTCTGAGCTTTAGTTCGTATCATTCTGGATGCAAAGGCTTAAGGATTTCCTAAAGACATATGGTGCTCGGAGGGTTTAATGAAAGGCAAAAAATTGTCCCCTGTCATGGGTTGAATTCTGTCCTCCGTAAAAGATATGTGGGAGTCCCAGCCACCATTACCTCAGAATGTGACCTATGTCAAGGTAGGGTCATTTACATAGGTAACCAAGTTAGAATGAGGTCATTAGTCCTAATCCAATATGACTAATTCCTTATAAAAAGGGGAAATTAGGCCTGGCTGGTGTGGCACAGTGGTTGAGCATCGACTTATGAACCAGAGGTCACCCGTTCAATTCCCGGTCAAGGCACATGCCTGGGGTTGTGGGCTAGATCCCCAGGAGGGGGCATGCAGGAGGCAGCCGATCAATGATTCTCATCTCCCTTTTCCTTCCTCCCTCTGAAATCAATAAAAACATTTTTTCTAAAGGGAGAAGAGGGAGGGAATGCCTATAAATTAGGGAATGCCTAAGAGAGCCAGCAACTCACCAGTAGCTAGGGAGAGGCATGGAGCAGATTCTCTCCTCAGGCCTCAGAAGGACACCTTGATCTCGGGCTTCTGACCTTTAGAACCGTGGGAGAATATTCTGTTGTTGAAGCCACTTAGCTTGTGGTACTTTGTTACCGTAGCCCTTAACATCTGCCCCCGAAGGGAGTGCTGGTCAGTCTTTCTGAATCTGTGTCATGAGACCAACTGCAACCCAACCTCTGCAGAATTCCTGTGCTGGAGCCACCAAAGGGTAAGCCAGCCCTAGGCTGGGGGTGACTGAGGCGACAGCTCAGAGCTGGGAGGCTGAGGAGAGGAGAAAGATGAGTTTAATGAGCTCAGCAATGCCATTAATAAGGCACCAGGCAACATGCAGGGGGCTTCTATGACAACCTACACCGGGGAGAGACAAGCTGAAAGATGCCACAAACCAGGTCAGCCCGAGCTCTGACGTGATGTGATCCGTCCTCTCGAGGCCTTCCTTCCACAGGGCCCCGATGCGGGTGGGAGTAGACAGAGTCCTTGCCCACGGGCTGAGATGGCTTGGAACTCCTCTCTCCTTCTCCGCACATGGCATTGCACTTTTAACATGTAGTTCATAGCCGAGTCCGTCCTCACACACCTCTCATGCACTCAGTGTGCCAAGCTGGGCTATGAAACTCTCAGCTTTAACCCGAATTCAAATGACACTGACCCAACTGGGTGCCCTGGATCCACTCCTGTTTGGTATTTTCTAACTTATTCTCTACACCTCATCTAAGTGATCCTTTTAAAATATAAATCTGACTATATCCTTTTGCTGCACAAAATTCCTCATTGGCCTCTCATTGCCGATAGGATAAAACCTGAACTCTGATGAAACCAGTTTGGCTCAGTGGATAGAGCGTCGGCCTGCAGACTGAAAGGTCCCAGGTTCGATTCCGGTCAAGGGCACGTACCTTGGTTGCAGGCACATCCCCAGTAGGGAGTGTGCATGAGGCAGCTGATCGATGACTCTCTCTCATCGATGTTTCTAATTTTCTGTCCCTCTCTCTTCCTCTCTGTAAGAAATCAATAAAATATTTTTTTTTAAAAACCGAACTCTGAAGGAGGACTTAACAAGATCCTCTGTGTTAGACCCCACCTTCCTCTCTAGCCTCATCTCTCACACCTACCCCCTTGCCTTCTACATGCCTTTTCAGTTCAGCCAAACCCTTTTCGCCTCCTCAGAGCATACTCTCTCTTGCCTTTGGGCATTTGAACATGCAGTATTATCTCTGCCTAGAACACCTCCCTCCCCTCAATCCCTCATCTTACCTAAATGACTTACTCTCAGGGCTCAAATTGAACAAGGCTCCTACTTAACGACCACACCTCCATCCATCTATTTATTTATTTGTCCAGTTATTCAATGAGGGTAGCTGCATGTGAGACTTAAGAGCTCTAAGGAGAGTGCTCAGTCCACTCATGGACCTGCTAGGGAAGGGAGAAAACTGGGAGAAGAGGATTACAAGGTCCTAATGATTTGTTAGAAGGCAAAACTACAGGGAAAGCAAGGCTTCTCTGAGCATAGTAAAATATTTCAATATAATAGTTAACAATGAGAACTATGGGATTTCTCCCATGTATGTTTTAGTTAAAAGTTTCTCTCTGGCCATTATAAATTTATAAAGGGTCTGTAGGAAACTCTATACTGGCTTTAAAAATGAACTTAACAAGCCATGTTTGTTGGGCACTACAGGTCCTAGGTAAAGTATATAATACATATTATCTACCACAATCCTTGTAACAAGCTAAATGTTATTCCCATTTTGTAGATGAGGATAATAAGATTCAGAAAGGTTAAGTGATCTGCCCAAATTCTCCCAGCACATTAGTGATAGAGTCAAAGTTCAAACCTAAGTCTATCTGAACCCAAAGCCAAGTTCCTGATCTTGACATTCTTCTGCCCATTATTACTACTGGCGTGGGTTTAGAGAGAGGTTCAAATGCATAAAGGAGTGGGGATTCCATTGGTAGTCCCCACACTCACTGTCCCCATGGCACCCATCCTCTGTGTGCTGACAGTTTGACAATTTACACAGCAGCTGGTTTGCTCCGAGGAGATCTCTGTTAATTAAAATAGCATGAAGGGAGAACAGCACACAAACCATGTCAGCAGGTAATTAATGCAAAGGAGGGCATGCAAGAGTGCTCAGCTTCTACCTGCCAGAGCTCAGCTTCATTCACTACCCCCGAAGTTGCCACTTTGTCCCTCTGGCCATGAGCTTCTACCTGCCTACCTACCCCCATGGATGGAGGATGCAAGACCTGTCCTCTGGGGCCAGAAATGGGCTACTACTCTTACTGGGCTCTGTCCTCCTCAACCTCCCCTGAACTGTCCTCTCTCCCAGGAGATTCAGGAGGGCAGGAGGAGCCAGAGATAAACTCTCCAGGATCCAGGGCTTTGGGACATAATCTTTAAAGACATATTAGCCCCTCCATGGCCCTGTTCCTTCAGGCAGAGCCCTGCTTTATCTCCCAGGGCAGGAGTTTTTATTATTATTACTATTTATTGATTTGAGAGAGAGAGAGAGAGAGAGAGAGAGAGAGAGAGAGAGAGAAAATTGTGCGGCCCCACAAGGAATTGGGCTCCCTCCTCTCTGGTTTCAGAGTGTGTCACCTGAGAACTGCTGCTGCCAAGTCTCTGCTGTTCAGCAGCTCCTGCATTGAGCATCTGCCCCCTAGTGGTCAGTGTGTGTCATAGCGACAAGTTGGATGGTCAGACACTTAGCATATTGGCCTTTTATATATATAGATAATCAAGATATGGAAACTACTTAAGTTCCATCAATGGCTGAATATTTAAAGAAGATGTAGTGTTACCCTGAAACTAATACAAATAATATTGAACATAAACTGTAATTTAAAAAAAAAATTTAGATTGAAAATAAATAAAGAAGATGTGATACACAAACATGCACAATGGAATATTACTTAGCCATAAATAAGAATGGGATCTTACCATTTGCAACAACAGGGATGGACCTCAAGGGCATTATGCTAAGTAAAATAAATCAAACTGAGAAAGACAAATATCACATGATCTCCTTTATGTGTGGAATCTAAAAACCAAAACAAACAAAAACCAAGCTCACAGATTGATGGTTGCCAGAAAGGAGGGAGGATGGCATATGGTGAAATGGATGAAGAGGAACAAAAGATTCAAACTTCCACTTACAAAACGAATAAGTCATGGGTATGTAATGTACAGCATGGTGACTGTAGTTAATAATACTGTATTGCTTATTTGAAAGCTACAAAGAGAGTAAAGATTAAAAGTGCACATCAGAAGAAAAAAATTGTAACTATAAGTGGTGATGGGGTGAAACTAGATTTATTGTGGCGATCATTTCATAGTATATACAAATATCAAATCATTATTCTGGACACCTGAAATTAATATGTTAATTATATCTCAATTAAAAAAAAGAGGAGAGAAACCAAAGTTGTTGTTGGACTTTCCCAGAAGGAGAATTCAGAATCCAGAGGGAAAGAAGGACAGAGAGAACACAGAGATCATTTGAGATGGTGTGTGGGGAGGCGGGGGCGGAGTCAGTAGCTTGGTCCTGATTGAGGGATAAGAAGGAGCAGAACAGGTAGGGGCTTGGGGTAGGAGAGTGGAGAGTTCTGATCATCTAGGATAATATGAGCATAGAAGATGGGGCATCCCTGAGTGACCTCTGGGTGGGAAACTAACCTCCCACAACCCTCAGTGGGCCGCCCTGAAGTGGGTGCCAGGCAGATAAGTATTGCAGGAGGCCAAGGAGGAGGGAATTTGGGTGCTAGTGAGAAGGCAGAGCTGGTACAAGTGCATCTGGGTAGAGTAAGGATTTGGTGGGGGGGGTGGGGGGTTGAGGGTAGGGAGGGCAATAGGTACAAGCCATCCTTGGGCAGAGAGTAGAAGCAAGAAGTATTGGGTAAAATTAAATTTTTCCAAAAGTGGAGCTTGGAAATTTTTTCCTTTTTCTTTTTTAAAACATATTTTATTGATTTTTTATAGAGAGGAAGGGAGAGGGATAGAGAGTGAGAAACATCAATGAAAGAGACACCGATTCAGCTGCCTCCTACACACCTCCTACTGAGGATGTGCCCAAAACCAAGGTACAAGCCCTTTTGACTGGAATCGAACCTGGGACCGTTCAGTCTGAAGGCCAACGCTCTATCCACTGAACCAAACCGGTTAGGGCGGGAAATTTTTCTTAAATGTAAATTACTTTGTAGTTCTCTTTGACTAGGACTTGATCAGTAAATAAAGAATAAATGAATGAATGAATAATAAATAGATCAAATGAAAACACAGAAAGAGAGAGAAGTGGGGGAGAGAAACAGGCAGTAGGCAGGTGGCTAAGTGAAGAGAAGAGCATAAAATAGCTAGACTGACTGGCTCTTTCCTCCCTAAAATGGATCTTCCTAGACTTAGCTATGTTCTCTGTATTCTGCCTTTTTTTCTTTGCTCTGTCTCCTTCTCTAGCTCTCTGGTTGCTACATCTCTGGCAGGTGCGTGGGGCGCTGGGGGGAGGCAGCAGCTTCAGGGATGCTGCGTGGCAGTATGAGCTGAAGCTGAGAGGGGGCGGGCGCTGGAGAGGGAGAGGCAGCGGTGCCCCAGGCATGGAAGCTGCAGAGGTGTCAGAGACACAGACTTAATGACAAGCCCCGGGTCCACTTGCACAGATGAGCGGGGCTGGGAGATGGGAGCTGTGGGGAAATTGGAAAAGGGACACATTCATTTTTCAGCTCTCCCTCTCTCTCTCCCCAACACACACACACACACACACACAGACACACACACACACACACATCTTTAATAAGAGCCAGAGGGTTACTGTGTTCTGGCTCTCACTCCATTCCACAAAGGAACCCTAGGAGAGGGGGTTGTACAGAGGGACAAAGATGGTCCTGGGAAGGGATGGGGTTGCTTTCTGTATTATTTTTTTTTAATATATTTTTTATTGATTTTTTACAGAGAGAAAGGGAGAGAGATAGAGAGCTAGAAACGTAGATGAGAGAGAAACATCGACCAGCTGCCTCTTGCACACCCCCTACCGGGGATGTGCCCGCAACCAATGTACATGCCCTTGACCGGAATCGAACCCGAGACCTTTCAGTCCACAGGCCGACGCTCTATCCACTGAGCCAAACCGGTTTTGGGAGATGGGGTTGCTTTCTCCCTTGGGCTTTGCCACTGTCTACACTCACGCCTGGGGGAGACCCAGCCAGCCAAGCCTTTGCTGAGCTAGGGGAGGGGTGGGGTGGAACTGGAGAACCAAAGACAAGGCGGGGAGGCTGAATTGGTGCCCAGCACTGGAGCAGGCATGTGGCCAGAACCCCAAACCTCCAGAGCCCCAGCTCAGCCCCTCAGAAGAGGCCTAACTGCGGTCTGAGAAGGCTCCTCAGTGCCTCCTTCCTCCCCCTGCCTTCCTCAACACACTAGGGTCACAGGGCACTCACTAAGCCCATAGCCCTTAATGCCTGTGCTGGGTCTTCTTCCCTGACCCTAGAATTGGGACAGTGGGAGCAGGGCTCAGCTGAACCACTGGGCCAGGAAGGGCTGGGTTGCCTCTACAGTCAGTACCTCAGGACCCAATCTCAGCCCTCACAGCCCACATACTTCACATCTGTTCTGGAAGAGGACTGCATCTGTGGGAGTTACACTGACACTGCTTCAACGGGCCAGAGCATCACACCCAGCTCCTGGCCCCGGGAAGAAAGCCCTTCCTTCTGCTCTCACCTGCTTACGCTGGGGGCGGCCTTCGTGTCCAGTAGACACGCATCTTCCCACACAGAAGGTGGAGACTCCCTAGTGTGTCTTCAAGGCTACCTTCCAGTAACAGTAATCCTGGGTGGCCACGAAGTGCATCCCTCTCCCATGTCTTTCTGAGGATTTGGGAAGCGTTCGCGTGTTCCTCTAACTCTCTGCCCACCACTCTGCTTTGTTTTCCACAGCAGCCGCACCATTGTTCATTCCTGCCCACAACACACAAAGGTTCCAAGTTCTCCACATCCTTGACGACACTTATTATTGTCTGCTTTTGTTTCCCACATTTGGAGCCGGTCAGCCTCTGCTGGCTGCAGTGACTGGTGCAGAGGAAGGTGGGACAGTCAGTGGCCAGGAGAGACTGTTAGCCCAGACTTCCTGTCCATGAAGAGTCTACATTTTGTACTTTTATTTCCAATGAGACTTGGGGGGAGGGGTATTTTTATATCACGATTAAAATAATTTATTAATGGAAGAGTTTAAATTATACCACCCTTAAAAGCACAGTGCATTGGTATCAGACATTTTTTTAATGTACCCTTGACCCTCAAATAAACAAAAGTGGCCTGGACTCTGTCAACCACTGACTGAGGCCCTGACTGGCTGTTCCTGCAAACAACCTTCTCAATCCTGCATTGTCACACTTCAGCTCCCTTCTCTGGATACTCTTCCTCTTTTCCACTCCCTCAATGTAGGCCTTCCTTCCCTGAGAGGTAGTGTTTGCTCTCTGGCCCCTCAGATCCCATCCTATCACCCACTACTCCCCATGTACCACTCTTGTGTAACAAATGGTCCCTGAATCCTTGTCCACAAACACACTGTCCTCCCAAGCCCAGACGTGTATTTCCAACCGTCTAACGTGTGTTCCTTAAAGTCAGGCTCTGAAATGGAGATCAGCAGGCAGGAAGTTTACTGAGGAGAGCTCTTGGGGTCAACATTAGTGAGGGAGGAAAGAAGGTAGAATGGGGCACATGAAGGAACTGAATGGTCAAAACCAAAGCCACAACCCATCCATAATCAGCTCTGGCATCTGGATGGCCTTCAGACTTGTCCTACTTTATATGCCCTCTTCGGTGGGTCTTGGATGTTGGCTGCCCTTGAAGGCAGTGTGACCGGGGGCCACTCCTCAGCTAACGGCAAACACAAGAGAGGGCCCACCTGAGAGCCCTCAGCCACAATGAAATGGGGGAGATGAGTGTTTGGGGCCTGAGAGAGGAATCTGGGGGATGTACTACAGCTTCCACTGTATCAGGCACCACTTGGATGTTTTTGGGTATCTCATACTCAATATGCCTCAGACTGCGCTGCTCCTTTTCTGGTTTCAACAGTGTTACGACCAAACTCTGAGGTTTGTCAAGTCTGAGTCAGTTATCTTCCCTCTACTTTACCCTACGTTCAACTGGTCCCTCACCCCATAGAGGATATTAGACTTTGCCTAAAGTCTCTTGAATGCATCCCCATCTCCTCCTTCCCACCACCACTGACCAGGCTCAGGCCCGCACAACCTCGTTCTTCAATTACCTTCCAACAGGTTCAGCTAGGTGCTACGTAACGGTCTTTTGGGGAACTGTTACGAAAAGGAAAGAGAGAAATGCGTAGCTTTATTAGAAATCAGGATGGAAAGAAGGAAAAAAAGAAGAAAATTAAAAGGACAGATTTAATAATGTATAGTTAATTGTAATATTATCTATAACAATATATAATATACTTTAATTGTTATATATTCAATTATATCTAACAATTGATTTGGTAGTTATTAAATTTGCAAAGATGACTTTTTAAAATGACTACAATATTTCTTAAGACCCATATAGATCCTTTGATGCAGAGATTCTAATTGAGCATTTACCCCAAACAATAGTTTGAAATATGAGGAAAAATATGAACAAAGATGTTAATTATATTATTATTCATTATAGTAAAAAATTGGAAGTAACTTAAATATCTAACAATAAGAGTTAAGTAGACGAAACCGGTTTGGCTCAGTGGTGGAGCGTCGGCCTGCGGACTGAAAGGTCCCGGGTTCGATCCCCGTCAAGGGCATGTACCTTGGTTGCAGGCACATCCCCAGTGGGGGGTGTGCAAGAGGCGGCTGATCGATGATTCTCTCTCATCAATGTTTCTAACTCTCTATTCCTATCTCTTCCTTTCTGTAAAAAAATCAATAAAATATATATTTTTTAAAAAAGAGTTAAGTAAGTTTTAGTTAGTTCTATATAACAGGAAATAAATTTTAAAGTGGTCAGAAAGTCTGTGTAACAGCATGGAAAATGATTATTAAGTCAAACATTCAGATTCATCATGCTTATGCATTACAACTGCAGCTGTGTAAAAAGTTTGATTAGGGGGAAAAAATCTGAAAGAAAATCCACCAGCATGCTCAGAGTTCCTGTATTAGAGAAAAGCAAGACATCCTATGTCTCTTTAGTCTCTCTCCCTCCACCATAACCTCCCCCTCATTCTTTTATTTTCCTTAGTATGTAAAGTGCTATGGAAATGCAATTTCAAGATCTGCTTCCTTCCATCAGATTGCTATCTTAAGTCCCTCATACACAATAATTATGGAGTCACCCCCAGCCATCTATAATCCTACAACCCTATTTTTTTAACCCTATTTTTCAAAGTTGTAGTTGGTAGCCTTGCTACTTTTATAGGATGATGATATGATATATCATACATGATATGTAGTATAATTATAATTACAATAAAATAAATTAAAAATGCATCATTTCTATTTATTTTAAGTAATATTTCATTATATGGATATGTCACATTTTGTTTAATCATCCATCATTTGATAGATGTTTGAGTTGTTTCCACTTTTGGCTACTATGAACACCTATGCACAAGCTTTTGTGTGAATATATATTTTCAATTCTCATGGCTATATATGTATTAGGATTGAAATTGCTTGTTTGTGGAATTACAGTAGCTCTACGTTAAACCTTTTGGGGTACTGCCAGATTGTTTTCCCATGCAGCTGCATTATTTACATTCCCACCAGCAGGTCATAAATAAGGATTCCAATTTTTCTATATCCTCACTGATACATTATCTGTTGTGGTTATTAGCCATTCTTGCAGGTTTGAAGTGGCATTGCATTGTGGTTAGATTTTTATTTTCCTGGTGGCTGGCTAATGATATTCACTATTATTCATTTGTAACCCAAAGCAAACAAAGTAAGGTTGAAATGTCCCCATTATAAGAGTAATTCATGTTTATTAGATATTTTAGAAACAAGTTTTAAAACAACTTTAAACCACACCTAAATAGCACCATCTAGAGGTAACTGCTCTAAAATTTTCAGTGTGTTTCCTTTGTGTGTGTGTGTGTGTTTTTTAAATATATTTTATTGATTTTTTACAGAGAGGAAGGGAGAGAGATAGAGAGCTAGAAACGTAGATGAGAGAGGAACATCGATCAGCTGCCTCTTGCACACCCTCTACCGGGGATGTGCCCGCAACCAACGTACATGCCCCTGACCGGAATCGAACCTGGGACCTTTCAGTCTGCAGACCGACCCTCTACCACTGAGCCAAACCGGTTTCAGCTCCTTTGTGGTTTTTTCTTTTTCTTTTTATTCTTTCAAAAATATGATTGAAGTTGTATGACACTTACAATTTTGCTTCTTGCCTTTTCACCTAATATGAACAAAATGGAATTTTCCCAACCTATTTCTAAACATTGTTGGATGTAACTATTTCCTTAGCCATTCCCCTCTTGATGGACACTTGGTTGTTTCCAGCCGTGTTTCATATTGTATGTAAATAATGCAATTATACAGTGCTTTGATATTGTTCTTTTTTAATTCTGTGTTCCATCTATGCAATAAGAGTGCCATCTTTTCTGAAACCGGTTTGGCTCCGTGGATAAGAGCATCAACCTGCAGACTGAAGGGTCCAGGGTTCGATTTCAGTACCTTGGTTGCGGGCACATCCCCAGTAGGGGGTGTGCAAGAGGCAGGTGATCCATATTTCTCTCTCATCGATGTTTCTAGCTCTCTGTCCCTCTCTCTTCCTCTCTGTAAAAAATCAATAAAATATATTTATTAAAAAAAAAAAAGACCTCCGTCTTTGAGGAGGGAGAGCCTGTCTTCTCTCTCCCCATCCATCAGGACAGTACTTGGCACAGAGTAGACTTATTAAGTTTTTATGATGGGCTAGGGGCTATTGTGACCACATGGTGCTTACCAATGCATTTAATCCTCACATGGTGCTTACCAATGCGTTTAATCCTCACAACTTCCCTGTGATATAAGTAGAATTATTATCCCTGTTTCATAGATGAGGAAGTTGAAGTAAAGAAATTTGTTAAACTGGTGTTTTCCAAAGGGAAAGAGGGTTTGGAGGACTAGTTGAAAGAGGCAAAGGGATTAAAAAGTACAAATTGGTAGTTACAAAATAGTCATGGGGATGGAAAGTTAAGTTTAGGGAATATAGTCAATAATGTTTCAATAACTTCGTATAGTGCCAAAAGGTTACTGGAAATACAGGGGAGAACTCTTTGTAAAGTGTATGACTGTCTAACCAGTATGCTATACCCCTAAAACTAATGCAAAAATAATATTGATTGTAAACTGTAAAATAAAATAAAAAGAAACTTGTCCAAGGTCATCAGCTAGTAAGGGGCAGAGGTAGAAACTAAACCCAGACAACCTGACTCCAGAGCCTGAAAGTCTTTTTTTTTTTTTTAATATATTTTATTGAATTTTTACAGAAAGGAAAGAAGAGGGATAGAGAGCTAGAAACGTAGATGAGAGAGAAATATCGACTAGCTGCCTCCTGCACCCCGCCCCCCCAACCAGGGATGTGCCCACAGCCAAGGCACATGCCTTTGACTGGAATCGAACCTAGGACCCTTCAGTCCACAGGACGATGTTCTATCCACTAAGCCAAACTGTTTTTGGTGAGCCTGAAAGTCTTAAGGACATCGCTTACCTATGATGATGGAGTCAAAGGGAATTGGAGGTGGGAGGACAGCCATTAGGGCTTTGGGGGTGGGTTGGCCATATGTTTGAAATCCCTCAAGCTCCATCTCTTAGTTAGGAGTGAAAGTCAGGAAGCCTGGGGGGAAGGAAGCAATTCAGATCCAGCTCACAGGACAGAAGCTTCTAACGGTCCCCAGTCTTGCATCTTCCAAGGAGCCCCCAAAGCACCAGTGTGGTCTTCCTCAAATGCAAATCCAACCCTGTCACTTCCCAGCTTAAAGCTCTCTGTTGCTTTCAGGACAAAATCCCCAGGTCCTTACCTCTCTAGCTCAATCTCTCTCCATCCTGCACCAGGCCTCTCCTCTCCACTTTACATGCAGGTTCTACAAGCCCACCATGCTGTCTCACTCTGGTACCTGCTGGACCACTGGCCTGGAGAGCACTGCCACCTCACCCCAGTTTGACCCCACTCTAAGCCTCTGCTTAAACACTCCTCAGACTGCTCCAAGCCCCTCACCTGGATTGTGTTCCCTGCTAGACCTGCTCTTCTCTCCTGACACTCATCACATTTCTTGTGATTGCTTTTATGAAAAAAAAAAATTTTTCTTATAGAAAAATTACATATAAGAAAAACAAGAGAATATTCTTATCACACAATTTCAATCTGATTTCATCTAACCCCCAACTACTTCCCTCCTTCTGTATTATTATTATTTTTTAAATAGTATAGCCATTTTTTAAATATTTTATTGATTTTTTACAGAAAGGAAGGGAGAGAGATAGAGAGCTAGAAACATCTATGAGAGAGGAACATCAATTAGCTGCCTCCTGCACACCCCCTACCGGAGATGTGCCCACAGCCAACGTACATGCCCTTGACCAGAATCGAACCCAGGACCCTTCAGTCCGCAGGCCAATGCTCTATTCACTGAGCCAAACCGGTTTCGGCCTTCTGTATTATTTTTAAATAATTTTATTTCATCTTAAAATTTTTTTATTTAGCAAGTGTCTCTAAAAAATAAGGATTTAAAAAAAATCATAGTTATATTGCACAATATAAAAATGTTGAATCACTAAATTGTACACCTGAAACTAATATAACTAATATAATATTGTGCACCAACTTTACTTAAATAAGTAAATTAATAAGACATTTAAAAATCATAATTACAATAGTATCATCATGCTTTAAAAAGCCAATCAGAATTTTTCTCTTTTCTAGCTTTTTATTATGAAAATGTTTAAACCTATGGAAAACTGCAAAAATAATTCAATGAACAATCCTAAATTTCTCACCTAACTCACCATTTGTTCATATTTGCCACCTTTGTTCTTTGAATCATCTGAAGCTAAATTGCAAATATCATGATCTTTTACCTCCAAACACTTCCACATATTTCCCCCAAACAAGGAGATTCTTTTAGCCATAATATGATACTCATATTCAGGAAATTTAAAACAGGTACAATAAAATATCTATAATACAACCTGTAGTCACAATGCTGTCCTTTCCAGAAATGTGTTTCCATCCAGTATCTGATTCAGAACCAGACACTGCATTTTGTTGTCTTGCCTCTTGAGCCCCTTTTCTCTGGAAGAGCTCATTCTTCTTTTGTGACCTTGGTATTTCTCCAGAGCCCCTGCCCCTATTTCTTAGCGTGGCCCTGACTTTATGCTTGTCTGGTGGCTGCCTCCTGGTTCTGCATTCCTCAGGCTCTGCCTCTTTGTCAGGATGGCGTGTTCTCAGGGCAGCACATCAGGAAGGAGGTTTGGTGTTCATTTGTCTCACTACAGTGATGTTGCTTTTGGCTGCTGGATTAAGGTGTCCTAGAATTGCTTTAAGATTTTTTTTTAATTATCTGGGTGTTTTGTGTTTGTTTATTTGTTTCCTGCTGGACTGTGAGCTTCATGACGGCAGAAGCTCAAGCGCAGCAGGTGTAAACGGAAAAGATGTACCTGCTGGTGCCTGGCTCCATGCCTTGCCCACCATTCAGCCTTGCTCACAACAGTCCTGGGCAGGGGTGGAGCGGGGGCTAAATAAGACGTTGGATGAGGAAAAGGAGGCTCAGAAAGAGACAGGCTCCACAACAGAGTGATGTTTTCTAACTTCTACCTGAGCTGTTCCGCCCTCCCAAGACTCTCCCTTTGGATGGCACCTGGGAAACACACCCACCTTTGTCCCCCTAAAAAAACTGGTTTCAAGGAAAACAGACAAATTCCCCAAAAGAAGGAAATCACATTAGCAGTCCAGAGCCTAGGGGCTGGGAGAGAGAGGTGGGAGGCCCTATTTGCATTTTTTCTATTAACAAGCTTGGAGTTGAGCTAGCTTGCCTGGGGAGATAATTTGAGAGGGAAGTCTTTGCATATTTTATTTAAAAGCATGCCACGTTAGGCGGGTAATAATGCAGAGTGTGGCCGATTAGGTGAAGCCTGCAGGGGGCAGGGATGGGGAGGGGGTCCTCTCCCTCCTTTCCTTCTATCACCTTTCCCAACCCCTAACTCCAATTCCCCTTCTTCAGTCCTGGGAACCAGCCTCCTTAAAGGAACAGCCTCCTCAGACCTCAGAGGCAGGTTGGGGCTCAAACCTCAATAACTCCTGACACTTTCTTGCTAAGAGAGCCCTAGAGCAGCGTTTTTCAACCGCTGTTCCGCGGCACACTAGTGTGCCTCGAGATGTTGCCTGGTGTGCCGTAGGTGCAGACAAGACAAGAATTTTATAATTTTTCACTATTTTGTTTACTTAATATTTCATAATAAAGTAATTATAAAATACTTTCTTTGTGTTTATTTGATTCCTATTCAAGAGAATTACTTTATATATAGTCAATATAGGCACAGAGTTAAATTTTTTAACATTTTCTAATGGTGGTGTGCCTCGTGATTTTTTTCATGAAACAAGTAAGTGTACCTTTGCCCAAAAAAGGTTGAAAAACACTGCCCTAGAGGGAGAGGTGCTGAAACTGGGATTATAGTCCTGGGGTTCTAAGTGGCAGGGGGAGAGGAGATTTTGAGGAGATATCACCTCTATAGTGGGCTTTTTAAAATGTGAGAGAGAACTAGAGAGCATTATGCTAAGTGAAATAAGCCAGTCGGAGAAAGATAAATATATGATCTCACTCATATTTGGGATATAATGATCAACATAATTTGATGAACAAGAATAGATCCAGAGACAAATGGAATGTGAGGGGAGGGGAGGAGTTAGAGAGCAACCAAAGGACTTGTATACATGTATATTAGCATAACCAATGGACACAGACACGGAGGCAGTGGGGGCTTCCCCGGGGTGGGAATGGCTGGGGAGGGGGGTCAATTGGGGGAAAAGCAGACATATGTAAAACTTAAGACAATAAAAAAAAATTTTTTTTTGATGTGAGAGAGATCTTTTGGTTGTCTCAATCATTAAGTAGAAAGAGCTATTGGTATTTCATGTCTAAGAGACAAGGATGCTAAATTGGGACTCTGCATTGCCTAGGACAGTCCTACTCCAAGAATTACCCAAATGCCAAAGGCACTCCCATTGAGCTAGCAGCCCTCCCTGCATGCAGGTACAAGCCTTCCTTTTAAGTCCTGCCACACTGCTGTCACGGGATTCAATAGTGATTTGGGAGAGACCTGTGTGGTTGCATGGGTAGTTAGTTGAAGAGAGGGATTCTTGCTCCATCTCAAGAACAAATCACTTAACCTTTCTTATCCCCATTTCCTCTTCCATAAAAAGGCATCCCAGAATCTACCTCTCAGTGTAATCAGAGAAAGCAATGGTAAAATAGGGAAAAAGTGTGAGCACGCACTTTTTTTATTATTATGGAAAGCAGAACATAGGCTGCTAATTCAGTAAGGGACTTCTAAAGTTATCCTTCTCTGTGTAAGGTTTATAAGACCATGGAGACCCTAACCATGCCTGCCTCACTGGATGAGGGGCTCAGAAACACAAAATCAACTTCCACAGTTAATGCTGCTTGACTTCCACTGAAAAATGGGGTGGATTGTACCTACTATAGAGTCAAATATCAGAACTGCAAGTGATTTCAAAAATGTTACATATCATGAAGAGGCAAGACACTATAAGATTATAAGGTAATTTGCCATTTCCAGATGAGCCAGAAAGATCTCCCTTCTCTTCTCCCTGCCTCAGTCTTTCTATCTGTTAGATGAGTACATAGACATTCTGACTCCCCATCCCCCAAAACTCATATGTGCCAATGCATGTAAGTGTGTACACATGTACACACACACATTAGAAGACCTCATTAGAATTAGGGGAGTATCTAAGAGGATCATATAAAACAAGTTTCATTAGGGAGAGCAAGATGGTAATTGTACCTGAGACAAATGGGGGGTGGGGGAGAATGAAGGGAGTCAGGCAATCACTTAGAAGGGTCTGCTTCTATCTGGGTGAGTTTGGGGGGTAGGAAAGAATTCAGGGATAAGGTGGTTGGTGAGTCCTAGGAGACTGTGTGAGGATTTCAGGTGTTATAGGCACTGGAAGCAGAGTAGGTAGCACACCTGCCCTTCGTGGGTTCACACATGTTGAGCACCAAGAGCAGTGCCCACCCCGGCACACAGTAAGCACCCTGTGTCATGCTCTTCTCCCACTCCCCTTCTGCCTTCTGCTGCTCTTCTTTTACCTTCTCATCTGGGATATAATGATCAACATGATTGATCATTATATCAATTATGTTGTTGCTGTTAGGGAGATGGTGTGGGCTACAATGGATATGTGAGTTGGAAAAGATGGCACTGAGAATCTATTCCTCTCTGTAAAAAATCAAAAAAATATATATATATATATTTTTTAAATATATTTTATTGAGTTTTTACAGAGAAGAAGAGAGAGGGATAGAGAGTTAGAAACATTGATGAGAGAGAATTATCGATCAGCTGCCTCCTGCACACTCCCTACTTGGGGATGTGCCCGCAACCAAGGTACATGCCCTTGACCGGAATTAAACCCGGGACCTTTCAGTCTGCAAACCAATGCTCTATCCACTGAGCCAAACCGATTTCGGCAATAATTTTTTTTTTTTTAAAGCTTTGGACATCTTCACAGGGTCTGGACACATTTATACACCTGTATACATCTGCATGTTCTGGGCTGAGCCTATATTGATGGCTCCTGAAGAACCAAATTCAGCTGACACAAAGTAAGAAAGGTCTTCCGAGGGAGTTTTGTTGGCTCCCATAATAAAGCCCTAGTAGAGAACCTCTCTCTTCAGAAAACTGCCTCCTGGGATTCTCAGTCTGCACCCATTACTACCGCATGCACACCCAAACTGTAAAGGTCCTGGCTGTACCTGAAGACAGAGGCATGTCTGGCTCACAGGCAGGTGAGATGTTTTACTGACGCTAGTATACTGCCTAGCATCCCAGGAAGTGACGTGATGTTTCAGGCCAAGCTCATGGGAGAGAATATTCCTAATGGTTGTTTGGATAAAGCCCCTGTCCACATTGCAGTTGCTGTCTTTGGGACAGTGCCCTGCTTCTGAACTACTGAAGGCCCCTGGTTCAGGCCCCTTCACTTTTTCTAGGATGCTCTCTTCCTCACCTACTTTTACTCATCCTTGAGGTTGACTGAGTGAGTCCCTCTATGAACTCTTTCTTGATTGTCCCTCATATCCCTTATTCCTCTCCCTACACAGAATTAGTCTCTCCATTCTCTAGGTTCCCATGGCAATGTGTTTCCCAAATGTGATCCCTGGAACACTCACTCTATAAGACGATCCATCAAAAAAACATTCCATGCTCAGACAAGTTTGAGAAGCCCCCTTCATACACTGCCCGCCTCTTAGAAATTCACAACACATATTTGCACAGAAAGGCACTGAGGAGTCCAGCAGTAAAGAAGTCCAATTAATGCCAAAACCGATTTGGCTTAGTGGATAGAGCGTCAGTCTGCGGACTGAAAGGTCCCAGGTTCGATTCTAGTCAAGGGCATGTACATTGGTTGCGGGCACATTCCCTGTGGGGGTGTGCAGGAGGCAACTGGTTGATGTTCCTTTCTCATCAATGTTTCAATCCCTCTCTCTTCCTCTCTGTAAAAAATCAATAAAATATATATATTTTTTAAAAGTCCAATTAACATAGTTTAACCCATTGTTTCCCAAACCCCTTTGGTCACGGAAATCTTTTATTTCCCACCTGTTGAAACATACTTTGGAAAGTGCTTCCATAGCACCATGTACTTCTTTTCGCACTTAGCACACTCTCATTATCCAGGACTGGATCTGTCTTCACGGATAAACTGTGAAGTCCCTATGGCTGGAACTGTGTTTGATCCACCTGTGTCCTCAGTGCCTAGCAGAGGGTTTGGCACATGGTAGACAATCTTATATAATAAAAGGCTAAAATGCAAATCATCTGAACAGCGGAATGACCAGTTGTTATGTCATGCACTGACCACCAGGATGCAGACACTCAACGCAGGAGCTGCCCTCCTGATGATCAGTGTGCTCCCACAGTTGCTCAGTCAGAAGCGGGCTCATGGCTGTTGAGCACAGCAGTGGTTTCTGGAGCCTCTCCTGTCTCCCCAGGCAGTGCTAAGGACATCCCCTGAGAGCTCCAGGACTTCGAGAGGGTGCAGGCCTCCTCCAGTGCACAAATTTCATGCACTGGGCCTTTAGTAATAAATATTTGTTGAATGCAAGAACAAATAGTCCTGACTTAGTCCTGTCTGTGACTAAGATGAAGATGTGAAGAGCACCTTGGTGACAGGCTCCTGGCAGTGCCTAGGAAGTGGTGTTTGGTGACAGTGGTGACAGCAAGGGAGTGCCACACACATGCTTGCAGACTGTGTGATTCTTGGCTCTCTGGGGATGTGGCCCATCCAGAGGGATTTGGGACAGAGACAAGGGTATCCAGCACCCCTGGGGGTCCTATAACCACAGTGGGCGAGGGAGCTGAACGAAGGGCAGGACCTCATCAGTTTGGGAGGAACCCAGCTATCTTGCGTGTGGCAGACTTCATGTGGGCAAGACTGAGCCAGTACATACCATCTTTGGTGGGTCTGGCTTTCCCGAATCACCCACTGCCCTGTAGTTCCCTGGAGTTTGCGGCTCTGAAGGATGGTTCTGTGAGGAACAAGTCTAGCCATTGATTTCATTCCCTTTCCTGAGAAGGAAAAAATCTCCATGAGTCTTGAGGAAGGTCTTTATAGACCAAACAGAAACTTACGGAACACTCGATCCTTGGGAAAGATCAAGCCAGCAGGGATGCAGGAACCAGCCAGTGAAGATCTTGCAGGCCAAACTAAGCAAGTTGAACCACTGGAGAGCCTTGGAAAGATCTTAAATTGGAGGCGACTTATAGGAGTCCACTCTAGAGCAGGGCGGTGAATGGAAGGAAGGGAGCCAGTCCAGGACCCCTCTAAATGATGAGAAATGATGGTGGCCTGAACCAAGGTGGGGGAAATTGGAGTAGAGAGGAAGGCACGGGCTGCAGAAGTTCTTGGAAGTTGGAAGGAACTGGACTTGGTGATTGAGTGCCATGAGTGATAGATCTTCCCTTACTTCAATTGATGGACAGACATACACCCCACCTGTGGCCAGACATTCCTGAGCTCTGAACCACCAATCAGCACCTGCCAAATACCCTAAGCCCCCAATTCCTAAGTCCCTAGGTCCCTAATCAATCAGCTTGTGCTGAGTGCCCTAAGCCCCGCCCCCTATCCTTAAAGGTGCTGGTACGCCCCTCACTTGCTCTCTTCCGCTCCTCTCCGTGGAAGCAGCCGGCAGGGGTACCCTTCCCCCCAATAAAGCCTGTGCGTGTCCTGCCACCCAGTCTCCGGTCTACCTTCTCTATTTAATCTATCAATGAGGAGAACTAGGAAAACTAGACTCACACCCCAAAGGACCGAGTGGAATGACCCAGTTTGTGGGTGAGAAGATGAGCTCAGATTGGGTCATAGGCAGTCTGAATTGAGTCACCGGGGTGGAGCTGTCCACTGGGCAGTTGAATATGCAGTGGGGATGGGGGCACGGACTCTGCTGGAGACAGAGGTTGGAAGTCCAGGGTATGAGTAGGGACTGAAGGCACAGAAAGGAGGAGATCCTAGGAGGAATGGGAGAGAGGAGGTCCCAGGCCAGCGAAGGGAAGCATCAAGGTCTAGGGAGGGCTACCTGAACACTGGAGAGTGGGGGCCGCCTAGAGGAGTCCAGGAACCATCCGAGTCCCCTCCAGCCGCTAACTCGCACACACTCAGACCTGTACACCCACAGGTCCAGCCCCACATCTCTGTGCGCCCCTGCAGGCTCCCATCACTGCACACCCTGCCCACCTCCACCCACACTCGCAGCGGAGGGCTCACCCCACAGTCCTCTCTTGCTCTTCCCACTTTAGCCTCACTCCTCCCTACAGATCCTAGAGTTAATCCTCCTTCTCCCCCAGATTAGGGGCGCCGCCCCCCTTTGTGCGTCCAAGGGCCTGAGGCGAAAGCCCTGGAAGGCGGCCGGCCTTCCCAGCAGCTGAGGCGGAGGCGGCAGGGGGCGCGGGGCGGAGACACAGGAGGGGAGGGATCGGCTGCAGCTGTCCCGCGGGGCGGGGGCCGGGACAAAGGGCCTGCTGGCGGCCGCCCTGAGCCGTTTTCATGCTTGTTGGGATTTAGCGCAGGAAACTCGCTGGCAGCCGTGCGGATCAGCGGTTGGGGGCGCGCCGCCGCGTGGGGCGGGCTCGGCCCTGCCAGACCCACGCTTTGTGGGGGAACCCCCGGCCCGCGAGGCTCCGAGGAGGCCGCCCCTTTGTCTGCGCCTTTAGGGGTGGGGGAGAGGAGGAGCCCCGCAGGAGACCGCAGAACACCAGCTGAACGCCTGCCTTCAGCCCGCTCCTTCGCCAGCACGGAGCACGGGAGCTCCACCTTACGGGGCAAGGTCACGGCTCCCACCCAGCCCAAGTCTCTTGGACAACCCCCATCTCACTGCCCGAGATCTCTCTCCCGCCAGGTGGGTTTGGGGGGTGCAGGCCCTCAGGGACTTAGCCCTTTCCCGGCCCTGACCCCGTGCCACCTCCCTCCCTGCTCCCGCCAGTCCCACAACCGGACACCTCTCTCTTTGAATCTACTGGTGATACATCTCTGAGGAGAGGAGGGGTCTGAGGAGAGGAATGGTGCAAGGCCGGCATGCAGAATGGTTAGGGATGATCTGGCAGGCAGGCAGGTGAGTGGTTAGGAGCCAGCAGTTGGACATCCCCCTAGGGGTCCCAGATTGGAAAGGGTGTAGGCTGGGTTGAGGGACACCAACTCCATCCCCCCCCCCCATGCACAAATTTCGTGCACCGGGCCACTAGTTATTTATAATTATATTCATGACTCTCATTAAGATAGTTTACTATGTGCCATGCATAGCTATCAGTATTTTTGCATATTATAAATTTAATCCTTAAGATAACCCTATGAGGTAGTTACAAACCTGTTTTCATTTTAAAATGAAGAAATTGAGATACAGTACAGAGAAGTTAATTGACTTACCCAAGGTCATAGAGACAGAGAACAATGATGCTAACATCCAAACCCAGGGGCCTGGCCTCACTGTCTGTGCTCTCAGCCATTGGTTGTGCGCAGAAGAGCCTTCACACCTCTGGGAAAGGGGTTCTTCCTAAAAATTCCCCCTCTTGGTCTCTAGGGGCTTGATGTCTCATTGTTAGAAATCCCTATGGTTAAAGTTATTCAAATTTTAGCTATAGCTCTTTGCTAGAACAAGATCTCTTAATAAGTGAATTTGTCAAAACTGGTTCAATATTGTTTCTGTATAAATATCAAATGCAGAGATAATAAGAATTATTAATATATTGGGTCACTATTTCTGGGAAGTATATTTTCTGGGATTTAAAATATATATATACCTTTATTTAAAAAAATAAAAAATATATATACTTTTCTCTAAAATGTTTCAATTATTTTAAGTGAAATATATTTTTTTGTAATTTTAAAATAAGCAATAAAATATTTGATTGATTTAATCAATAAAATATGCCTTCTATGGTAGGCATCCTCTAAGATGCCCTCTGATTCTCCCCCTGCCTGGTTCTTAGATGCTTGTGTAATAGCCTCCCTTTGAGAAATTTACTTTTTTTTTTTAATATATTTTATTGATTTTTTACAGAGAGGAAGGGAGAGAGCGAGCTAGAAACGTCGATGAGAAACACCCTCTACCTCTACCTCTTGCACACCCTCTACCGGGGATGTGCCCGCAACCAACATACATGCCCCTGACCGGAATCGAACCTGGGACCTTTCAGTCCGCAGACTCACGCTCTACCACTGAGCCAAACCAGTTTCGGCGAGAAACTTACTTCTAACCAGCAGGATATGGCAATATGGAGGGGATGAATGTTTATGATGAGGTTACAGAAACTGTGACTGCTGTCTTGCTAGTACTCTGACTTTCTTAGGTTGCATGATTTGATGAACTAAGCCGCCATGTTAGAAGGGCCCACATGGCAGGGAACTGAAAGTGACCTTCAGCCAACAGTCCTTGAAGAACTGAGTGCTCCATGCACCCTGGACTGACTCGGCCCTGACTGTAGCCTTAAGAGAGATTCCTGACCTACAGAAATGGTGAGATGACAAATGTGTATTTCTTTAAGTCACTAAATTTGAGGGTAATTTGTTATGCAGCAATAGGTAATTAATATACTTACTTTATAAAAGTAATGAATTTTTGAGACATCAATAAATCATCGTACAAATTAATATAAAACAGAAGATCTAATATGATTGGCATCAACAAATATCTGAAGTCATGTACATGTATTGTAACCACATCTGTGTCAGAACCACCTAAGGACCCTCGGTCTTTTGCAGTCAGGCTGCCTTTCAGGGAAGCAGTGGCTCCCGAACAGAGTTGAGAATATGAGTGTTTATGTGTTTTGTGATTGTGATTCTTTCACAATCAACGCCCCATTTTTAGGCCCAAAGGTGCCTTAGGACAAGGACAACCCAAATAAGGCTCTCGCAGAGGCCAAGTCCCTCCTTTCAACCTGAGACACCCCTTAGGAGAGACCTCAGACCACCATCAGACTGTCAATCATCGCAGGCTGGATTCCTCCTCCCCGGTGTCTTCCCCATCCTTACCCCCCCAGCTCAGAACGCTGCTCAAAAAGGGGCTCATGTGACAAAGAGGCCACCAGACGACACAAACTCAAGAATAGAATAGAAACACAAACTCAAGAAACACATTTCTCTGCTCCAGTTTATTCATCTTGGTTCAGACTCAACATGCAAAAGTCAGACACAAGTCCCCAGGGTCACTGTCTCAGCCTCACTCCCCATTGCTCCCCCCCCCCCACTCAGATATAGAAAGAGCCCCCCCCCCCCATTTTACAGATAGGAAGACTGAGAGCCAGACTACTAGTATCAATGACCTCCATGCCACTGCTCACCCACTAGGATCTTGCAACCTCTTGGCTCCCAGAAGCAAAACAGAGAGCCTGGCTGCCTTAGTCTTTGGCTCTCTCCAGAACTCACCAGCTCTCCACCTCACAGAGCTTCCGCTGGAGCCCGTCAACTCCCACTTAGAGAGCATTTCAGTGATGAAAAGGGGGATGATTCAATATTCTAAGAGTTTACAGAGGTAGGGCTGACCCTGTCCCCTGTTCCCTCTTGAAAGAATTGGCTCCTCCTGGCACAGACATTCTGTTTTCAGGGAAAAGAACCAAACTAATTCAACACCCAGCGCTGCTAAATCCAGAGAGGCACAGCAAGTAGAGGCACAGAGACGGAAGTGAGAGTTTACCCAACAGCCGGGGAACACCTTGTCCATTCTTTGCAAGCTTATTAGCACACGTTTCTTTTCATCAGAAGCTTAAATCAATATGGTCTGTAACAGCTCCTTTGCAGGGGAGAGGGACTGGTTTGTGATTTGTTTGGAACTGGTATTTGAGAATTCCCAAACTCCTATTTTCCATTATCATCTCCACATCCCATCTCCCACGTGCTGAGAGGCAGAGTTCAAGAGAGACAGTCCCTATCTTCTTCTCTGATCCCACCCCCATCCCTGCCACGGTGTCAATCACCACCCCCAGCTCCCCAGCCTGATACAAATGCTCTACCAATTGCTCTGGCAAAATTGCAGCCAAAAGCCTTGACAGGTTATGGCGGCTACTATCTACAGCAAATCCATGGTCAGGGACAACAGCCTTACCAGAGCAAAATCTAGGAAGAAGGAGGGGTGGCCTGGGAAACCCCAAAAGACCCTCTTTCCAGGGAGCAGTGGGGCCCTGTGGTCATGGGTAACATAGGGTGTGGATTGCCCCACATATGCAACTGAATATATATTTGCACACCCCACCCTTGCTCAGGAGTCTGCCTGCAAATACATATTCTTAATAGGCACTTCCCAGGCTTCACCAGCACACATGCACCCCTACAGCATACATGGGCCTACACAGACAAGAGCTCACTCATATACACCCACCACAAGCCTCAACATTCAAACCTATTCACAGGCACACACTTTTTTTGTATGTACAGTTGACCCAGGAGCAACGAAGGTTTTAGGGGTGTCAATCCTTGAAACAGTCGAAAATCCATGTAGAACTTTTGATTCTCCAAAAACTTAACTAATAGTCTGCTGCTGACCGGAAGCCTTATGAATAACATAAATAGTCAATTAACACATATTTTGTAGGTTATATGTATTATAAGTATTCTTATAATAAAGTAAACTAACCAAAATGTTATTACTCTCTTACATACATACCATACATACACAGATGGACACACACACAGGCCTGCACATAATTTAGGCTGTGTCTATATACAGCACACATAAGCTGATGCCTGGCACATGTTAGCACATACATACTCACTTATGCTTACTTGCACTCATACCAGCTAATAATCACATACTTGTGCACAATCACACGCATGCCTGCAAATATATACATATACGCTCGCACCCCAGAGAGGCACATGCTTAGTCCCGGTCCTAGGGCCTGGATGGTGCTGCCTTATGTTGGAGACAGCGGATTAGCTCCTTTCGGTTGTCTAGGATGGTGTCGAAGCTCTCCTGAAGACGGGACTGCTGGTCAACCAGCTGATGCTGCAGGCCTCGGATCCACTGGAGCAGGGCCAGGCGGCGGTACATCACCAAGTGCATGTGGTGCTTCTCCTTCTCCTGCTCTTTGTAGCGCTCTTGAGCCTGCAGCTTCTGCACAGCCTGGGCCACCGAGGGCAGGAGGGGATCTGAAGGCCCAGGGCCGGGAGAGGTCTCACAGGAAGGCTCAGGGCTGCTACTGAGGCTGTCAATGCTGAGGGAGCTGCTGGCATAGCCGTTGTCTTCCAGAGGGGAGCAGATGGTGCCGGCACTGCTCATCTTCTCAGGCTCAGCTCTGGGGATCTCTGCTCCCTCTGGGGGGCTGCGGAGCTCCCCCTCGGGCAGTCCAGGGTCCTGGAAGGCCTGGTTGTCAGAGGGCAAGTCAGAGGAGCTCCTCATCAGGTTGGGCTCCACTTGGTCTGGCATCCCATGCCAATTCTCATTGGCGTCCTTGGCAGTCGCCATGAAGTTGGAGTTGCTGTCTGGATGAAACTCAGGTTGGCATGCTCCAGGAGGCGGCCCCCCCAGGAACTGGCTCCCCTCAGCTACCTCTGGCTGGATGGCAAACATCTGGCCTGTAGAGGGGAAGCAGAAGGATGAGTCAGAGCAGGGCAGGGTGGGTGTCCTGACAGAGTGGAGGCAACCAGCAAGCGTGCTTGGCTGCTCCTTCTCGGTCCTTTTTCCTGTGCTCTGGTAACACCTCCCTTCCTGGTCTTCCTCCTCCCTTTCTGTCTGTTGCTTCTCAGTCTCCTGCACAGGTTTACCCTCAGCCCTCTGAGGCAGGGTGTCTTCTCATTCTATGTGCTTCTCCCTAGATGACCTCAGACTGCTGTAGCTTCAAGGAGAATCATGTGTTGGTGACTCAGATCTGCCTCCAGCTCAGATCCAACTACTTTTCAACCCTCCAACCAACCACAGGCTCTTCAAATTCTACGCGTCCGAACAGTTCTTCCTCTTCAGGGACCTGGGCAAAGTGGCCCCACACTCTAGTCAGACACTTGAGAGCATCCTGGACCACTCACTCTGCTTTAATATTTTATTGATTTTTTTACAGAGAGGAAGGGAGAGGGATAGAGAGTTAGAAACATCGATGAGAGAGAATCATCGATCAGCTGCCTCCTGCACACCCCCCACTGTGGATGTGCCCGCAACCAAGGTACATGCCCTTGACTGGAATCGAACCTGGGACCCTTCAGTCCGCAGGCCGATGCTCTATCCACTGAGCCAAACCGGTTCGGCCCTCAAGCTGCTTCTTTTCCCCATCTCATTGGCCACGAAATTCTGAGAGAGAAAAAACACACACCCTTTGTGTGTGTATGTACATACATCTCTCCTCGCTTTCACTTGGTTTAGGGTATTTCTTACCAGGACTGATGACTGCCACTGCCTTTTCTCTGATCTCTCTGCCTCCAATTACAAATGTAAATTTGATTCAGCCCAGCTCCCTAAACCTCTAATGGCCCACAAGGCTGTGCTTCATCTGGCTCCTGCTCACCCCTCCAGACTTGCCTCTTGCCACCCTGCCCCTCCTGCCATACCAAACTGCTCAGAGATCTCAGAAATGCACCATTATTCTCCTCCCACAATTCCCTTGACCTACGGTACCCTTCCTCTGCCCTCTCCTCTAATCCTTCTCCACCCACAAATTCCTTAAAAAAATTTTTTTTAATTGATTTCGGAAAGGAAGGAAGAGGGAGAGAGAGATAGAAACATCAAGGATGAGAAAGAATCATTCATTGGCTGCCTCCTGCATTCCTCCTCTTCCCCCCCTCCCCCTGCCGACCCAGGGGATTGAGTCCATAACCCAGACACGTGCCCTTGACTGGAATCGATCTCCGGGACCCTTCAGTTCACAGGCCGATGCTCCATCCACTGAACCAAACCAGCTAGGTCACAAATTCCTTTTTATACTTCAAAACTCAGCTCTAATATCCCTCCCCCATCTCTGATGCCATCCTGATTTTCTCCCCACTGCCCCAATATACACAAACACACACAGTTAACTGCCTTCCTGTGGGTCCCACTGCCCTGGGTACACACTGTCTAACTCATGTTTGTTTCTTGTCCCCAACACATAATGGATGATCAGTAAATGTCTATTCAATTTTTTAAAAACTCTCTTGTAATAGCAGCTTACAAATCCGGCTCCCTGACTATAATAGATGGGGAACTCCTCTATTTATCCTCCATCGTATTCCCAAGAGCCAGCATGGAGCTTGGCACTAGCAGGTGCCAGTCCATACTTGCTGGGTGAGAGAATGGGGGAGAGGGGGGTCTCCAACGGGGGAGAGGGGGCCTGCAGTGGGATATCTATGTTCAGGAAGAGCAGCAGGAGGCTCCTGCCAGCTGCCCAGGCCTGGCCCCGCTGGGTCCACTTCCTTCCTCTGCCCAAGGGGGACCCCACCTCCCTGTGAACAAGCCTCTTGGGCTTTGTCTCCTTCCCTCCATACCTACTATCCGAGTCCCTGCCCCTAACTTGCTCTATTTCGATGCCCTGAGGGAGGACATACAATATTAATCTTACTTCCTCAATAACCCCCTTCTACCAACATTGGCAAGAGGTTTCTACTGACCACGTACCACTAGAATTAGAAAATCTGGGTATCAGTAAGAGTGAGAGATAATGTAAGCGACAAGGACTCTCCCCACATCCAGTAGTGGGCAGAAGTCCTGGGGTGGGGGTGGGCTGGGGATGGTGGGTGGTGTAGGGACAGTTCCTTTATAACCTTCAAACACCCCGCTAAGCGAGGTGCCCGGAGATCCCCACCCAGATGTTTCCCTTTTCCTAAACTTGGGCGGGGCCTCGAAGGAAGCTGGGATGTGTTGGTGGTGGTGTGACGAGCTGCAGGGGGTCTCCAAGCCGGTAAAGTGGGAACCCAGACACCCCAGGATCAGGCTTCTCTCTCTAATCCTCAGTTTGCCGGGTTTGGGTGGGGGTGGAGGGGAGGTCGCTCTGTGAGGGTGGGGGCGATGGGCCTCCCTCCCTGCCCGGCCTTGCAGGAGGGGGAGACTCCCGGAAGACCGAAAGCAGACACCACCCTCCCCTAATCCCCCCATAGGAGGCAGCGGTGCGCAGGCTGCGATTTCCCTCCTGGTCCCCCGACCCCTCCGGCTGCGCCCCAAACCCTCCCCTTGGGCCCCCTGACTCACGGCCTGGAGGCGCCGCCCCTACGGCCAGCTCTGGCTCCACGGGCCCCGCGGCGGGAGCTCGGCCTGGGCGTCCACGCGGGCCCGGCGCGGGGTGCGGGGCTCCCGGCTGCGCTCCCAGCTCCGGGCGCGGACTGCGGGGCCGGCGGCGTCATTGCGCGGGGCGGGGCGGCCGGGCCCACGTGGGCCGCTTCGGTTTCCCGCGGGGAAGCGGAGCCCCCGGACCGCCTCCCCTTCCGCAGCCTTGACCGAGGCCTGGCAGGTCCCGTGTTCGTTCGTCCCGAGCTGCCCTCCCTGGGCTCCTCTCTGCAGACAGAGTGACATTCTCAAGATGAAACTCTGGTCATGGCACCACCCTCCTGCCTAAAACCCCCTGATGGCTTCTCCACTGCAGGGCGAATCCTGCAGGCAGCATCCTCCCGGCCCTGAGCATCCGGCCCTGTCTCTCCCTCGTCAGCCTCTGAGCTCCATCTCTGCAAGCCGGCCCGGGCTCCTTCCTGCCATGGGCTTTTGCACACACTGCTCCTGCTGAACATGACCTCCCCCCTCTCATACTTTCGGCCTCTTCTCAGATCAACCGTCTCTGATATTATCCCCCGAGCACGTTGTTCCTTTTGTTCCTAGCATCTATCACCGTTTGAAACGATGTATTCATTCTGTGCTTATTCACTAAAGTCACTTAGGAAAGGTACGTGTTTAAGAGCAGAAAGAACATCTGCTCCGGGACAGGCCTGGGGCTACTGCCAGGCCAGGTGCCGGTGCAGTGAGCTCTCCTCAGTGTCTATTGACTGAAGCCTGACCCCTCACTCCCTTCCTCCTTGGGGGACACGTATAGGGTTTGGGGGCCCAGTTTGCAATCAAAGAGAACAGAGGAATTTCTGGCTTCGATCATAAAACCGAAAAACACTGGCTGGTGTTAAGTAAGTGAAGGCTTCTTAAAATATTAAGTTCCCCAGAAAGAAGACTGAGACAAATTTAGCCTTCGGGGCACATGAGCTTCCGGGAGGAGGGGGGTCCCTTCCACACCATTTTATTGAACAAGCTATGCAATTATGTACCTTCCTCATGTATCTCCAACCCCATTCACCCCATTTCAAAACTAAACTAATATGGACTCATTGTTGAATAATACAGTTAAAATACCTTGTCCCATCTCTCGCTCCTAATTTTTTTTGGAGGTAACCAAAATTCTTAGGGGTCCTGTTTCAACCAGGCTATAAAAAATATAACAAATAGCCCTAACCTGTTTGGCTCAGTGGCTAGAGCATCCGTCTGCAGACTGAAGGGTCCCAGGTTCAATTCCAATCAAGGGCATGTACTCTCTCATTGATAGTTCTAACTCTCTATCCCTCTCCCTTTCTCTCTGTAAAAAAAAAAAAAAAAAAAAAAAAAAAAAAAAAATCAATAAAATATATTTTAAAATAAATAAATAAATAAATAAAATGCCTTGTCTTGCCTGGCCTGGGTGGCTCAATAGTTGAGTGTTGACCTATGATTACCTGTCAGAGCACTTAGCCAGGTTGCGGGCTCCATCCCCAGTGTGGGGCATGCAGAAGGCAGTCAATCAATGATTCCCTCTCATCATTGATGTTTCTATCTCTCACTCCTTCTCCCTTCCTCTCTGAAATCAATAAAAATATAATTTAACAAATAATAAAATACCTTGCCTTCATTCCTTTCTATTGCTTTTTTTTTTTTTTTAATGAGAAATAATTCAACTCTGTGATCTCTGCTGAGGTGTCCTCTTCCAGTTTCAACTTGATTCCAACTCACCATTCTGCTACTGAGAGACTAAACGTAAATTAAATCACACCAACCAATCCTATATACAAAAATAAGGGAGATGGAAGAGGGAAGAAAAACCATTTTATGAGTATGACAATTCCTATTTTTAAGAGGGAAAATAAAGTAAAAGGGAGAAGGCAAAAGTAACTCAAACTTTGGATACTCCCTCAGCTTCAAATATGCAGGTGGAGAACGCAGGTCTGAACTGAGTTTCCCTTTTCTTTTACCCACTGCCAGCTCCCCTTGCCTTCAGCCACAGAGTTTCCTTCCCTGTGAGGTGACCTGGATCTTCATTCCTAAAGGCTCTGGGCTCTGATGGTCTGGGATCATACAGCTCTCCCCAGGCCAGACAGCCACACAGTCACCTGATGGTTTAGTGGGCCCAGAACAGCTCCTCCCCACTTTTCCTTCAGCTCCGTCTCTCCCAGCCCTCACCACGTGGGTTAAACAGCAGCCTGATGAGTCCCAGGATAGGACTGCCAGCTCCAGGTGAACCTGTCAGTCTTTCCCTGGGACCTGCTGACATAAAATTAAAGGGAGACAAAGCAGGGAAGATGTGAGCCTAGGGCTGCAGCAATCCTATTTCCTGGCAGGTAGCAGTGAGTTTGTAATAGGAGAAAATGATGCTGCCACATAGAAGCAGAGACAAAAACCAGTGTCCTGGTGATGTTCCAGTCCGTGTCCTGAGGCCTTGTGTACCTTCCAATGAGGCCCTTGTTTCGCCAAGCCTAACGTGAGCGGGATTTCTTTTGCTCGCAATCAAAAGGACCATGATTAACAGAGCATCTCTGAGTCCCACGCAACAACCCCTTCATATGTGTTTTGGCTACAAAAGACAACAAATCAGAGATTGACTGTTGAGGTAGAGTCTATAGTGTCTGTGGCAGAGCCAGGCTCTGATGGATGAAGAGAAGCTCACCGAGAGAAAGCAGGGGAAGGCCAAGTGTGTTGAGACAACCCGGGGAAGGCCAATGTGACTAGTACAGGAGATGAAGCTGGAGGATGAAGGAGGCTAAGAGGTGAAAGGTCTTGACCACTGTTCTGTGGAGCCGGGGCTTCTTCCCCGGGGGCCGCAGGGAAATAACAGGGAGCCCCCAGAGGTTCCTCATCAGGACAAAGCCCAGGCTCCCAGTCCTGGGGCACCAGCCACCTGCTTTATTTTCTTCCTGAGCTCATATCATCATCTGCCAACCTCCTCACATGGGCCCTAACTGGTTTGGCTCAGTGAATAGAGAATCGGCCTGTGGACTGGAGGGTCCCAGGTTCGATTCTGGTCAAGGGCATGTACCTTGGTTGCAGGCACATCCCCAGTAGGGAGTGTGCAGGAGGCAGCTGATCAATGTTTCTAACTCTCTATCTCTCTTCTTTTCCTTCTCCCTTCCTCTCTGTAAAAAACCAATAAAATATATTAAAAACAAACAAACAAAAAACCTCCTCACATGGCTTTGGGAACTTTAGGCAAATCAACCCAGTTTAACCTTTTTAGGTTAAATAAAGATATTACGCCTTGAACATAATTAAGTAACGTTATAATGTGAACATTGTTAGTTGGGATCTCAAGACCAGGCACACAGTCTTTGGAGAATCTTTGATGCATGAGAGAGCCCCGAAGGCATATTGGAAGGAAAAACATTCCCCAGAATTAGCTCATCTCGGGAAAGAAAGGCCTACAATGCTGGTGACCTAGTTGTTTTGTTCATCCATTTTTCTCCTCAGCCTCTTAAAGGCAAAGTGCACTTAGTCTATCAAGAAAATTCTGCCGAAACCGGTTTGGCTCAGTGGTAGAGCGTCGGTCTGAGGACTGAAAAGTCCCGAGTTCAATTCCGGTCAAGGGCATGTACCTTGGTTGCGGGCACATCCTAGGTAGGGGGTGTGCAAGAGGCAGCTGGTCGATGTTTCTCTCTCATCGACGTTTCTAGATCTCTATCTCTCTCCCTTCCTCTCTGTAAAAAATCAATAAAAATAAATTAAAAAAAAATTCGGTGACCACGTTAGGGAAGACAGGTCCACTCCCCACCTCCCCATATGGCTGTTTTCTCATCTATAAAATGAGCGGGACGTACATCAAGTCTGAATTTTTTTTTTTTGAAGACTTGGAATCTTTTATTTTCATAGAAAATATTTGCAGTACACCCATTTGAGGTCTCTTTCTCCCCTGAACACTCCCACCCTAAACAGCCCCTGAGGGGGGTGTCCCAGGAAGCTTTTAAAGTTCAGTGGGACAGTTTCAAGTGCACTGCACCACATGAACTTGGGAGATGAATTCCACCCCAACCTTTCCCTTCACTCCTGGAGGGGAAAGGGGCAAACGGAGGGGTGTTTTGGAGCTGTTGGAAGAATGAAATAGACCCTTTCCCTCAAGGCAACCAAGTGGTTGATGTTCTCTCCCAAACCTCTCCTCCACCAGGAGTCCAGAAAAGTCAAATCCGAAGTCTTAAGGCTGTTGGAACACCCCAGAGCCCACAGCGATGGGAGTGAGCTCGATAAAAAATCTGATCTGAAGGAAGAATGAGAGAAGGGGGTGCCCGTTCCACCCCCTTCCTAGCAGCTGCCTCTGTGGGCTCCATAATCCCATGCCCTCTCCCCCACCGCATCCTCAGGCCGCCCACCTCTCCTCCACCCACCCCATTCATCAGGAGGAGGGCTCAGTATCAGCACAGCCTTTCAGGGCCTGACAGGTCCTTTCTGGGCGCCCCCCACATGTAACCACTTAACCTCCAGCACAAAGGGCTAGTCTGAATGGGCTTGGAGCTGGCGGCTCGTGCAGAGGGAGAGGCCTCAATAGGATTTGGGGAGCTGGGTGTATAAACCGCTCGGCTCCAGCAGCCCTCAATGGAGGCGCCGGAGTCGGGGCATGTGCCGAGGGGAGGAGCCCGGCAGCTGCATCCCGCCCCTGAACAATGATTTATTCATTCTCCGGGGACACACAGGGAACACGGGCTGGCCGGGGAATGTGGCCCCACAAATCGCCCTCGGCCTCTGCCGATTCCCATGGCAATCATTCTGTTTTAGAACGCACCCTCATGCTTGTAATTTATTGCCTAAAGCCTGCCGTTCCCATCCCCACAAGGAAGTAGAGTGCATTATGGGAGGCCTTTGGTAGCCTGAAGGTCAGGCAGGCAAATTTTGAATTGGGTCCATCCAGTCACAATCCCACTCTCTGAAAGCTTCCTGATCAGGTTTTTTCTCTCACCCATTTCATAGCAAGAGAAACTGATATAGAAGAAAAAAAGCACAGAGCTTGGCCTATCTCAGGACCCGGGGAAGGAATGAGAAAGAAGCAGGAAGTTGGGGAGCTTAGCCTTGAAATAACTGGCAGGTGCCAGGAAGGCTGGATGAGTTAATGGACGCTGTCCACACACTTCTCCCCAGCTCCGGTCCTGTAGCCACTCCTGGCTCCATTCCTGGGAGAATCTTTGGGAGAGCTTTGGGACTAGGGGGAAAGAATGAATACAGGTAAACAATGGTACTAAAATCTATAGATTGGGAAAAAATGTTGGGTGGGTAGGTGGTTTCAAGAACCTAAATTGTGACAAGAACAAATGTGTTTTGCTCTCTCGCCTCCATACCTCATGTCACCAGGGCCAGATCACACACACAAAAAAATCACCATAATAAATAAAACTAAAAATCAATAATGCTAGTAGAACAGGGAGAACCAGATTGAAGTGACCATCTTCAGACTGGCCCCTGGGCCTTCTGGCCCCAAGCTCATAATTACCTTGTCACACAGAAAACAAATCTATTGTGGGTGGTAAGTGTGGTGGGCTGAGGGATTCTGGGTGAGGAGTTTGTCCAGCTGAGGAGGGGGAGGGGTTGCAGTAGGAAGACAGATTGGCCTTCGGTGCTGGGGGAGAAGGGGAGGGAGGTTGAGACTTATAAAACTAAGGCCTAGACAGTTTCAGAAAGTTTTCTTTCCTTAGACGGGAAGGCGGACACACTAAGGAAGGCGAGCCTGCCTAATACTGTTCCTGGTGGGATATCAGAGGGGACAGGAAAAGGCCCAGCCCACACTGGGAGGGCAGGTTGCTTTGATGCTGCTGCCCTCTGGTGGACAGAAAAAGACAGCACCAACACTGCCCAGGCTGAAAACACTGGAAACTGTAGAGGGGTGTCTATCCTTTCCTGTCCTAAAGCCTTAAGCACCAGGATTAGCACACTGGCAGACTGGATTCAGAAGGCAGACCAGACAGTTTAGCATGAAGGATGTTTATTAAGAAGTAGCCTTTAGCCCTGTCAACGTGGTTGAGCATCGAGCTATGAACCAAGAGCTCATGATTCGATTCCCAGTCAGGGCACATGCCCAGGTTGCAGGCTCTATCACAGAAGGCAGCCGATCAATGATTCTCTCTCATCATTAATGTTTCTCTATCGCTTCCCCTCTCCTTTCCTCTCTGAAATCAATAACAAATAAATAAAACAGTGGGCTTTTTTGTTTTGCTTTTTAAGAAGTGGCCTTTGGATCAACACCTGTGGAAGGGAGGGGACAGACGCTGAACTGCCATACCCTCAGCCTATTTCCAGGGGCGCTCTGAAAACAGAATGTCCCATCAGAATTGTCTGGAAATGAGCTGAGATGGCCAGGCATTAATACCCCTGTTGTCATCGGGTGTAGGCTGTGCTGAAAAGGGGCATGATCTTGGACAAGGCGTTCTCTGCAGCTGAGGCAATCCCCCAAGGGGCTGACTGCTGAAGGCAGCGTTCCCGGTAGCTGGGCCAAAAGGCCTTCATCGAAGGGGGATGGGGTGGTACATCTCGGGGTCTAGCCCACACACCACAGATACTCACTCAGCATGTGCTAAACGAATGGCAGGGTAGGATCATGTCTCAGGCTCCGGGCTCAACGGGACCGCACATAAGTCTCACTTATTCAAGCTGTTACACACTGACCTTTGGAAATGGTAGCAAGAGCCCTAATGCTCAGATTCATGGATTCATTCATTCAACAAGCACTCATTGGGGTTTACTACATGCGAGGCCTGGAGGCAGACACTTTACAATCCTTTTTTACTTAATCCTCACCACTGTGGAGCTAGTATAAACTCAGATTATTCAGATGAGATCAAGTTAAGTGGCTTTCACAGTCCAATGACACTCACAATGGGACAAGTGCTGTTGCCACTGCCAGATTCCTCGGGCCAGAAAGGCTCCTGGCTCTGTTCTGTGTGTGCATGTGTGTATGTAGAGAGATGGCGCCCTCTCAGCCAGAACACTTCTATTGCTGCCAAGAGTCCTGACTCCATGGCCTCCTGCTTCAATTCCTTACTGATGTTGCTACCCAGAGGGAACAGACCCCCAGGCTTTAAACATTCCTGGTTGTTCCCTAGCCAGTTTGGCTCAGTCCATAGAGTGTCAGCCTGTAGACTGAAGGGTCCCAGGTTTGGTTCTGGTCAAAGGCACACACCTCGGTTGCAAGTTCTTCCCCAGCTAGGGCCCTGGTCAGGATATGTGCAGGAGGCAACCAATTGATGTATTTCTCTCTTTCTTTCCCTCTCTCTTCCAGTCTCTCTAAAACTCAATGGAAAAAAATCCTCAGGTGAGGATTAAAATAAACAAACACACACACATACACACACACACACACACACAACCATTCCTGGTTGTAATAACACAGCTAGCTCCTTCCCTGGATATTTAAGGGAAGGACAATCCTTATTCCTCAGTGTTCTTTGGCCATCTGATCATCAGGAAGGTATGAACTGGTAATTTCTTCCCTTAATGTCTAACTTCCACAACTGCTGTGATAATTTGGGGATGATCCTGAAGGGACAAGAGGTGGAAGTTTCTGTGCCTTTTGCTAACCTACTGGTTCTGCTGGAGAGAGAGAGAAAGCTGTCAGCTGCTGCCCTATTATATCCCTGACAGTCCCATCCTTGGCCAATTAAACCTTTCAGCACTCCCAGCCACCAACATAAAGATTGTAGTTTTCTCATTTAGATTCCAGTCATAAAGAACTTGAAGGAAAAAGGAGAGGAGGGGGAAAGCATGGAGGTCATGGAGCCATTTCTTTCTAAGTCTGACTACAGAGACATAAAGTACCCTCAATACCACACACACACACACACACACACACACACACACACACACGCCTTTCCTCCTGGGCCCCCAGAACCTAATTTTTCACATTTGGAAAACCCAGATGATTTTTGCCTGGGTCCATCTGGCTTTCCAAATAACCTGTCTACTTGATAAATAACATAAGTTAAATTAGACAAGACAAACAAAGAGAGGGGTGGGCAGTCAGCTTTTCCCCTTCCCTCAGCCTCTGAGAAAGAGACGGGGGATAAAAAACCTACATCACGACTCACTCCCAACCAACCCTGCCGCAGCACTTTCCACCCCTTAGTGATTCTCCATCCTGGAGCTGGGCGCTGCCTCTTCACCCCCACCTTCAGCCCACTAGCCATCAAGAATACTAGACTGTGGTTTCTTCTAAAAAAAAAAAAAGGAAAGAACCCAGGCACCCAGTCCCATAGTTTCCACCAACCACTCTTAGGCTGTAGCTACTTCAAACCCCCCTTTCCCATTAGGTATCCCACCACAGGGAACACCTAGATCAATAAACTGAAAATGAAAACCCTTTAAGGTGAAAGAAGAGGGGACAGAAAGGGAATGGAAAGGACGTGGATAGTACAGACCAAGATAATACAACTACTGGGGACAGAGATCTGGCACCTTGGTATCAAAAGGTAAAATCCAAGGTGACATGGGCCATATACAAAACCATGCCCATTTCTCTAGTCCGGGCACACAGCTGACACAGCTAGCCATCACTGGTCCTGAGACAGACCCATGGGCTGGCAGTTGTGGAGACTGGTAAGGCTTGGCCTCTTGTTCCTAATGAGCCAGACAGTAAGAGGCATCAGCACCAACCCTTCCTCGGCAGTGGGCTAGCCAGCATTAGCTCAACCTCAATCATTTCACATTAATTTGTCCCTTTGATCCTAACTATAACCCTGGGAGCTAAACCAAGCCATTTCATTTTAGATTCATTTTCCAGTTGAGGGGAAAAGTACAGAGAGAATGACTTATGCAAGGTCATATCACTTGTAAGTTGCAGAGCAAAGACTTAAGGTCTCAAATAGCAACCACCTCGAACCCACATTAGACAGCTTTGTAGGCCATTCAGCTCTAAACTTTTCAGCAGTAGCTCTTCCAGGCTTCAGTTCACCCAATGCTCAATAAGTACTTATTTGGGTATGTGGTAGGCATGACACTACCCAAAGCATACATTTCCAACAAAACAGGTATGGTTTCTGCTTTCACAGAATTAAATCTGGGGAAGACAGACCTAAACATACATTAAGGTGGCAAATGGTGCTTTTAATAAAAATAGGAAACTAATTAAGAAAGGGGTGGTAACAGAAGTCCTCTTTAGATCTAAGCTAACAATTGGAGAATTATACATTAGCCAAAGAACAGTGGAGGGAAGGACATTCCGGGGAAACAAAGGACACTGTGGAAGGCCCTGAACCGAGTGTCATGTGAATGGCAGGAGTGGATAGGAGGTTGAAAGGCAGAGCTATACCACAGAGGACCTTGCAGATCGAGTTTGAACTTGAGTATAATGGAAGAGACTGGAAGCTTTAGTGGAGAAGTGGCATCTAATTTATGTGTATACAAAGGTGACCCTTTTGCTGCTGTGCAGATTGGACAGAATAGGAATGGAAGATCAGGAGATCACACTGTAGTACCCTGGCAAGAAGTTATCGAATCTTGGGAAAAGGGATTGGCTATAGCACTGGTAGAAGTGAGCTGATTCAGGATGTAATTTGAAAGTAGAAATAATAGGACTTAGAGATTGTTTGATTGTGGGACTAAGGAGGTGTCAAGAATGCCTTTCAGTTATAAAGTGATGGGAATAGAATGCACAGCATAGTGATTATTGTTAATACTACTATATGACATATTTCAAAGTTGCTAAGGGATAAAGCTTTTTTTTTTTTTTAAATGTTTTTATTGATTTCAGAGAAGGGAGATAGAAACATCAATGAGAATCACTGATTGGCTGCCAGCTGCACACCCCCTACTGGGGGTCAAGACCACAACCTGGGCATGTGCCCTTGCCTGGAATTGAACCTGGGACCCTTCATTTCACAGGCTGATGCCCTATCCACTGAGCCAAACCAGCTAGGGCATGGGATAGATCTTCAAAGTTTTCATCACAAAAAAAAGTATTTGGTAACTACCGTATTTTTCGGACCATAAGACGCACTTTTTTTCCCCCAGAAGTGGGGGGGAAAGTCCCTGCGTCTTATGGTCCAAATATAGCCTACACATATACTTTAAAAAAAAAGTTTTTTTACTTGCCCGGCTCTGTGTGGTCTCTGTGTGCTTGCCCGGCTCTAAAATGGTTCTAAATGCTGCTGTTTACTTTACAGGGTTGATTACATGTGTTTATGACTGTGATGTTGGATTTTAATGCACATAAAATATTTTAGGACACTATTTGTTTCAGAATCTTTTTTTCTTCATTTCCCTTCTCTAAAAACTGGTGCGTCTTATGGTCCGGAGCATCTTATGGTCCGAAAAATATGGTATGTATGGTTATAGATGTTAAACAGACTTGTAGTCATCAGTCCACAAAATATATAAATACTATCAAATACATACCTGAAACTAACTTAATAATATACACCACCAGATTTGAGGGAATAAAATAAAATTTTTATAACTTAAAAAATAAAAGAATGGCCGGTGTGTGGAGGTGGCTTTTACTGAAATGGGAAACAGGAGGAAGCACAGGTTGTAGGAAAACTGTAACATTTTTAAAGATGTTAAGTCTGAGACTCTTGAGACAATGGGCCTTTAAGAACTGGTCTGCAAAACATACTGGAGTTGTGACACTGGTAATTTCTTATGCTTGCAGAGTAACACTTGACACAATGTAGTTACATACATTTTCCAAAGACAAACATGCATTACTATCCTCCTTTCATAGGTATAAATGGAGGTTCTCAGAGGGAGGGGCAATAACTTTCAGCTTGGACCTGTGGTTGCAAATCTAAGGGCTGTAAAGACAGTTACCATTTCTGTTTTATTTATTTATTATTATTATTTTTTAATATATTTTATTTATTTTTTACAGAGAGGAAGGGAGAGAGATAGAGAGCTAGAAACGTCGATGAGAGAGAAACATCGACCAGCTGCCTTCTGCACACCCCCCACCGGGGATGTGCCCGCAACCAATGTACATGCTCCTGACCGGAATCGAACCTGGGACCTTTCAGTCCGCAGACCGACGCTCTACCACTGAGCCAAACCAGTTTCGGCCTGTTTTGCTTTTAATCCTTACCGGAGGATATTTTCCCATTGTTTAGAGGGGAGAAGAGAGAGGGGAAAACAGAGAGAAACACTAATGTGACAGAAACACATCAATTGGTTGCCTCCTGCAAAGCCCTGATCAGGGCTGGGATGGGGGAGGAGCCTGCAACTGATATCAATACATATGTGCCCTTGACCAGGACCCTTCAATCTACAGGCTGGCGCTCTATCCACTGAGCCAAACAGGCTAGGGCAAGAGAATTATACATTAGCCAAAGAACAGTGGAGGGAAGGACATTCCGGGGAAACAAAGGACACTGTGGAAGGCCCTGAACTGAGTGTCATGTGAATGGCAGGAGTGTTATCATTTATGTAAACCCTCCTGACCTGCACACTGAATCCAAACCACTTGGCAAGGAAATTTGATTCATTTGCTGGTTTTGAGTAGCCAGTGAGGGGACAAGATCAGCAGCCTCTCTCCAGATCCAGAGGGCTTCCATCGGAGACAACATGCTCTCAACATTAGGCAGGCACTGACCTAGAAGGAGCATTCAATCTGGACAGGAAATCCTGCCCTCCAGGAATTGAGATTTATTGAAAAACTACATACATATTAAAACCTCTTTACATACATCTTCCTCATTACAAGATTACAAATATACAAACATGAAATCTGTCCAAGTCAGCATCTTGTGCATTAGAAACAACTGGAGAAAACCTATTCCCTAATTTCATCAATTAAATTGGTGTTCCCCACCTGTCAATAAAAAATTGGCACAATTCATCCAACTTCCCAAGTCCAACTCCGGATTGTGAAACCACATTATTCACAGGAAATGTTTTTCCTAAAACAGCAGTGATGGTCAGTTCTGAGGGGGTGGGAAATGTCTAAAATCTGAGTGCCTCATGGCAGTGTAGGGAAACTCAGGAGTGATGGCAATTCTTATATCCTATATAATATAGATAATATGCAAATTGACCCTCACACCCTTATGTCACTAGATGGCTGCCCCACGATGGCTGCCCCCATGTCATCACAAGATGGCCAGCAGGGGAAGGCAGTTGGTGGCAACCAGTACTGCAGGGGAGGCAGTGGGGGGGGAGGGAGAGAGAAACAAGCCTGCAGGGGAGGGCAGTTGGGGGTGATTGGGTCGGCAGGGGAGCAGTCAATCAGGCAGGGAGGGGCACGGTTAGGGGCAATCAGGCAGGCAAGCAGTTAGGAGCCAGCTTATTGATTTTAGAGAGAGAAAGGGGGAGGAGAGGAAGAGAAAGAGAGAGGGAGAGAGAGAGGTCAGTTGCCTTCCACATGTACCCTGACCGGAGATTGAACCTGAAACCCAGATATGTGCTCAGACTGGTGATCAAACCCCTAATCTTTTGGTGCACAGAATGACGCTCCACACTGAGCAACACCAGCCAGGACTCTCTTAACAATATTTTGATTTAACTCCACGATGGTCTTCTCTCAAAATAGATAATGAAGTATTAAACTGTCCTCTAGTTATACTTCTTTTTGTCAGGATGAGAAGGGACGTCCTTGAACAAGTGTTTCAAATTGAGAATTTAGTCCCAGGAGAGAGCTCTCTGTCCCATGGGATATCTCATGTTGCATCTTCATCCTCATACACCAGAAAATTGGGGCCAACGTCTTCCTGACTTGGGTACCAGTGTGAGTCCATATGATAAAGGAAGCAAAGGTTTGTTGAACACCTGGCACTGTCTTGGGAAGAGGAAACAGGAAAATGGAAGGGGGAAGACTAATGGACAGCCCAGAGATTCCTAGGTTCTCCAAGAAGTAGCTCTTTCACCGGGTCCTGGCCACCATGGTATAGATCTAAGGGGCGTGAAGGAGTCATGCTGGTACTGACAGTCACTGCTTTCTGTAAGTTTCTGTAATGCCATGCTTTTCCCTCCTCCTCTTCGTCTAAGCCCTTCTTTCACAAAGAGGTATCAACCCAGGAAGCTGCTAGGATAAAATGTCAAATATTTAATGAAGGAATCAAGTCTTTACCCAAGTATCCCATGAGTCAATGTTGTAAACACTGAAGAATTAAGATTAGTGGCCAACCCAGGAGATAATACTGGGACAGGAAAGAGATGTCCAGAGCCATGCAGTGGAAAGAACTAGGGTATCTGTCGACAATCTTAATGCATCGATTCTGAAGGAAGGGAAGGCCCATTCATGTGAGCATCAATTCCAACTTTCAATGACAGAACTTCTCAAAGCAGTCTCAAGGTAGGCACTGGCACCCCATGGTGTTAGCTTTCCAAGTACTTGAAGATGCTCTGCTTCGATCCTGAAGTGCTATCACCTGTTTTGAGGCGCTTAGGTGAAGGCGTTCTCATTATGGATGGGCCCTTTCTCCTCACCTAGAGAGCAGAGAGAGCGTCATGACCAGCTCAAACCCTCGTGCAGCGCTTACCTTCAGTCAGCTCTTCAGCTAATTTAACTCAGTTAAATCATAAACGATTAACGACAGAAAACAGCAACAAAAAACAGAAAAGTAAATTTCAAAACTGATTACCTACTGGGGGTAGCAATCTCCTTGTACCTTTCTGAGGAGTGCAATATTAACACCGCAGCATAAGCCTTTATGCCGGAAATACGTATTTTTTAAATTAACAAATAAATAAATTCTGCTTTGGGAAACCATCAAATCAGTTCTCAAATTCCCTACCTGAGGCTTAGATGATTCCTTTGCTGTCTCAGCTTTGACAGGAGAAAGTGTATGGAAGACAAAGTTTCTTGAATTTCGGGGAGCACTGGGGTTGAGGTCAGAGAGGGCAGCCAGTTTCTGAAGTACAGCTTTGGGCTGGTTTAGCAATGAGCCTGTCTTTGGCTGAGGAAAGAAGAGTCATCTGGTATCAAAATCCAAGTGTCAAAGAAAGAATGAGAAGCTACTGTCTCCCTGAGGGGACATATTCCTACCCCACTCGGCAGAAGAGAAATAGCAAGGTCCTTTGCCAGGTACTTCTATTTTCCGCAGCTACCTCCCTCCCCCAAGGAGAGTATATTCCCTTAGCTTGACCTGGGCCTTTATAACACTGCAGATCATGATGTCAGGCTAACAATGTCCCCAACCAACCTGGTGGGCACTTCCCGGTCTGATGGCTTCAAAAGGATTTCTGAGTAAAGGTGTTGATTCTTGTATAACCACAGTGCGATTGGCTGAAAAGAAAAATAGACAGACAGGCTTGTTCTGGGTAAAATTAGGCAGAATTACTTCTAAATTGTCTTTAACTATACCAATAAACTAAAACCACAGGAACTCTGATTACTTTATAATGGTGACTTGAAACCATAGCAAGTGGCTACAAGAAGCCAGCCAACCAAGCTGAACTTATTAACTAATCACTAACAGTAATAAGAAAAAACAAGAATGGTAAAAGTGTGGAGGATGTTTAAGAGCTTCAGCTCCGGAGTTAGATATAGCTTCAAATTCCAGCTCAAACACCTAAGTATTTAATTCTGGGCAACTAAATAAAAAATACAGAATACATTCCTATGAGCTATCGTAGAACATAAAGCAAAACCAGCTACCAACACTCATAAGTATATACAACATGCACAGCCCAATAGACAAAGATCTAAGAACACTGTCACTCCCTACTTCTTTAAGACAATATGAGACACAGGCCCATGACCACACAGCCGCTGAAGGTTGGAGTCATCTCCAGGGGACTACACCCTGAGGACTAGAAACTCACCATTTTTCTGCAATGCTTTGGCTGTAACTTTCTTGGCCAGCATCATAAACTGACTGTCTTCTCCAATTTCTTCCTCTTCTTCAGGTAAAATTTTCCCCTGCTGTGCCTTTAGATAAAAATCAGCATTAACAGAAGTCCACAGCTCCCTCAAATAATTGGCATGGCCTGGAGTGTGAAGCTAAGATACCTGGGATATCATTTGTTTTCCTTTTTTACAATCTTTTCTTAATTTAGACAAAAAAAAAAAAAAAGTTTTGGACAAGCAAACATAAAGAAATGCCCATGGTTGCCCTAACCGGTTCAGCTCAGCAGATACAGTGTCGGCCTCCTGACTGAAGGGTCCCGGGTTTGATTCCGGTCAAGGGCATGTACCTTGGTTGTGGGCACATCCCCAGTAGGGCGTGTGCAGGAGGCAGCTGATCGATGTTTCTCTCTCATCGATGTTTCTAACTCTCTATCCCTCTCTCTTCCTCTCTGTAAAAATCAATAAAATCTATTTAAAAAAGAAAAAAAAATAAAGAAATGCCCATGGTAAACCTTCTCTAAGCACAAAAGGAAATTCAAGGATTAAAAGGAACAGCAATATACTGCCTAAGACTTTGAAACTATTGTGACAAGCTAGGTGACTAGGTCCTCTCCTCATACACGAGGGTCAAAAGAGGCGAATTTCTTGCCAACTTCCTACCTGGTCCCGAAGCCATTGCTCTCGCTGAATTCTCTCCTTCCTCCATCTGGCTTCTGTCTCATCAAGCTGTTCCTCGATCTGTTCATCATCAGAGTCTCGGTGGAACAAGTCCATCTGGGAAGCATCATCTAAAGCAAAGAGGTAAGGCTGTCAGCACTCAGTAATTCCCATAGGAGAGGACGCCTGGACAGACACAAACGAACTCTTAGCATTTACCATTTACTGGCGCAAACTCTTCTCATTCACTAATAGAAAATAATGGTTACAATCAGGTACTTCCTAACAGCCTGCTACGGTTTTGATTTTTTTTTTTTTTTTTTTAGGCGGTACGAGTGGCCTGGGCCTTTATTGGTTACAACGGGGAGTGGAAGAGGAGGGGACAGGACGGCTCCGGATCCCGTGGCGGCTTCCGACCTCGCAACCGGGCCCGGAAAAAGCCAGTTTTGATTTTCATTGTCATCTTAAACTGGACAAACACGCACATTACACCATTTGCTTTCTAAAGACAACCACCAAGCCAGGTCAGCATGGCTCAGTGGTTGAGAGTCAAACTATGAATCAGGAGGTGATGGCTTGATTCCTGGTCAGGGCACATGCCGGGTTGTGGCTCCAATTCCCAGTGGGGGTGTATAGGAGGCAGACAATCAATGATTATCTCTCATAATTGATGTTTTTTTATTTCTCTCTCTCTCTCTCTTTCCCTTCCTCTCTGAAATCAACTAAAAAAAAAAGACACTACCAAGATACCTATGTTTTTCCATCGAAATTTCCTCGTTCGTCCAGGACCATCACTGTGCAGATCCCCATCAGCAAGGTACCTCTCTTGGTATAAACGGAGCTGTCGTTTATCATCATCCAACATTGTTTTCCTACAACAGGAGAAATATGGTGTTCAAATCGAGCATCACTATGTCTGATTATAGGGCTGCCTTAAGACATATCCCATTACTCAGAAGGGCTCGTTAGTATACTGACATGTGTATTTTCTTTATTTGACTCTGTAGCTCCTCATCAGAAGGAAGTACTTCATCAATTACGTCCTCTTCATATTCATCAATCTCTTCCCCATCATACTCGTCTTCACTTCCCACATCACTTCCTGACACCTCGGCCTCATCCTCCAGGTATCTCTTCAATCTCCTGGAAAATAATTTTGAAGAGTAGAAAATGCAACAGTGAATACACACAAAGAATATGGAAGCAATGAGAAAAGTAGAATATAGAGCCACCTCAAATAATATTACATTTAACTTTAAAGTAATACATTTTGATAATACTTAAAAGTCTATCATTTCATAGCATTGTGTGCCAGTAACTGTGCTTTACAAACATCGTTGCATTTTCTCACATATTCCACTATGTATGTACATAACATACACACAACACATTTTGTATCCATTTGGGTTGTTTTCACCCTTTGACTATTAAAAATGATGCTGCTATAAACATGCTATTATTCCCTTCAATTTACAGTTGAAGAAACTGAGACTCAGAGAATAAACTATTTACCCAAGGTCACACAGCTAGGAGGTAGCAGAGCCTGGGTTCAATCAGGTTGGTGACATTAAAGCCAGAACTCTCAATCTCTTCTATATTTGAGACATACCTGTTAGAAGGTTCAAACTATTTTGTTTTTTAAGCTCACTAGCTTCAGGAGACACAATGGTACAGAAAGGAAATAGAATTGGATCTCTTGCAGTCCACCAAGACCCCCAAGTTACAGGCATGATTGAGGCTCAGAGTTACATTTGTTGTTTCATTTATTTATGCATTCACTGGTTTAGTATTGTATGTGCCCTGATCGGGGATTGAACCTGCAACCTTGGCATGGGATTGGTATGGGGACAATGCTCTAACTAACTGAGCTACCTGGCCAGGGCCTTGTTTGTTTGTTTATTTAAGCTGAGTTTCTCTAAATCCTAGCAATTCTGCAGAATTCTTTCAGGGGCTACTAGCGCAATCTTTTCCATCCACCCTCTTTGAGGAGTTCAACTTTTAGTTGTCATTCTTTATAAGATTTCATTCAGATTCTGCAGTTAAGTATGGTTTAAGATTCACTGCTTTAGAAAAAATCCACAGATGATCCAAAGCTGTCTGAGGTAGTTAATTTGACAGGTAATAAATTAGAACCCAAAACTGATCTTGATAGAATGGAATGATGGGCTAAGAACAATAATATAAATCTAGTAGGGATCAATATGATGTCCTGTATGTGAATTCCAAAAGTCATCCACATAAAATAGAATACTTAAATACCTTTTGAAATGTCCTTTATAAAACTTATAACATCCTGGGAAATTGCTTATGGATAGGCTAAGTGGGAAAGAAAGCAAAGTTGCCGAAACCGGTTTGGCTCAGTGGCAGAGTGTCGGTCTGCGGACTGAAAGGTCCGGGTTTCGATTCCGGTCAAGGGAATGTACCTTGGTTGCGGGCACATCCCCGGTAGGGGTGTGCAAGAGGCAGCTGGTCGATGTTTCTCTCTCATCGACATTTCTAGTTCTCTATCTCTCTCCCTTCCTCTCTGTAAAAAATCAATAAAACATATTATAAAAAAAAAAGAAAGAAAGAAAGCAAAGTTGTAAATATAAAAAAATTATACAGATTCCAACTATATCAAAATATATGTATAAAAAAGGTGATGGGGCAAAAACCACCCGAACACTTTCCATAAAGATTCTGGATGGTGAACACAGACAACTTTTAATTTAATCTTTCCATATTCTTTTAAATATTCTAAAATAAATGATTCCTTTCATGATCAGTACAATAAGAAACTAGGATGAAGAAAACCTGGAATGACAGTAATTCATAGGGAAAAAGATCCAGGGAATCTAGTTGACTATTAGATCCTCAGGGTCTACTGTGACTCAGCTTTTGACCTTTGGTTACATTCTAAGGCGAGCATGTCAAACTTGCGGCTCTTTGGCCCCTGCTAGCCTTTTAGTTTGTCATGCTTGTTCTAAGGAGTATGCCATACATTCAGAACAAGGAATATGGCCAGACACACTTGAAGGAAAAGAGAATATCCAGTATGTGAGGAGTATGGAAACAATGTCATGTGGGAAACAGCTGAAAGACCTAGTATACGTCCTTAAGTATAGAAATCCCTTAAGGAAGACATGACCATCTTTGAATACTCAAGAGCTAACATGGGAATACATTTTATGCTAACCACAAAAAGCAAAAACAGAACCAGCACATTTAAATAAAAAGGTGACAAGCTTCTAGTACAGTTCAACCTTCAGAACCTTCTAGCAACTGAAGGAATGAAAATAACACCTACATTTGCCTTTTCAACTTCACAGATTGTCTCTGGAGTTCTTCTTCATCGTCATCCTCGGGGTCGTCCAGGGCTTCATGTTCATTACCAGAGTCACTGTGTTCATCCTGCAAAATCATATGGAATCACACCCAAGGCCAGGCAGAGTACAATGTGTTCTCAGCTAAGACAGGGTGTATGAACTTCTGCCCAAACATCTTATTCTACGAAACTGCTTCTCATAGATGCCGAGCTAGAACTTTTAAGAAGTTCTAGCTCGGCATCTATGACTAGGAAAGAAACCCATATAGCAGCACTACATGAAGTACAGTTATGATTACTCTGCTCCCTTCAAACTCACCTCATCACTACTGAACTCATTATCATTTGGGACAAGCCGAAAGTCTCCAAATTCTTCCTCTTCACCTTCTTCTTCCCTAAAATGCAAATCCACAAATCAGTAAGTTGTTAAAAGCAAACTAGAAGAATTTAAGAATTGAAAATATTTTAAAACAAAATATCTTCAAGAAACAGGAAACAAGATATTTTGACTTTAATTTTAAAAAAAATTGTGATATAACACATAACAAATTTACTACCTTAATCTTTTTTTCAACATTTTTTTAATGTTTTTCTTTAAATTGATTTTATAGAAAAGGGGAGAGGGGAAAAGAGAAATATCAATGAGAGAGAATCATCGATCAGATGCCTCCTGGGGACTGAGCACATGCAATCTAGGCATGTGCCCCGAACAGGAACTGAACAGAGACCTCTGAGCCACACCAGCCGGGCCCATTTTTAAGTGTATATTATACTTCACTGTGTTAAGTGCATTCACATTGTTGTGAGCTAACTTTCAGAACCCTTTTCATCTTGCAAAACTAAAACTCTATATCCTTTAAATATCTCCTCATTCTTCCCTCCCCCTAGCTCCTGACAATCATCTTCTACTTTCTGTCTCTATGAATTTGACTATTTTAAGTGCCTCAAATAAGTGGAATCATATAATATTTGTATTTTCCTGACTGGCTTACGTCACTTAGCATAACATCCTTACAGTTCATCTAGGTTGTAGCATTTATTAGAATTTCCTTCTTTTTAAGGCTGAATAATGTTCCACTGTGTATGTATATAACATACACAGTGGAACATTATATATAACATACACACAACACATTTTGTATTCATTTGGGTTGTTTTCACCCTTTGACTATTAAAAATGATGCTGCTATAAACATGGGTACAAATATCTGAGTCCCTATTTTCACTTCTTTTGTATATAAACCCAAAAGTAGAAATGCTGAATCATATTCTATTTAGAATTTCTTTTTTAGGAACTGCCATTGTTTTCCATAGCAGCTTCTGTTTACATTCCTAACAACAGAGCACAATGATTCCAGTTTCTCCATATCCTCACCAATAGTTATTTTCTGTAGGTGTGTGTGTGTATGTGTGTTTTTAATAGTAGCCATTCTAATGAACGTGAGGTAGTATCTTATCGTGATTTTGACTTGCATTTCCCTAATTATTAGTGATTTTGAGCACTTTCATGTACTTATTTTTACCTTTCCCCCCCTCTATACTCCACCAACTAAATAAAAGCACTATAATTTCCTTACATACAAATATAAGACTCAGATGCACTGAAATGCTCTCAAACAATATAAGAAACCCCATGATGGTTGGCTTTTGCTAAATCCAGAGAATCTGACCCAGGCCTTCCCAAGTTCCCACCAATCACTGAGAGTCACCTGTCTGTTGGGAAAGAGCCTGAACAAAGAGCAAGTGCTTCTTCCATCGGATCATCCATGCTGCTCTCCTTCTCCTGTTTATTTAACTCTGATGGAGCCAGAGCATCTACATCACAACAAAGAAAAAGATCTGTCACCAAGGAATGACAGCTTTATCCTCTTTTCCCAGCCATCTGAGACATGCCAGCTCAATACAGTTCTAAAGCACGCTTGCCAAAAAAAACCTCACCAGCTATTCATTCATTCAGCAAATCCTTATTTAGTGCTTACCATGTGCCAGGCACCAGGGATACAATAGTGAACAAAACAAAGATCCCAACTTCCACAGCGCTTACATTTTAGCAGGGGTGTCAGGGGGAAGAGAAAGTGTGCAGGTAAGAACAACAAATTAACATTTATATTAAATTTACTACACACCAGACACTTTTCTAAGCTTTGCACAAATATTAAGAGCAATCTTAAGATGACACTTTACCACCATAAGAAAGTAAGGGCTCTAAATGTCGGGGAGTTAAGCTGTGAATTCAACCTACATAAAAGAACCCATCACACTGTTTTCTGCAAACTTTTCACCCAAGAGTAAGGGGCTTCTTTTCAAGGATACTGGTGTAAGGTAGTTGGCTGTGGCAAACCTGATGCACTTTGTTGGATATTTACCCTGAGAGGCAAATTTTCCTGAACAAAGATTCAGAAGTTCCTCCATGTTCTCTTTCTTGTCCCTCTTCCCGGGCAGAGCCTTCTCCGTTTGAGAAGTGAATTTTCCAGTGCACAAATCCAGCAGCTCATCCATGTTAGCGTCCATGGCATTCTCATCCATATTGGCCAATGGCAATCGAGGTTTCAAAGCTTGGTACTGATTCCTGTGGTTTCTAACATTTAGGAACCTAAAAGCACAATAAAGAGTGTAAGAAACGCTCTAGGGAGAAAAACAAAGCAGTGAGAGAAAAAGCCAACTCATCTCCAATACCAAAATTAGAAGCTGAATCCCAAACCAGAAGACAAAAGATTTAACCTTCAGCCTTGTTGATAGTCTAAAGAGGGAAAAGTTTTATGGACGAATAAATGCTATTCAGAAGGTAAAGGGTAAAGGGATAATTTTGGCTTCAGATGATGCTAGAGTAGGGCCTGGTGTTATGGCCATTTAATGCACCACAAGCCGGTCAATTTTCAATCCCACCCAACAATCATAACATAGTAGAATGGATACATGAAATTCTGATGCCTTTACAAGAGCTATGCATTTCAAATGAGGCAGAGATTGAAGGATGCCAGCAAGGGCTATTTACATTTCACTTTCTGGAGAGACTTTGTTCAAGCTTGCAGAATGTAATACTTATGGTCTGTACATCTTCTCTTTCTCAGATGAGAAAGCACAGATGGAGTGACAGAAGCTCACTTTATTTTTAAACAAAATTAAGCAGTGCCCAGCGCCTTCCCACCCACAAAAACATAAAACTACCAACCCATCTGCATCCAACAGTTGGCTCTGCGTGTCATCTTCTAAAGAGAACTGGAAATCTCCTGCTCCTAGGAAAAGTGTCTTAGGCTCTGGGGAGGCGTTATATAGATCCTGGGAATCCTCTATGGGAAGTGAAGGCTCAGACAGCTTTTCTGAACTCTGGCACCAAAATAAAACCAAACAAAAACATAACATTTTACAAATATCATTCACTGTCATGACAACAACAGAAGTTGTTATTTGCAATATTTAATCTGTTCTCAGGCAACTGCAATTGAGGAGGACAATGAATAGCCAAGAGAAGCATAAAGAAAAATATCTCCAAGAAAGTAAGAACACTGGATGAAGCTTGTTTTTAATACACCGGGTGGATTTTTAAACTGAACACACATAATGGGGTAGGAGTTGGTTGGCTCAGATACATTTTCCTTAGCATTGTGGGAAGCAAAAGCGGGAGATCAGAAAACCATTACCATCTTACCTTAGAAGCTGAGCTGATCAAACTGGCTCGAAATAGCCCAGGGGAAGGAGATCTAAATCCTGCTGTAAAACTAGTCCCAAGGCCTGTTTGTCTGTTGCAAGGCTGATAGGATGGAATTGTGGAGCCAATCAATTCAAAGCTGCTATTGTGGCTGCTCTCCTTTGTTAGCAATGAGCATGAATCCTCCTCATCTAAAGAAAGAGAAGACACTTTTAGGTGTGTGATTTGGAAATAAAGTGGGTTTGTTTAGGAAAAATAATTGAGGATGAAACTGTCAGGTAACATTCACAAGCAAGTCTCTCAGATATGTTCCCAAATATTAAGTTAATCAAGGCTTATTCCTCTGAGCTAAGTAACAACTGAAAGTTCTGTCTGTCACCCTACCTAATGCCTCTGATCAGTCTCTCCATTATCCAATCACTTACACATCTCCCTCTGATCTACATGGAAATGCTTCATGGTTCACACAATCAATACACTTAACTACAGACCTATTAGATGTCCACAGTCAACTATAAAGAAATTGCATATAAGTTTTATAAAACCAGACCAAAAAAAAAATATTCTAATTCATAAACTGCTTTCACTGCCACATGTAAGACTGGGAAAATTCCACTAGGGTTCAAAAAATGGAACCTTATGGAATCATAGTCCTTAAATATAAAAAATGAAAGATCAAACAGATCTGTGAAAGAGTCACTACTTACCCAGTTTGGTAGGCCTTTTGCTTGAGTTTTCATCTGTTTCTGATTTTTCTTCACTAGGAAAGTAATTACAAAACAAGCAAGTAAACTGTTTGAGTATCTGTTCCTGTTTCTTACTAAAGAGGCAAATCCAAGGGAATCTTATCTTTCTTTAGAGAGAATTACTTACTCCATCTTGGAAGAGTTGTCTTTAAATAGGAGAACGGTAGAATCTGATGAGAGAGGCTTAAGAACCGACGGAAGGCCAACTGACTTGCCAATTTCACTACTGTCATCATTGTTTTCCTTGTCCATTTCTTTCTCACCTTTGGTTTCTATTTCTTCATTACCAAGAAGGAATTCTGCCGTCTTTAACAATCACATCACCCCAAAACAAAATAATACGTGTCAAAAAAATTTTAAAGCAAACACACTGTTGACCTAAAATATAGCTGCTTGGTCACATTTTATAATGAAAAGGTAAACCTGAAAGAAATTTGGCCCCACCATTATCAATAATATAATTCTCCCTTACACTTTTAGAGTTCTTTTATACTTATTTTACCTTTTACCCTCCCAAAATTGCTTTAAAATTATGAAAGAAAACTGGAATTAACATTTTATTGAGGCAATGAGAGGTTAAATGATTAGCCTGAGAGTGCAGGATGACTACTGACCTCAAACCAACTATAGACTGTGACATGCTACCCAGTTCAGCCACTGATTTCTTCTTTCTCTCCCCAGGCTAACTACTAACCAGCTCTTTCAAGTGATTCCAGTGTTCAAACAAGAAAGCTTTTCATTTTTCTAATACAAAAAATCGTGTCATCATCTATGTTCCCTCAGTGGAATACCATGGAACAAGGGTAAGAGACCCTTCTACAAATACCCTCCTCAACCAAGAATGCAATCAACACAGGAAGGTCTTGGCCTGAGAATTGATTTCAGGCCTCAGCATGGCCAAGGCTAAAACTGCTTTTTATTCTGAACAAAGAAACCTAAATAAACAAAGATAAAAGCCCTTATTCACTCAAAGCCATTTCATACCAGCATTGTGTTACATAATATAAACTAACACAAGCCGTGGCTCTGAGACCTGTAGGTATTCAATGGTGCCAACTAAACTGAATACACTAAGACTGAGGTACACATGAGCTAGCTACTTTCATGTCTGCCCCCTAACATCTTTATACAATTGAACATGCTTATTTAATCATTCAAATCGAATTCTTTTCTTTTCCTTATTCATCACGATCAAGTAACAAAATTACATAATTGCCAGAAACCTCGTGACTGCCTTCTTCCTCCTCTTCTTCTAACTTTTCTTCTTCCTCCCCTTCTCCATCTTCCTCAGACTCATCCGTCATCTCCTCCTCCTCCTCCTCCTCTTCTTCAAATCCATCTTCATTATCTAATTTAAACAATGCCTGGCGCTTTTGGCGCTCCTCTGACCTTCGGAGTTTCATTGCTTCTTGCAGTTTAGCTTTCAGCACCTGAAGCTTTTCACCTGAATAGAAACATGAAGGCATGCGTTAGACAAAATGACTGACTCCACACATCAATAATGGAAGTGTGCATTTTAGGCAATTCCAGAAGTGTTCTAGTCACATCCCTAAAGGGCAGAGATCTTAGCACTCTAGACTTTTGTTTCTTTAACAAGTGAGGATTATTATGAAGTGAAGTGTAAAAGAGAACTTCCAGAATTAAGTTCCACACTCTGGGATAATATACTATGCAGAGATTATAAACTTATTATTAAAAAGGCAAAAAAATGGAGGGGGAGTGGGACTTCAATAGTCTCTGGCTTAGAAGCCACGAAAAAAAAGTTGATAAAGTGATCTATTTAGAAGAAAAAGAGAAACCATCCAGGAGTAAAATGAGCATAGGATATGGACTGGGAGTTCACAGAAAGTGAGTATATTGGTTTTTTTTGTTGTTGTTTTAAATATGTTTTTATTGATTTTTTTCAGAGAGAAAGGGAGAGGGAGAGAGAGTTAGAAACATCAATTAGAGAAAAACATTAATCAGCTGCCTCCTGCACACCCTCCACTGGGGATGTGCCTGAAACTAAGGTATTCGCCCTTGACCAGAATTGAATCTGGGACCCTTGAGTCCCACAGGCTAATGCTCTATTCACTGAGCCAAACCAGTTAGGGCTATATTGTTAATAAATAGTTAAAAATAATGTTTAACTTCACTTCTAGTTAAAAAGCTACAAATCAAAATAAAGAGATACAATTTTTTATATATTTAGCAAAACTTAGGTTTGATAATATGAATTAACAGGAGGAAACAGAAACTTTTATATTATTCTGAGTATAAATTGAGACAACTATTTTGAAGAACAATGAAATGATATACATCAGAATTTGATTTCACTATAAGAAATTTTGCATCCAGATATACCAATATATATCTCATACTAGGAAGTACATTATATAAAATACCAAAAACTGGAACAAACAATATGTCCATTAATAAGAGTATGGTTAAATAAATCATCAAATCATGTTATACTCATACAATGAAATTTTATGCAGCTGTTAAAAAAACAACCTTCAAAAGCAACAAAATGTATATCTGAACTCAGGGATTAGGGGGTTTGGATTAGGCTACTGGTTCTAGTACTTGAGAAGGTTGTGTAAATGCTTTGTATATCATTTCCTCATATATATAATAAGGATACTAATACTATTTTCTATAAAGCTCCTAGAGCAATGCCTGGCACAGAATATTCAAATTCTGTCCATCTCTGTCTCTCTGTCTCACTCTCTCTGTCTCTCTGTCTCTGTCTCTCTCTCTCTCTCTCACACACACACACACACACACAATGATATATACATATAAATTTTCCTAGGACAAACAAAAAATTGTTAACAGGTGCCTTTGGGAAGACTAATTTTTCCTTATACTATCTTTTTCTCAGTGTTTTAAATATTTTCTATGTGACCTATTACTCATATTTCAAAGTGGGAGTGGGAACAACATACCTATCCCTAACATACTGAAAACAAAAAAGCAGACTACAAAGCAGAATGAATGGTGTTATCACATTATTGTGTTTTTAAAAAAAAACACAAACATGTAAAGAGTTTAAAAGGATAGATACACAGAGGACTGTAGAACTTTTATTATTTTCATGCATTTTCTACGATAGATAGTTAGGGTTTTTTTTAAATAAGACAAAGGAATAAAGTCATCTTACTCACCCCACACCTCTAGGCAATGCTACACGATTCAATGCTATACATGACAGCCAGGTACTGTATCAACTCTCCCAAATCTCAACAAAAAAAAAAAAGGTTCTACACTTTTTAAAAAACTTATTGATTTTCAACAGAGACAGAAAGAGAAATATCGATTGGTTGTTTGACTGATTTTTGTATGTGTCCTAACTGGAGACTGGACCCACAACCTTGGGGTTTGGGGATGAACCAACTGAGCTCCTCGGCCAGGGCCTGGAATTTTCACTACCATTTCTTCAGTGGCATAAAGACTCGTCAGAGTACAAGGCACAAAGAAAAAAAAAAGGTCAACCCAAATACCTGGTTTTGTGTGGCTTACTCCATCCAGCTTCTCAGCTGCCAAAGTCACAGGTACCACATCGGCCTTCAGCTCTTCCTTACCATCAGTGCCCACCTCTTTCACGACGATGCTCACATTTACCTTCTGAGCAGCCCTGGGTGTGGCTGCGGGATTAGCATGCTTCCAGAAACGCTGCTTCAAGGCTTCCAGTTCTAAACACAAGTGCCAACCAGTATGTCAGTTTGCCATGCTCAAACTCTTTCCTTTATGATTTCAGATAGAAATTATAAGCTAAGTTTTTTAAGAAATATAGTTGTAAGAAAAAAACACACAATGCAGAAACACCAAATATCCTTTGATACTAACCCCATTATGAATTCATATAACTTAACCCAAACTAATGGACTACTGCAATGCTTTCTCAACATACTTAAAAGTCATTTAGGGTAGAAATTTACAAATTAACTTTCTAAATATGTGCAATTTTTTTTTAAAGTACAAACTGATCAGAAAAAATGACATTATTCTTGATTATTCAAGGGCTCCTTTTAAAAAATTCCCTATTTGGAACATTTCACTATTTATTGAAAAATCTTACTAGAAATGGGCAAGGTCAATTAAAAAATAGAAAAAAAAAAGAAAATGACAATCCAATCAGTGATGTAACTCAGCAGCAGGATGGCAAAGTTTTTTGGTGAAACTGTTATGCTAGCTTAGTCAGTATAATCAGAAAGGAAATTCTCCTTCAGGCTACCCCTGAACCATACCCAACTTGTAAACAAGACAATTAATAAAGAATCAACACAGTAGGTACTCAAAATTAAGTTTCTTCCCTTTCCTGTCTTTCAGTCCAGGACTGCTTAGGTAACTTTTGGTTCCATACAACAAAATTTAGCAGTGTCTATTATAGCAAGTACCGTATTTTTCGGACCATAAGACGCTCCGGACCATAAGACGCACCAATTTTTAGAGAAGGGAAATGAAGAAAAAAAGATTCTGAAACAAATAGTGTCCTAAAATATTTTATGTGCATTAAAACCCAACATCACAGTCATAAACACATGTAATCAACCCTGTAAAGTAAACAGCAGCATTTAGAACCATTTTAGAGCTGGGCAAGCACACAGAGACCACACAAAGCCGGGCAAGTAAAAAAACTTTTTTTTTTAAAGTATATGTGTAGGCTATATTTGGACCATAAGACGCAGGGACTTTCCCCCCCCCCCACTTCTGGGGGGGAAAAAGTGCGTCTTATGGTCCGAAAAATACGGTACTCAAAAAATGTTTGTTTTCATTCTGGCCAGTTTTCTCAGTGGTTAGAGTGTCAGCCTGAGAACCGAAGGGTCTCAGGTTCAATTCCCAGACAAGGGCAAATACCTCAATTGCAGATTCCATAGCTCCAGTAGGGACACATGCAGGAAGCAACCAATCAATGTATCTCTCACATAGATGTTTCTTTCTCCCTCTCTATTTTCCCTCCCTTCTACTCTTTCTAGAAATCATTGGAAAAAATAACCTCTGGTGAAGATTTAAAAAAAAAACCTCCAAAAGCATTTGTTCTCTCTCTTAGTCTGAAACTGTTTAGATAATTTCTAGTCTAAGAGAATAAAACTTTCACCATGACATCCTGGTTCATAGGTTGACCCTCAACCACTGAACCACACCGATAGGCTGTTATACAACTCTTCCCTCCCACCTTCTGTTTTGGTCAAACAGACTTATACAACTTCTCAATTTGTACCACTCTTTCTGTTCCTTCCAAGAATGTCCTCTCCACTTCCACAAAGCCCATCTACTCAATTAACAAAGACTCATTGAGCATATTTTACACACCAAATACTGTGAATAACATAGTACCTGTCAACCATAAACTGTTTAGTGAATCTTGATGTATTAATTTCACTAATAACACTAGTAAAAGTAGCAGCTGCTAGTCGAGTGCTTCTTTACATTATCTAATTGTATTCACGATTTTAACAAATCTTCTCGGTAGCCTTGTGAAACAAGACTGCTATTTTTTCAATTTTTGTTTTTAAAAGATGGCTTAGAAAGGCCAAAGAGCATACTCAAGGTTAAACAGTAAGTAGCATAGTCTAGATTCAAACTCTGGTCTTGCTATAAAGCCTAAGCTCTTAGTTGTCCTGCTACACTGCTTTAATGCAGAGGCAACACCAAATTCTACCTGAGTCAGGAAGTTTACCTTACGTGGTAATAACACTTGAGTTCTCTTTGAAAGATCATGCATCATTCAATAAATATGAATGCCTACTATGTGTCATCCCTGTGGAAGCACTGAGTTTAGAGTACGGAACAAGCCAGAAGCGCCTACTCAAAGTAGGGGAAGGCAGTGAACAAGAAATTACACCCACCTATTCTTCAAGCCTTTCTTTTAACCACCTATTGGAAGAAACTTATCCCTCCTCTGAATTCCAAAAAGCACTTTATTTTCTATTTAATTTATTGTTATTATTATGTTTTTATTGATTTTTGAGAGAGGAAAAAACACTGATGTGAGAGAGAGCTGGCTTCCTGTACATATCCCAACTGGGGTTCAAACCTACAACCTACTATGTGCCTTGACCAAGAATCGAACTCGAAACCTTGGTTGGATGACACTCCAACCAACTGAGTTACCCAGCCAGGGCCCAAGGCACTTTATTCTAAAGTTTTTCCAGCAAAGAAATAAATTTTAAACTTTTTTCCCTTTTTTCCACATTATTTAATGTTTTCCATAAACAGTGTAGAATAAATGTCAGATTTCCTTTGGTATGTTCTATAGCATCTTGCACGTAGTGGATAGTTTAGTATTTGCTGAGAATAAAATAAAAAAATAAATAAATAAAAAAGAAGCAGCAGCAAAGAAATTCAGTTTTGCAATTTCCTGAACCAAAATATTTTTCTTTAATTGTGAAAAACTGAATAGTAATGCTTTTATGAATGTCATATCATAACACAATAGCAATGTACCTCTTTTATATATTAACTTAGGCTTCAATTTTAAACAAGGTTTAGAATATTCTGATACACTGCCAAATCTATCTAAATGGGATTCTATCCTATCTAGTACAGGCATACCTCAGAGATATTGCAGGTTAGGTTCCAGACCACAACAATAAAGCTAGTATTACAATAAAGCAAGTCATAATCATTTTGCTGGTGGAGGGTCCTGCCTTCAGTTTTTAAGAACAAAAACAAAAAAACAGCAATATCTGTGAAGTGCAATAGGTGAAGCACAATAAAACAGGATGTGCCTGTACATCTGTAGAATAAGATCATGTGTGGTTATTGGCTTCTGCTGGGTTCCCTGTCCTCCCAAGCAGCATGTAATGGAATGCTGCCTGAATAAGTCACTCTGGAGAGGCCCCCCACAACTCAAAGGATTACCTCTGTTGGGTTCAGGTTCTTCAAGTACCACAAAGGAATCTTCATCAGCACCCAGCCGAGGTTTAACGAAAACATCTACTCCCAGTTGCTTAAGTCTATCCAGCGTGAACCTCCTCGCTTTCTCAGGTGGCATGACTGCCACTGACTGGGTTTGCTGCCTGGGCTCTTCCACCTTCTCATCTGCTTCTTCTGTTTTTTGCAGGCCTTCTCGCTCCAGGGCATCAGGCTCAAGTGCCACACGCTCTTCAGTCTGAGACTCGTCATTGACCTTGTTCCCAAGGAAGCTGGATTCCTGCTGTGCCACTGAGCTGTCCCCAGGAGAAGGTCTAGTATCCCTCTGCTCCTGTTTCTCCTGAATTTCTGGCTCTTCACTTACCATCAGATCTTTACTGCAAGACTCATCGGATCCAGTAGTTATCTGGAGTTCCTTTGAAACTGCAGGGAGTGCATTAGCTTCCATTTCATATCCTGCACCTGTTGTTGGCTCATAATCTTTGATATGATGGTCATTGCTCATCTCAGTTTTGTTTGCAGGGTCTGTGATTTCTTTGTGATGGCTTGACTGATACTTAGATGACCTAGGGAAGGGGAAATAAGCTGGAGTTGTAAGCTATCCTAAATGAGAAACATTCTCATCATTTAGCAGAGAATGAACAAGTTAAATCAGTAGGAAGGGTGTAAGGAATCTGAACTTTTTGTTTGCTACAAAATGGAATGTTTATGAAAATTGTAATCAAAGGAAAGAGGGTTCTTACTTTAGTAGGGCCATGGCATTTCCCTGCCAAGTGGGCCGGGGTTTACGTTTGTAGAAATCATGAATGGTTTTATTCTCAGGCATATGATATGGAAGATTAAGTGCAGACTCTACAAAATGAAACAAAACAAGCAAATCTATATACTGTATATTCGGAAATGTCCCTTTATATTCAGTTAACTAAACAGTAAGCCAAAGCCATCATCAGAAATAGAAAACAATCTTGGCTTTAATAAAGACAGGATTTAAATACAAAAGAAATCCCTGAAGACCAGTGGCTTTTAAAAAAATATTTAATTTTTTATTGTTGACAGTATTACAGATGTCTCCCAACAACCCCCTCCTTAGCTTCCCTCTTCCTAGCCCCTGCCCCACCCCAGGCCTTCACCACACTATTGTCTGTGTCCATTGGTTATGCATATAAGCTCTTTGGTTAATCTCTTCCCATCTCCCCTCTACAGGGAAAACACCCCTGCTCCCCCCACACACACACACCCTCACCCACCAAGATAGACCCGTGCTTTTAACCTAGTTGGAAAACAAACTGGTCCAGAAAGTTCTTAAAAAATAGATTCTTGGACTCCATTTCAAGCCTATTGGATGAGACTTTCTGTGGAGGCTAAGAATTTACATATTTGTCAAGCTCCCGAAGGGATCCTGATGCAGCTGGTCCATAGAAAACCATGAAAAACAAAAAACCTCCCGGGACCATTTAAGATCTTCCTTTCCAGCATGTCATCAATTTGGCTCAAATGAACTGAAATAAACTCATAAAACTTCTTAATAAAAAGAACAAAAACAAAAAAGACTTTCCTCTTTACTACGACTATAGTTCTGAAAATTTTGTTTGTAGTCATGTCCCAGGGGATTCAGAACAATAGTCATCCACCAAGATCCATTCTAAACTTGATATTATAACCCAATTCATATTAGGAGGAGTGTTAAACAAGCAATAATTCCCATCTAAATTGAGTTTACAAAGAAATATTGTGATTTGCCTCAAAGTTTACTGTACTGATTTGAATTACCTCGAATAAGGCGCTGAGTCTCACTGTGTAGTTTTTTTAATGCTTCCTTACTTAACTTGGCTGCCTTCCTTTCCTTAAAGAAAACAAAAAGTGAGAATACATTAATGCTACACGTAGACATTCGGAAAGAGAGTTTGCTCTTTCCAAGAAAAGAGGACAAGCCGGAACCGGTTTGGCTCAATGGATAGAGCATCGGCTTGGGGACTGAAGGGACCCGTGTTCGATTCCGGTCAAGGGCATGTACCTTGGTTGCAGGCACATCCCCAGTAGGGGGTGTGCAAGAGGCAGCTGATTGATGACTCTCTCTCATCGATGTTTCTAACTCTCTCTCTCCCTTTCTCTCTGTAAAAAATCAATAAAATATATTTAAAAAAAAAAGAAAAAGAAAAGAGGACAAGAGAGGTAATAGTAAGCACAAATAAGCTCAATACAATATAAATCCAAGGAGTTCATTCATTTGCAAGTCACAAAGAATTAATTCAATCCAATCCATATTTGCGTCCCTCCCATGTACAAAGCATTATCTTGGGTACTAAGAAAACATGATAAACATGATAAAATATTATCCCTGAGAAATTCACAATCTCCTGGGGAAAGAGAACACATGACAACTATACAGTACGGAGCTCTAACTCACCTTCCTCATGGTGCCTTTTGATGACTCACTTTCTTCTTCATATGAAGAAATGCCACTCTCCAAAGATAGTTGCTTTTCCTAAAAGAGATGACAAGTTAAATAATATGGACAAAAATGAACTTGAAATAAGCTTACTCAAAGATTGCTTTTGTGCTCTAACATTACATCATGCTACATTAGTAATATATCAATAATTATCAAATAGAAAAATTTAAACACAGCACGCTATATGCCTAGAAAACAAATTAGATGTCTCAAATGGAGTTTGGGCTCTCGTTTCTTATACTTCTGTATTACAACTTCCCCTAAGGAGAGACAATGACTTCCAGGCACCTAAAGATAATCTTAGGAAAAACAATTATGCTCCCAATCACTCAGGATAACAATGCTTTTGACGTCTCCTTTATACCTTTCCTGAAACCCTATTGGTTCATTTCTTAGAGGCCACACAGTTATAAAATTTACATCTCTGTCCCCTTATTTCTCTGCTTCTTACACAACATAAAGTATCTTATTCTCTCTCCCCTCAATATTTCAATGAGGGCAATCAAAATACTAGTTTCCAAACAAGTTAGCATGTCTATCACTTTTTAAAAAAAACTAAGGTTCCAAAAGTAAGTCAGAAAATAATGCAAAACTTAGAAGCAATAGGGTAGCCCCTACTGCGATAATCTTTTACTTGCCTTGTGTTTCTTTACTTTGTTTTTCACAGCTGCCCTTATGGATTCTAGCGACTCTTCATCTTCCAATGCAGAGTTATTTTCCTCCTCCAACCCAGTTTCAAAAAGATCTTCATCCACAAGAAGACAGCCACTATCAGTAAATGGCTGTTTCACATCTTCTTCCTGGATAATGCATAAAGAAAAAGCAAAACCCAATCATTTCAGAATCCAATTTCACAACACAAGGCAATCTGGATCAGGCCAGAAAAAGTCTAGGTTTCAGACAAATATATGGCATTCTAGAACATCCTCACCATTTCCTAACACATAGTCATCCCTTGAAGTCCAGGCTGTGATTTTATGCAAACTGTCTAAAACTAACTTACAAAACAGTAAATATTTTTGAAAAGTCAATTTAATACTTATTAAGCAATTAGTCTATAAAACTTGAGGATGGTGTTTTCTAGTTAGCAACATTTCTGACTGATAAACACATGAAAAATCCTTTGTTGAAAATTAACTTTCAGAGATCAGAAACCTATATATTTGGAAGTGTCCTTCAGGTATATGAAATGGAAAATGACACCAAGTTTCACATACCTTGTTACTCACAATGCAAAAACAATCAATTCAAAGCTGTATTCTGAATACAGAAAAACCTCAAGAACTAAAAACAATCCTTTCCAAACTGTTAATCTGCATTAGAAATAGCAAATTGTTCTTTAAAATGTACCTAATTTGCCTGGCCGGTGTGGCTCAGTGGCTGAGCAATGACCCATGAACCAGGTGTCACGGTTTGATTTCCAGTCAGGGTACATACTCAGGTTGCAGGCTAGATCCTCAGTGTGTGGTGTGCAGGAAGCAGGCAATCAATGATTCTCTCTTATTGTTGATGTTTCTATACATATATTTTTGTCGATTTCAGAGAGAGGAAGGGAGAGGAGGGAGAAACATCAACAATGGAAGAGAATCATTGATTGGCTGCCTCTTGCACACCCCCTGCTGGGGATCGAGCCCACAACAGGCATGTGCCCTTGACTGAAATCGAACCCGGGACCCTTTAGTCCACAGGCTGACACTCTATCCACAGAGCCAAACCAATTAGGGCAATAAAAATATATATATAAATATATATTTTAAATGTACCTCATTTTTTGTTTCCTTTTTTTTTAGCTGCCTAATTTTTTCCATCTTTCTCTCCTCTTTCTCTAGTCTTCTCTTTGATTTTACTCTTGCTTTCCCTTTAGTTCCTTCTTTATCACGTATGGGTTTTTTGGAAATCTTTCTAATAGCTGTAAAGTCCACAGAGTTTTCAGATTGACGACTCAGCTCTAAGGAAGATGTCACTTGGGTTTCAAGATTTTCCTGGTACAAAGACTCTTCCTCCTCCATGTCACTTTCATCACTGTCTGCCAGAGTTTTGTGCATCCTTCTGGCTTTCCCATTTTTTCTGGCATATAAGTTCTCTTTGTTTTCCTCTTCCACAACATCATAGGTAGCTTTCTCTGGAGAGGCATTTGGTTCTTCTCTTTCCGAATCACTGTCTTGTAGCACCTTCCTGCTTTTCAATTTCTTATTCACAAATATCTCTTCATCAGAATCTGAAGGAAACACAAAATTGTGTTAGCAGTCTGCTGTCATTTGGCCTTTCTCCTAGATCCACTAAACCTATCCGATCATCCAAAAATATATCCAATTATCTAAGTGATGTATCACCTTGTAAAATTATGTAACTACCCCTAAGAAGTGACTGTAGCAAAGCAAATCTAAAAGTACATTTGGAAAACATTTTCACTAGAAAAATGCCTCACTGGAAAATGTAACCATTGTATATATCTTTACAACAGGAAAAGTTGTTCTAATCATTCTGGAAGGTGTTACAAATTTTTTATTATGGGATGAATGCATTCAACCAGGCAATGTGGCAGCTTCTTGACATTTTATATATCTATTCAGTCATATAACAGAAATTATTATTCTCAAAAGAGTACAACACAACTATTTTGCTTTTATAATAAAAAATGATAAAGTTGGGCATAACCTAATAAATCAAGAGAATAATAAAAATTAATCCAACCCATTTACAAATCCAAGCCTCCACATTCTATTTCTAAAAATAAAAGTACTATTACAAACCTCCTTCACTCAAGGGTCCAATTGTTTCACAGCTGCCCTGTCCACTGTCAAAAGGACTATCTGCTTCTTCTTGTGAAATGAGTTTTAAATCATTGATTTCTAGATGAACCTAAATCAATGAGAATATATTTTGCATTAACCAGCAGGTTACAAAAAGCTCTAAGTACATTATAATACACATAGCATTATGGGATCATCAGGCTGAAAAAAGGGGGGGGGGGAACCCACCACAATTCAAGGGTTCAATGAAGAGATGACAACCCTAGCCATTTGGTAAAGTGGATAGGATGTTGGTGTGTACATTGAAGGGCCTTAGGTTCAATTCCGGTCAAGGTAACATACTTGGGTTGCAGGCTTGATCCCACCCTGGTTGGACATGTGCAGGAGCAACCAATGGATCTCTCTCTTATATTGATGTTTCTCTCTGTGTGTCTCTCCCTCCCTTCCACTCTCTAAAAATCAATGGAAAGCCGGGACCGGTTTGGCTCAGTGGATAGAGCGTCGGCCTGTGGACTAAAAGGTCCCGGGTTCGATTCTGGTCAAGGGCATGTACCTTGGTTGCGGGCACATCCCCAGTAGGGGGTGTGCAAGAGGCAGCTGATCGATGATTCTCTCTCATCGATGTTTCTCTCTATCCCTCTCTCGTCCTCTCTGTGAAAAATCAATAAAATATATTTAAAAAAATAAATAAATAAATAAATAAAAATCAATGGAAAAAACATCTTCAGATAAGGATTGAGAGAGAGAGAGAGAGGGAGAGAGAGAGATGACATTAAGAATTACCGGACATACCCTAGCTGGTTTGGCACAATGAGTAGAGTGTCGGCCTATGGACTTGAAGGGTCCCGGGTTCAATTCTGGTCAAGGCACATGCCCAGGTTGCAGGCCTGAATCCCCAATAGGGAGCGTGCAGGAGACAGCCAATCAATGATTCTCTCTCATCATTGATGTTTCTATCTCTCCTTCTCTCTTCCTCTCTGAAATCAATAAACATATATATTTTAAAAAAGAATTACTGGACCAAAAACCAAAAGAAAAATCATTGTTCATCTTTAAAGGATTCTATAGATCCAAATCTTTTTTTTAATCCTCACCCAAGGATATGTTTGTTTGCTTTTTATTTTAGAGAAGAAGAGAGGGAGAGAAAACACTGATGTGAAAAACATCAATTGGTTACTCTCATACATGCCCCAACAGGGGATCAAACCTGCAACCTAGGTATACTAGTATGCTCTGATCGGGAACTGAACCCACAACCTTTCAGTGTATGGAACAATACTCCAATCAACTGAGCCACACCATCCAGGGCAAAACCAACTCTTTATATTGAATACAGTAGATCCCCCTTATCAATAGTTTTACTTTTCCATAATTTGTTACTCATGGTCAAACGAGGTCAGAAAATATTAAATGAAAAATTCCAAAAATAAACAATTCATAAGTTTTAAATTGCATATCATTCTGAGTAGCATGATGGAATCTCGCACCACCCCACTTTGTCCCACTCAAGACGTGAATCATCCTTTGTCCAGCATATCTGTGCTGTATATACAATCCATTTTTTGCTAGTAGACACTTAGTAGCTACCTCAGTTATCAGATCTACTGTCACGGTACCACAGTACTTGTGTTCAAATAACCCTTAACCTATATAATAAAGAGGTAATATGCAAATAGACCCTCACACCTCACAAGATGGCCACCCCATGTCATCACAAGATGGCTGTCACAAGATAGCCGGTAGGGGAAGGCAGTTGGGGGAACCAACCCTGCAGGGGAGGGCCGTTGGGGGTTATCAGGCTGGCAGGGGAGCGGTTAGGAGCAATCAGGCAGGCGAATGGTTAGGAGCCAGCAGTCCTGGATTGTGAGAGGGATATCTAACTGCTGGTGTAAGCCTGCAGGGATCCCCCAAGGGGTCCCAGATTGGAGAGGGTGCAGGCTGGGCTGAGGGACAACCCCCCCCACACACACCCAGTGCACAAATTTCATGCACTGGGCTTCTAGTTTACTTAATATCACAGGAGTGGTGACGCTGACAATTCAGATATGCCAAAGAGGAGCCATAAAGTGCTTTCTTTAAGGGGTAGTGCCAGAGGCAGCAAATCAATTATTCTCTCTGAAATCAATAAAAATATTTTTTTAAAAAAAGAGATGCAATCCAGGTGTGGGACTCATTATAAGGCCAATTATGTGGTTTCTTTTTTGTCTTGTTTTTTAAATATATTATATTGATTTTTTTACAGAGAGGAAAGGAGAGGAATAGAGTTAGAAACAATGATCAGTCGCCTCCTGCACACCTCCTACTTGGGATGTGCCTGCAACCAAGGTATATGCCCTTGACTGGAATCAAACCTGGGACCTTTCTCTCCACATGCCAACACTCTAGGTCAAACCGGTTTAGGGATCCAACAGCTATTAAATTGATTTCAATGCTTGGTACAATTACTAAATAGCTAAAGAGAACATCACCAAAAAGATTCATGTATTTGCTGATGGTTCTTCCAACAATACAAAACAGTTAAGTCTCTTCGCTCTGTTTGTGGATCAGAAAACTGCATATAGGCAGCCACACAACTCAATACAAGATATTGTTAGTCATTTTATTCTAGGCAGTTTGCAGCAGTATCAGCAAGGGTGAGGTGAATGATGCTGAGGAGTGCAAGTTCAGGTCAGATATTGTCTTTATTTAAACGTTTGTTATTTTACTCAGTATCAAGTCATGGGATTTTTTGGTATTAACTTTTTTTTTTTTTAATGTTATCATCTTGATTACTGAGTTTTCCGGCGTCTCCTTATATTTTGCTCCCAAGGTGAGTACCTCACCCTACTCCCGCCCCAGGAAAGAACACAGAACTGTAAACAGTAGTTCCTGTGCCCAAATCCGCCCGGGGCCGAGTACAGCCCCTTCCCGATGACCGCAAAGGCCCCTTCCAGACACAATTACGAACTCCCGCCGTCCGTTTACAGAGTCCTGCCCCGCCTCCCAGGGCCCGGTTCGGCTCGGGCCTTCCTCTTTCCGGACTTGGTAAGAGGAAAAGCACCCAAGGCAGGAAACGCGCCAAAGGGGAAGGAAGGCGGGACGGACTGAGGAGGAGCTGGGTGGCCGGCTGCGCGACACAAAGACAAGCAGCTACACGGCCCACTGGACGGAGGCGCGGAAACCCCGACGTGGGGACTGGACCTCGAGACGGTGGGCCAGGGGTGGGGGTGTTTTCCCTCAGGGACTGCGAGGCCGGGCCGCCCGGTGCACGCCGGGAACTGTAGTTCTCCCAGCCTCCGCGACCCATTCCACCGCACTCGACCCTCGACTCCCGCACCCCTTCAGCGCCGACCTCCGCAATCGCGATGGAGACATTTGCATGAACTCACCTCAGAAGGCACGTCGCCCTCCGTCATGACTTCGGCTCTCCAGCGCTTTGCTTGGGACGAAACTGGTCCCCGGCTCCCTCAGCCGCGGCGCAGCTGCTCCCGCCGGATTCAACCCGGCAGCGACTTGGGAGCTTTCGCGCCTACCCGGCGTGGAGGTACCGCCCTTAACGATTTGCACCAATCCGGAGGCGGCTTTCTACGTGAGGCCACGCCCCCATCCCGTTCTGCCAATCACGAAGCGCCTTCGGCCAGTCCCACAAATGTAAAGGTTGCGGGTCTCGGCTCCTCAAGTCAAGTGAACCTGGAGGAGGCTGAAGGTGTTCTGGCTCCTGGGGTGTAGAGCAAGATGGTAACGTTCGAGTGGTGGACTTTGGCCTTTGACTTTGCCGATAGTTTCCATCAAGCAGCGATTTGAGGAGTAAGTTCCTGCTCCAGGTAAAAAGTGGGGAGAAATGCTGAAACCGGTTTGGCTCAGTGGTAGAGCATCCGTCTTTGGACTGAAAGGTCCCAGGTTCGATTCCAGTCAAGGGCATGTACATTGGTTGCGGGCACATCCCCGGTAGGGAGTGTGCAAGAGGCAGCTGGTCGATGTTTCTCTCTCATCAACGTTTCTAACTCTCTCTTCCTCTCCCTTCCTTTGTGTAAAAAATCAATAAAATATATATATTCTTAAAAAGTGGGGAGAAAATCTGTGGACACCAGAGGGGCATCCCTAACCTGTACTAGAGTCCAGTGCACATGAGTGTTTTCTCCAGGACCACCCTACCTGCTCCTTCTTGTATGTGGCACTCACACCGGTGAACATCTAAAGAGAAAAATTTGAGGGGGGCTGCTCAGATACTAAGGAATATCCTTGGGTAACTTTTATAATCCTACTTAAGATTAATTCAGGGATGCAGAAAAGACCCATTCATCCCACTTCTAGGCTCTTTGGATAAGGCAAGGGGAAAAAAATAAAAAGTATGGAATCAGACCAATCCCAGACAATTCTAACCTTTTGTCACTGTTCTGGTTACTATCTTTTAGCCACTCCAGATCCATTCTCTGTCATTCCTTATCCTGCTGTATCCGGGCGAGGCTGGCTTTTCCTCCACTGCATTCCTGAGCACCCTGGCCCTCTGATTTCAGGTGGAGTCAAGCTACTGGAAGGTACTTTACAAGATTACTGTAAGGAGGAGATCAGAGGGCACCAAGAAAGAAAGTTTATGGCAGTTAGCACTTCCACTTCACCCCCCAGGATCCTAACCACTGGTAGATTGACCAGCTCATCCCAATTTCCCCTGGACTTTCTTGGTTTTAGCATTGAAATAATCACTTCCCAGGAATCTCCTTAATCCCGGGCAAACCAGGGTAGCTGCTCACCCTATCCATTGGACTGCTCTCCCAAGTTCCCACCGTTTAGCTGAGTTCAGGTAAATGGTCTCATCTTCATTCCTTCACCTCCTCACCACTTCTCAACCCACTTCTGCCACCTCACCCTCCAACAAGAGCCTATCATCCATTCTCTTTTCTCACATCTTTTCACCCACTCTATTATTAAGCCCTATTGATGATTCCCAAATATACATCTGTAGCACTCCTCCCTCATGTTTGAAGGCCTAACATTTATTGGGGAGTTGCCCTGTGACAGAAACACTCGCAAGACTTTTACAAACATTATTTTATTTCATCTTCAGAGTAACATTGTAAGTTAAGTAATATTACTATCTCCATCTTAGTAGATGAGGAAACCTTTAAAACCCTAATAACTGGTGGAGCCAGTATTCACATGCGGTTCAACCTGACTCCAGAGTTCATACTCCTCAGAAAGACCTTGCCTGAGTGCCCTCTACATTCTCCCTCTGTCCCCTGTTTTGGTTTCTCTGGTAATACTCACCTTTACCTAAAAGTTTCTATTTGTATAGTGTTGGTCCAAGAAGACAAGCACTTTGTTTTTTCTGTTTTTAAAAATATATATTTTATTGATTTTTCACAGAGAGGAAGAGAAAGGGATAGAGAGTTAGAAACATCGATGAGAGAGAATCATCGATCAGCTGCCTCTTGCACACCCCCTACTGGGGATGTGCCTGCAACCACGGTACATGCCCCTGACCGGAATCGAACCTGGGACCCTTCAGTCCGCAGACCGACGCTCTATCCACTGAGCCAAACTGGCCTCGGCCACTTTGTTTTCTTTAATACCATATCCTCACTATCCTTCTCAAAGTTGAGCATGCATCGGAATGCTGTAAAGGACTGGTAAAAACAGACTGTTTGACTCCCACTCCCAGAAGTTCTGATTTAGTGTGTCTCATGTGGGGCCTAAGAATTTGCATTTCTAACAAGTTGCCAGGTGATGCTAATGTGGCTGATATGAAGACCATACTTTGAGAAGTACACTTTAGAACATGGTAGGAAAGTCAATCCATATTTGTTGAACTAATTAGATCAGTCACTTGTCAAATGTTATTACTAGAGGCTCGATACACAAAATTTGTGCAAGAGTAGGTCTTCACAGCTGCAGCCTCGATCCCTCCCTCACAGGTGTGGTGGCTGCAGCCCCAGCTTCATCCCGGAAGGACATCTTGAAGGACATCTGGTCTAATTAGCATATTACGCTTTTATTATTATAGATTGAACCCCCTCTGGAAGTGAATATATGAAATAATACTACTGATATTAGCTTTTTCCAGAACTAATTAGCATTTTTCTCTGTTTATAGAGCACCTCTTTAGTCACCAGAGAAGCTAAGAAAAAGAGCTCTGATTTGGACAATGGGTGAAAGGGCTGAGCTAGGAAGGGAAACCTTTTATTCTATATATTAACTTGTGCCACTAAAGGGAGTCTGTATTTGGAATGAGCAGTCTGTGTTCTCAGTTTTGGTGAATGGCACCATAACCCATCACTTACCAATTCAGAAACCTGAAAGTCATCTTGACTCCTATGTCTTGGCTCTCAAGGTTAATTATCCAAAAAGCTCTGCTTATGAAATTGATAGATGGCAACAAGGGAAATATCTCAATGTTCACTCTGCAGGGATAAGCCTGAACTTGTCCCATAAATTACTTTGTGACCTTGGGGAAGTCATTTAGTTCCTCCGAACCTTGTTTTCTTCATTTGAAATTAGAAAACATTGGATTAGATCATAATTCTCAAATGGTTTTAATTGCTAAAGTACCTGGAAGTAAGGATCTCTGTAGAAAATACTTTGTAATACTGACCCATTTAATCTGTCATATTAGTCAAGAAACAATTTCATTAGTAGGATCTATTAGTGTATCATTCAAAAGTAATATAAAAATCAATTTTGAAATTATTCTATATAATAAAAGGCTAATATGCAAATTGTCCCCACTGGTGGGAGTTCTACTGACCAGGAGTTAGATGTGCGCTGACAACCATAGTGGAACATGGTGGGCAGCAGCGACGTGGCACAGGCAGCAGTGGAGGCACTGCTGGCCCTGATGAGCCCCGATGAGAGTGGGACCGTGGTGGGATGATGGAGCAGATGAATAGGCAGTGCCAGGCCAAAGCAGGTGCGAGCAGGGACCCCGATCGCCCCATCAATTGCCCCACAGATGGCCCTGATCGCCCGCCAGGCCTAAGGACCCTACCCATGCAAGAATTTCATGCACCAGGCCTCTAATATGTCTATAAAATAATAAGGCATGTAACTTAACATGCTCAGCCCATTCTAAATTTATATTTGCTTGTTGGGAGGCAAACAAAAAACAGATTCCAAAGGCTTGTGAAAATTTGAAGGGAAAACATTGATTAAATCATATCTTGTGAAAGTGTGGAGGGAAAACTGATTAAATCATATCTTTCAGTTGATCTTTTCTGAAAATTGAGAACAGCTACCATATTAAATGTTTAGTACTAGCATTCTTCTGGAGCTGTGGTCGGCAAACTGCGTGCAGCTCGGGCTTGTTTGCCGCTCTGTTGACTAATGAGTTTGCTAATCACTGCTCTGGAGTAAGGTGTGAGAACCACTTGCTTTTCTAAAGTCCTATGCCATTAAGGGCTTCAAGTCTAGTTTTCAGACTCCTTCTTCATTTTTAGATAAGCACTGCCACCTCGTGGCAGGATTTTGTCATGTCAGTTCACCTATCCTAAAACCTTTTTTAAAATTTTTATTTAAAAGATATTCAGCCGAGACCGGTTTGGCTCAATGGATAGAGCGTCGGCTTGGGGACTGAAGGGTCCCGGGTTCAATTCCGGTCAAGGGCATGTACCTTGGTTGCGGGCATATCCCCGGTGGGGGGTGTGCAAGAGGCGGCTGATCGATGACTCTCATCGATGTTTCTAACTCTCTATCTCTCCCTTCCTCTCTGTACAAAATCAATAAAATATTAAAAATAAAAATAAAAATAAATAAATAAAAGATATTCAAAGAGTTGTCTAAACTTTCCTTTGGTACAGTGAAATAATTGCATCTCTCAGAATCTGCTTTAAAAAATTCATGCTGTAATCCCATATGATTATGAAGCTTATTTTGGAGAGTGTGCTGCTTGAAGGCCAGGGTGTTTTTTCTTGCTTAATGTAGTACACACTGACCTCTAAAAATGTCACAGGACCTGACACATAGTGGGTGTTTAATGAATAATTGTGGGACAAATGATTAAAATACCATGGCCTAAAAAAAACAAAAAACAAAAACAAAACAAGAAACACCAGGGCCTTTTGCCAAGGCGTGACAGCACACACACCATCAGCTTCTTGTATGCAGAAGCTCCTTTACCACCACTTTTGGCAACCTAAAGTACCTCTAACATATTCATCCACTCACTCAACAAACCTCAAGCACCTATTTTAAGCCTATGCTAGAAACAGAAAATATAACGATAAATAAAATACAGTCTTATTCTCAGACAGGTTTCCATTGCTGGCTGGAGACAGGCAAGCAAACCAGCTTGTGTAATAGTGGAAGAATGTACAATAGCTGCGGAACCCCAAGAGAGGGGCAATTGACTTTGCCTGGGATAAGTCAGGAGGCGATGACTCCCAAACTGAGTTTCCAAATGGACTGGAGTTTCCCAGGCTGGCACAGGAGGGAAAGGCATTCCAGGTATGTGTAGGGGCTTGATAAAGCATGTTGTGTTTGGGGAACTGAAAGTAGGTCAGTATGACTGGAGCACAGTGTGTGTGTGTGTGTGTGTGTGTGTGTGTGTGTGTGTGGCAGGGGTGAGGATGGCCAGCACAGTGGATTGCTCCTAACTGTTCATAGGATAAAGGCTGAAAGTTAAACAGGGAAGAACAAATCTAGATCTAGAATGCTCTGCCTAGAATTTAGTTTTCAGACTCTATGAACTGGGCAGCTGGGGGGTCTGAGGGTTATTAAGAAGGAGAGCAACGTGGTTAAATAAATGTCTGAGAAAGATTATTCTGGTTAGCGTCTGAAGGATGTATTTGGAAGGCGATTAGACTGGAGGCAGGAAGACCAGTTGCCTAGGTGGGAGATTATAAGGACCTGAACTAGGTCAATGATAGTAACAATGGAGAGGAGGAGATAGAGTGGGAAATAGAGGCAAAAATTGACAGGGCTTGTTGGAGGACTAACCTTTGAGAGGCAAGGGACAGTGGAGTCTGTGTGACTCTCTCGAGTCTCAGGTTTCTGGATTGGTTGAGTGACAGATTATGGTGCCATTCGCCAAAATTGAGAATATATGTCACAAATTCCAAATAAAGACTCACTTAACCTTGGTACAAGTTAATACGTGGAACAAAAGGTTTTCCCTTCCTAGGTCACCCCTGTCCACCAATTGTCCAAATTGGAGCTCAAGTTCTCTCTCCTCCCCCATCCTTATCACCCACCTCTCCCGGCTTTTCTGGTGACTAAAGAGGTGTTTCCCAGGCACAGGCTCATCTCTCCATTCCATTTCCAAACTTCCATCCATGCAGCACCCAAACCTTAATTCCATTCAAATATTTTCTCTTTAGCCGAGACCGGTTTGGCTCAGTGGATAGAGCGTTGGCCTGGGGACTGAAAGGACCCGAGTTCAATTCTGGTCAAGGGCATGTACCTTGGTTGTGGGCACATCCCCGGTGGGGAGTGTGCAAGAGGCAGCTGATTGATGATTCTCTCTCATCAATGTTTCTAACTCTCTGTCCCTCTCTCTTCCTCTCTGTAAAAAATCAATAAAATATATTAAAAAAACAAATCAAATATTTTCTCTTTAATTCCCTTTTCCTTTCTGGACACCTACCAGGAAAAATATATAAGAGAAATTCCTCTACCCTGCTTTATTCAATTTTTTTTCCGCCTCAGGCTTTGTTATTCAGTTTTTCTAAAAACCCAAGTGTTTTCACAAACCAACCTTTGCCTAAAGCCCTATAGAAACTGCGTGGCTTGGTGGTGCCATTGGTGTTTATGTGGACATTTGCATCCTCAGGATTTGGTTAACTACGTCTCAATCACATATATATGCCTCAAACAGTCTAGGGAGACTCTGCCCATATATGTGTGTTTGAGGGCAGGCGGTTTCTGTTCCACGCCTGTATTAATTTTTTAATTGAATGTTAATGCCTGACCCCCTTCAAGACATGCCAGATAATTAAACTGTACCTAGAAGGGCAGAGTCTTATAGGAATAAGTAACTCCTTTAAGCACAATATAGTTGGAGTAGGGGAAAGAACACTTCCTAAGAGAGGAGGTGGTACTAGGCAGACAAAACAATATTGTTCCCACTGTAGGTCCAAAGGATGGTTTTACTGGTGGTATTTAACCAGGGGATAGATCAAGGTTGTCACAATGACTCTGCCTCTACTGGAATTTAGTGGGTAGGGCCAAGGTTGGTAAACATCTGAGAAACCTGAAATAAGCAAAGAGGAAGAGGGAGAGTATTTTAGACAGGGAAAATGGAATGGGTAAAGGCATGGGGACATGAGAGAGGTAAGATTTTCAGAGACTTGCTCAACTAATGGCTTTATGATGATGGAATGGGAGGTGGGGTAAAGTGTCAAAGTTATTCAATTGAATTGAACTCAGTAAGGATCTACAGAGTGTCTTTTTGGAGCCTGAATAACTGCTAGATAATGGGGTAGAGAGAGAAAAAGCAAGATACCCTCCTTTGAGGATAAAACATGGCACAAATAAATTACAAAGCTGATTTTGATGAGTGCTAGAGAAAAGATAAGAGATCTATTCTCTGGAAGCAAGACTATAGCAGACCTTTAGAGATGATGTAATATTATTCATTCACTCTACAAACCGTTATTGAGCACTCTGTTAGACTGTTAGAATTATCATAGCATTTGGTGTCCTCTCCCTTTTTTTTTTTTTTTAAATCCTCACCCGAGGATTCTTTTTCATTGATGCTTTAGAGAGAGTAGAAGAGAGAGGGCAAGACAGTGAGAAATATCGATGTGAGAGAAGCACAGCAATTAGTTGCCTCCTTCAGGAGCCCCAACCTGGGCCTGGGCCAGGGAGGAGCCTGCAACCAGGTATGTGCCCTTGACCAGAATTGAACCTGGGACCCTTAGGTCCGCAGATCGACATTCTATCTACTGAGCCAAACCGGCTAGGGCTCCTCTTGGTTTTTCAATATGATTTTTCTACACTTGCAATCTAATTCTCAGTCTCTTAAATCTGGGCTGTCCTTGTTACTTGCACTGGTCAACAGAATATAGTGAAAGTAGCATTGCGTATATATAGCTTCTGAAGCTAAGCCTTAAGGAGCTTTGCAACTTTTACCTTCATTATTTGAGAACACTGGCACCACCATTTAAGAAACCCAAGGTATCGCCTAAACCGGTTTGGCTCAATGGATAGAGTGTCGGCTTGGGGACTGAAGGGACCCGGGTTCGATTCCGGTCAAGGGCATGTATCTTGGTTGCGGGCATATCCCCGGTGGGGGGGGTGCAAGAGGCAGCTGATCGATGACTCTCTCTCATCGATGTTTCTAGCTCTCTATCTCTCTCCCTTCCTCTCTGTACAAAATCAATAAAATATATTTTTTTAAAAAAAGAAAGAAACCCAAGGTATCTTGTTGGACAGGTCATATAGAGGAGATTCAAGGCACTTTAACCAACAGCTAACTGCCATCTTGGATTATTCAGCCACATTGAGCCTCTGAATGCAGCCATGTGAGTGACCAAAGGTGAGACCCAGAGAACTGTCCAACTAAGCCTAGCTACACTGCAGAATTGTGGGCCAATGCATGAGCCACTGCATTTTAGTATGTTTGTTATGCAGCAATAGACCACTGAAACAAGCTCCTACCATGGATCAGGCATAGAGGATATAGTTTTATTTTATATTTTTAAATCTTTATTGTTGAATTACAGATGTTCCCCTTTATTCCCCCCATTGCTCCCTTTACCCAAACCCCACCCCACCCAAGGCCTCACCATCCTATTATCTATGAGGATACAGCTTTAAAAAAGTTTCTACTCTTATATTCTTGTAGCAGAAGATAGACAATCAGCAAGAAAATAAATATGTAATGTCAGGTATTGATAGTGTTTTGAAGAAAAATAAAGAATGCTAAGAGGTTAGAGGGTACATCCCAAATAGCCAAAGCAATCTTAAGAAAGAACAAAGCTAGAAGCATCGTGCTCCTTGATTTTGAGCTATATTACAAAGCTATAGTAATCAAACCAGTATGATATTAGCATAAAAAACAAACACATAGATAGGTGGAATAGAACAAAAAGCCAAGAAATAAACTCATATACGCAGGGTCCTTTAACTTACAACAAAAAAGCTAGGAATATGCAATGGGGAAAGAACAGCGTCTTCAATAAATGGTGTTGGGAAAACTGGACAGCTACATGTGTAAGAATGGAACAGTGCACTATACACTATACCAAATAGCCCCAACCTGTGTTTCTCAGTAGTTAGAGCATCAGCCTGCATACCAAATGTTCACAGGTTCGATTTCCAGTCAAGGGTATGTACCTGGGTTGCAGATTCTATCCTGACCCATGTAAGGCATGTACAGAAGGCAACCACTCCATGTGTCTTTCTCACGTTGATGTTTCTCTCTATCACATTTTTTTTTCTCTCTCTCTTTCTCTCCCCTCTCTTTCCTTCTTTCCACTCTCTCTAAAAATCAATGGAACATATATGCTGGAGTGAGGATTAACAAAAATATTTAACTAGAAATGGATTGAAGATTTGAACATAAGACCTGAAACCATAAAATTCCTAGAAGAAAACAGGCAGTAAGTTCCTTGACATCAGTCTTGGTGATGCTTTTTTGGATCTGACACTTAAAGCAAAGGAAACAAAAGAAAGAATAAATAAGTGGGTCTATATCAAACTAAAAAGCTTCTACATAGCAAAGGAAACCATCAACAAAATGAAAACCCAAGCTACTTAATGGGAAAAATATTTTCAAATAACATCTGATAAGGGATTAATATCCAAAATATATAAAAAACTCAGAAAACTCAATAAAAGAAAAACCAATTGAAAAATGGGCAGAAGAATTGAATAGAGATCTTTCCAAAGAAAACATACAGATGGCCAATAAGTACCTGGATAGGTGCTCAAATTCACTAATCGTCAGGAAAATGCAAATCAAAACTACAATGATATATTACCTCATATCTGTTAGAATGGCTATCATCAAATGATAATAAATAATAAGTGCTGGTGAGGATGTGGAAAAAAGTTAACCATTGGTGAAGCCACTATGGAAAACAGTATGGAGTTTTCTAAAAAAAAAAAAAAAAAAAATTAAAACTAGCCCTAGCTGGTTTGGCTGAGTGGATAGAGCATTGGCCTGAGGACAGAAGGGTCCCGAGTTCAATTCTAGTCAAGGGCATATGCCTGAGTTGTGGGCTAGATCTCCCAGTGGGGGGTGTGCAGGAGGCAGCCTATCAACGATTCTCATCATTGATGTTTCTGTCTCTCTCTCCCTCCCCCTTTCTCTCTCAAATCAATAAAAATATTTTTTTAATTAAAACTAGAACTACCATATGATTCTGCAATTTCACCTCTGTATATTTATCAAAAGGAAATGAAAACACTAATTTGAAAAGATATAGGCAACCCATGATCACTGCAGCACTATTTACAATAGCCAAGATACCAAAACAACCTAATTACCCATCAATTGATAAATAAATAAAGAAGATGTGAAGAAAATATAATTTCAGTTTTTTTCAGCTATAGAAAAAGAATAAAATCTTGCAATTTGTAACAACAGGGATGGACCTTGAGGGCACTATGTTAAGTGAAATAAGTCAGACAGATAAAGAAAAATGCCACTTGATTTTTTATTTATATGTGAAATCTAAAAAACAAACTGAGCTCACAGACAGAGAACAAATTGGTGGTTGCCAGAGGCTGGAGGAGGGTAGGCTAAATGAGTGAAGGGGGTCAAAAAGTTTATTTTATAAACTTACAATTATAAAATAAGTCATTAGAAATCACTGTACAATGTGATTATTGTAGTTAATAAAACAGTGTTGCATATTTCAAAGTTGCTAAGAGAGTAGATCTTAAAAGTTCTCATCACAATGTCCAGCTGGCATGGCTCAGGGGTTGATTGTCTACCCATGAACCAGGAGGTCACAATTCGATTCCCAGTCAGGACACATGCCTGGATTGAGGGCTTGATTCCTGAGCCATGCCAGCTGGACATTGTGATGAGAACTTTTAAGATCTACTTTCTTAGCAACTTTGAAATATGCAACACTGTTTTATTAACTACAATAATCACATTGTACAGTGATTTCTAATGACTTATTTTATAATTGTAAGTTTATAAAATAAACTTTTTGACCCCCTTCACTCATTTAGCCTACCCTCCTCCAGCCTCTGGCAACCACCAATTTGTTCTCTGTCTGTGAGCTCAGTTTGGAGCATACAGGAGGCCGCCTGTCAATGATTCTTATCATCAATGTTTCTATCTCTCTTTCCTTCTCCCTTCCTTTCTGAAATCAATAAAAATAAATTTTAAAAAATTCTCATCACAAGAAAAAAATTCTGTAACTATGTATGGTAAAAGATGATACATAGATTTGTGGTGATCATTTCATGATATTTACAAATATTGAGTCATTTTGTTGTATACCTGGAACTAATATAATGGTATATGCCAATTATACCTCAATAATTTTTTAAAAATATATTTTATTGATTTTTTACAGAGAGGAAGGGAGAGAGATAGAGAGCTAGAAACGTCGATGAGAGAGAAACATCGACCAGCTGCCTTTTGCACACCCCCTACCGGGGATGTGCCCACAACCCAGGTACATGCCCTTGACCGAAATCGAACCCGGGACTTTTCAGTCCGCAGACCGACGCTCTACCACTGAGCCAAACCGGTTTCGGCTACCTCAATAATTTTTAAAACATTTATTTAAAAAGAGGGATTAGAAGATGACAGTTAATGACTAGAAGCTAAGGAGAAGAACTGCTATTTTAGAAAAGTAAATCCTTTGAAGAAGATATTAGTTTGTGGGGTTTTTTATAAAGATGGTTTTTATGCTTGATGACCCTCTAGAAACTATCAGTACATTTTTTCATGATTCTAACCCATATCTTTACAATGGCATTAAAATCCATTTATAAGATCATGTAAGAAACTTTAGAAGTCAGCTCATCCTATCTCATAAAATAAACTGAACCTCAGAGAATGTGTTATGTTATCTGTAATTTACTTATATCAAATATTATAATATATAACATATATGTTAAATATATATTAAAATATTTCAGATTAGAAAGTTTTGTATATGTGTGTTATTTAATTTTAGTGTAAACCTTGGTGGCTATTAGTTAATGTTTTAGTTACTCTAATAAGAATTATACACTCAAGGGTGGTTTGTTAGTGTCTGAGAAATTGTAATCAATAGTTCATATTCCAGTAGCAGCTACAAGAACTTCAGCTATCTCTATCTCCAATCAATACTTGAAGACTGTTAAATATGGCTAGATGTTAGATATGGTTTTTCATGTTTGAAATGAGTGGTGTCAAGATATGTGATTTGGCTAGAGTATTGTATGTATTGTACAGGCATCTCCATTCCTGACCAAGAGATGAGAATCGTGAGTGATGTTATGGGCTTAGGATTTATTCAGTCTTTTTCTCCCCATTTAGTAAAAGATCCTGTTACCTGATTCCAACTAGTAGGTGAATTACAAATATTCTGACTAAAATCCTGCTTGCTAGAATATTATCTTACTCACCTAAAGTACACCTTTCATGCAAAGTGTTTGGCAAAGTGTCTAAAAAGATCAAGAGCTGGGACTTTGTTGAGCATGCAAGTTGTATGACTGGTTTTGCCTGCTTGTTCATAAATATTTGAGCATGTGACATTTAAATGTGGGATTTGCTTTCATTGTAGCACACTCCTTGGTAGTAAGGTTTAGGGAAGGAATATATGACCCATCTCTCACTGTTGGAGGTTGCTGATATCTGCCCCTCACCCTACTGTCCTGGGTATTTAAAAATAATGGCTATAAGAAATGTTGTTGGGATTATTAGCTATCCATTTGAGAAAAATAATATTCCAACCCCACATATTTGTCTTTCTCTGGCTGACTTATTTCACTTAGCATAATACCCTCAATGTATTATGAGGTATTAGCATAATATTTTCCTCTCTAATTTAAAATGCCATCTTTTTCATTAACTAAATTCTAATAGATAGATAGAATTATCTATCTTATCTCTGCTGCGTCACTAATTTCTCCTCTATTGGATCATTTCCACCATGCCTTAGTATCTCTCATCTTTTTTTTTTTTTTTTAAATATGTTTTATTGATTTTTTACAGAGAGGAAGGGAGAGATAGAGAGAGCTAGAAACGTCAATGAAAGAGAAACATCGACCAGCTGCTTCTTGCACACCCCCTACTGGGGATGTTCCCGCAACTCAGGTACATGCCCTTGACCGGAATCGAACCTGGGACCTTTTAGTCCACAGACCGACGCTCTACCACTGAGCCAAACCGGTTTCGGCAGTATCTCTCATCTTAAAACACACATACACGCAAGCAAAACCTTTCCTTGACACCACATTTCTCTTCGACTGCCATTCCACTTACTCCTACTCATAGAAAAACGTCTGGAAAGTTTTTCTATATTTGCTTTTGCTGCTTCTTAACCTTCCATCCTCTCAGCATGCTCCAATCAGACTTTTAACTTCTTCATTCCACTGAAACTGCTCTTGTCAAAGCTATCATTGATCTCTAGCTTGCCACTTCTCTATTCTCACCTTATTTGACCTCTAGGAAGTTTTCAACATAGTTAACCACTTCCTTCTGGAAATATTTTCTTTTTTTTAAAATTTAATTTAAATTCTTTATCATTGAAAGTATTACATATGTCTCCTTTTCCCCCATTGACCTCTCCCTGGCCATTCTCCCCCAACCCCAGCACATGTCCCCGCCTCCCTACTGTCTGTGTCCATGGGTTATGCTTATATGAATGCATACAAGTCCTTTGGTTGATCTCTTACCGCTTCCTCCCACCCTCCTCTGCCTTCCTTCTGAGGCTCAATGGTCTGTTCCATGCTTTTATGCAACCAATCGATGTGTTTCTTTCACATCCATATTCCTGTCTTTCCCTTTCTCTTCTATTCTCTCTAAAAATCAATGGGAAAATATCCTTGGGTGAGGATTTAAAAAATAAAGGTAGGGTCTACATCCTCTTCCCTTGACTATGAGTGGGGTTGTGACTGCTTTTACTGGCAGTGTCTGGTATAAATGGTGGACGTGGGGCGAGAAGGGGAAAGGAACAATTGTAATAATATGAACAATAAAAATTTATTTTAAAAAAAATGTTGGACGTGATACAGTATGACTTCTGAGGCTAGGTCATAAAAGCCACTTTGCTCACTGCAACATTTTCTGGAAATTCTGATCAGCTATGTGAAGTCTGATTACTCTTGAGGTTGCTATGCTAGGGAGGCCACGTGTAGATGCTCCAGTTAACTGCCCCAGCCTACAAGTACAAAGGTCCTGTGCTATGGACTAAATATTAAGAATGCAGAAATAAGGGAGGATCCAAGATGGCTGCTCGGGTAGACACCTAATCGCAGCAGCACACAACAATTTCAATGGAATACAACTAAAATGTAGAGTGGACATCGCCCAGAGCTACAGGTAGTCGACTGACTGAAAATTCTACAACAAGAAGGAAATTGAAAACCAGAAGGAAAATCAGAGGAGCTGAAAAAAAGCCTAAGGTACGGAGACATGCTGCATGCTCGCACGTGCGTGGAGAGGTCGCAGCCGGAGAGGAGGAGAGGGCTGAGTGCTGCCTGGCGTTCCCTAGCAGGAAGGAAGTAAAACCCCCAGCCTGGGCTAAACCCCCGAACTGGCAGCGCTGACCCCCAGTTATGAGCCAGACCTTGGGGACCCAGGCTCCGGCGAGGGAGATGGGGCTGTGAGGCGGAATCCCAAGCGAGCAGCGAAAAGCAGGGCCCCCGGAGTCGTGCGCACATTATGCACAGAGGACTGAATGTTGACTCTGATGCTGGATTACCCTAGCGGGAAGAAACAAAGCCTCCGGCGGCGCTGAGCCTCAGTCCGGACTGCTCTGAACCCCAGTCCTGGACCAGACCCTGGGGACCCAGGCTCGGGCAGGGGGAGACGGGGCTGTGAGGTGGAATCCCAGGGGAGTGGTGAAAAGCGGAGCCCCCAGAGTCGCGTGCACTGCGCGCAGAGGACAGTCTGTTGACTCTGATCCTGGACTCCCCTAGCGGGAAGGAGAAAAAAAAAAAGCTCCAGACTGGAGGAATGCGACAGGGAGCAGGAGCCCCTGCCGGACACCAGCCAGCCGGGCGCCGGCAGGGAGCCGGGCGACGGGGCCCCCAGGTGGGGGTGCCCCTGAGCCATCAACCTCTGAGCGCGGGCAACGGAGCCAAGGCCGGGGGCTGCTTCCTGGGCGGCGCCGACCCCGGCAACAGGCTGGAGCAGCGCGGGAGCCCGCGGAGAACAAAGGAGTGCCACAGGCCAACCTGCTGAGCTCCCAGGACAAGGAGGAAGAAACCAAAGTTCTCAATGTGAAGAAATCAAGTGAGAGCAAAAGATAGTAAAATTACTTAAGAAAGAACACAAAGAAGATCTTGAAAATTCAAAGACTAAGTCAGAACTCAACTCACCAGCCAACATTGCAACATAAATGCGTTTAAAAAAATAAAAAAAAGGACAGACTGTTGGAACAGCGGCGGCCAGGCCTAGAGTGCCCAGGAACAAAGCAATGGCAACCGGGCCCTGAGCAGCAACAGCCAGGCCCCAGAGCAGCAGCAGCCAGAACCAGAGCAACAACAGCCAGCACTGGAGCAGCCAGACCTGGGGCAGTGGCAGCCAGGCCTGAGGCGGAGGCAGCCAAACCCAGGGAGGCCAGTCCAGGAACACCCAGACCCGGAGTGGCCGGGCCTGGAGAAGCCGGGCCCAGAGCAGCCGGGTTGGGAGCAGCCAGGTCCAGAACAGCAGTAGCCAAGCCCGGAGCATCCAGGCTGGGAGCGGCCAGACTCGGAGAGGCCGGACCCGGGGCAGCCGGGCCCGGAGCAGCCGCGTCTGGTGTGGCCAGGCCCGGAGCAGCGGCTGCCAGGCTGGGAGCGGCCAGGCCCGGAGCAACCGGATCTGGTGTGGCCAGGCCCGGAGCAGCGGCTGCCAGGCTGGGAGCGGCCAGGCCCGGAGCATCCGGGTCTTGTGCGGCCAGGCCTGGAGCAGCAGCAGCCAGGTCCAGAGCAACTAGGTCTGGAACGGCGGTGACCAGACCCGGAGCAGCTGGTTGTGGAGCGAACCAGAGCAACAGAGGCCAGGCCCAGAGCAGCCAGGCCCGGAACAGCTCGCTTCTCGCCTGCCCCTGCCCCACGGCTGCCTCTCAGACATGGCTGGAAACTTTTTGGGGAACTTGAGGGTCTGCTGAATCAAGTGATGAAGGCTTAGATCTGGATGTGTTGAGTTAGTATAGGGCTGGGGTGTTGATCTGTGAGTGCCTTGGGTGTGGCCTGGATGAGGCTGGTTGACCTATTTGGAGGTGTCTTTTGTGTGAAATGTATCATTGGGCATGTGGTGGTATTGTTGATATGAGAAAATGCTAAGTAACTGATTTACTATCTGAAAGGGGATTTATAATCGGGGAAAGGGAGGGAGGAAGAGACTGAACATAAACTGCACCTATGGATGAGGACAATGGGGGATGGGGAGGGGGCAGAGGGTGGGGTTGGAACCTGGTGGAGGGGGGAAGAAATGAGGAACCTTTGTAACAATATGAACAATAAAGATTGATTAAAAAAAAAAAAAGAATGCAGAAATAAATGAGGCAAGGTCCCTGCCTTCAAGATTTCCTGCTATATACGACTTCAAGATAAAAATTTAATTGTCTTCTCCCCCAAAAACATATTGCTTTGGTATCAGGGAGACTTCTCATTCTCCTATCCCTTCTCTTCCTCATGCTTTTCCTCAACCTCTTTCTCCATCTTTCCCATCTCCACCTGCTTCTCTGGCTCACTCTTGCAGTCCTATTACCTAGAACAGGTCTGCATCACTATAGGTAGGTATTCAATAAATAATTGCTGACTAAATCAAGTAACACACAAATCAATAAATACCTTCACATAACTTGATAGATCCTAAGGAACTACAAAAGTCTTCTGACCTTACATTTTCATCATCTCAAACATTCCTGAACACCTCCAGAGCCTGGAGCTCACTACTTCCTGAGAACCCCACTGTCCCAAGTCTTTTTAAAATTAGTTGCTTTCACCCAGCTAGTGTGGCTCAGTGGATTGAGCATTGTCTCATGCATCAAGAGGTCACTGGTTGGATTCCCAATCCAGGCACATGTTTCCAGCTCAATCCCATAGAGGGCATGCAGGAGGTCGATGTTTCTATCTCTCCCTCTCTTTATCTAAAAATCAATTTTAAAAAATAAAAATAAGTAAAAAATAATAAAATTAGTTATTTCCCACAACCTACAGATAAAGAAGGCTTGTTCAGAACTGGAGAGGAAGTCAAAAGGATTGGGCATTATTTTAACCTTTTAGAAGTTACAGCTACTCTGTTAGGTACTTTCTATTCATTATTTTCTTTGATCCTCTCAATAATCCTATGAAGCAGCTGAGACCCGTTTGGCTCAGTGGATAGAGCGTCAGCCTACGGATTGAAAGGTCCCAGGTTCAATTCCAGTCAAAGGCATGTACCTTGGTTGCAAGCACATCCCCAGTAGGGGGCGTTCAGGAGGCAGCTGAATGATGATTCTCTCATGGATGTTTCTAACTCTCTACTCTCTACCTTCCTCTCTGTAAAAAACCAATAATATATATATATATATATATATATTAAAAAAATAATAATCCTATGAAGCAATTAGTGTCATCTCCATTTTATAGACAAGGAAACTGAAGTTCAGAGAGGTGAGTGACTTACTCAATGTCACATGGCTTATAGAATTGAAATTTTAAAATAACAATATATAGTTGGAATTCTAGTCCAGGTTTATCTTATTCCCTAATTCATGTCTTTTTTTTTTCCTCTTGTCTTGAAGAGGAGAGAGAGAAATCACTTGTCCTAGCTTAAAAGTGTAGTATAAATGAAGGCTGAAAGTAGAAGCAAACATACCAATTGATTTGCTAGTCAAAGCCTCATACTTTTGTCCTCCTTACTAGCTCTGCCATCTCATTGACAGAAAAGGCAAATTCAGATATAGCTGCCAAATTTCTCTATCCCTGGCTCCTAGAGCATGAATATGTAAAAAGCTGCCAGCAAAATACAAGAGAGGCCACTTGTAGTAAACATTGTACTTTAGGTTTTGCAAGGGCTATTAAATGAGGATATAAAAGAAAAAGCATTCATATTGGAAAAGAAGAAGTAAAACACTCTCTATTTACAGACTACAGGATTTTACATATAGAAAACACTAAAAAAATACACACACACAACTAAACTGCTAGAGGTAATTAATTCAGTGAGACTGTAGAAACAAGATTAATATTAAAAAACCATGTTTTGCCTGGCCCGTGTGTCTCAGTGGTTGACTGTCTATCCATAAACCAACAGGTCCCCAGTTCAATTCCTGATCAAGGCACATGCCCAGGTTGTAGCTCAATCCTCCATGGGGGACATGCTGCTGAATGTTTCTCTCTCATCAATGTTTCTATCACTCTATCCCTCTCCCTTCCTCTCTATCTATAAAAAAAAAAAAGCAATAAAAACATATTTTAGCCCTAACCAGTTTGGCTTAGTGGTTAGCATGTCGGCCTGCAGACTCAAGGGTCCCAGGTTTGATCCCGGTCAAGGGCATGTACCTTGGTTGCGGGCACATCCCCAGTAAGGGGTATGCAAGAGGCAGCTGGTTGATGTTTCTCTCTCATCAATGTTTCTGACTATCTCTTTCCCTTCCTCTCTGTAAAAAATCAATAAAATATATATATTTTTAAAAACGTTTTAAAAACAAGTCAGTTGTTTTGAATAATCCAAAATGAAATTAAGAAAACAATTCTACCCTAGCCAGTTTGGCTCAGAGAATAGAGTGTCGCCTGCAGACTGAAGGGTCCCAGCTTCAATTCCAGTCAAGGGCACATGCCCAGGTTGTGGGCTGAATCCCCAATAGGGGTCATGCAGGAGGCAGCTAATCAATGATTCTTGTTCATCATCAATGTTTCTATCTCTCTCGCCCTCTCCCTTCTTCTCTGAAATGAATAAAAAGTATTTTTTAAAAGAAAACAATTGCAATTACATAACACCATGAAGAATAAAATACTTAGAAGTAAATTTAACAAAAAAAAAGTGTAAGATTTGTTCTCTGAAAACTACAAAACATTGTTGAAAGAAATTAAAGATAACCTAACTAAATGGAATATAATCCCGTGTTGATGGATTGGAATACTTAATATTGTTAAGATGGCACTATTTCCCAAACTGATCAATAGATTCAATACAATTCCTATCAAAATTCCAACTGCCTTTTGGGGGCAGCAATAGACAAGCTGATCCTAACATTCATATGCAAATACAAGAGACCCAGAATAACCAAAACAATATTGAAAAAGAAGAACAAAGTTGGAGGACTTATACTTCCTGATTTCTTTTTTTAAGAAGGAAAGTGTTCCCACTTTCTTTTAAAAAATATATACTTTTATTGGATTCAGAGATGAAGGGAGGAGAGAGAGAGAGAAACATCAATGATGAGAGAGAATCGTTGATGGGCTGCCTCCTACAACCACCACACTGGGGGCAGAGCCCGCAATCTGGGCATGTGCCCTAACGGGGAATCAAACCATGACCTTCTGGTTCATAACCATTGAGAGACACTGACTAGGCAATATACTTCCTGATTTCATGCTTAATACAAAGCTATAGCAATCAAGATAGTGTGATACTGCCCTGGCCAGTTTGGCTCAGTGGATAGAGCATTGGCCTGCGGACTGAAGAGTCCCAGGTTCCATTCTGGTCAAGGGCACATGCCCGGGTTGTGGGCTCAATTCCCAGTAAGGGGCGTGCAAGAGACGGCCGATCGATGACTCTCTCTCTTTACAGATGTTTCTATCTCTCTCACCCTCATTCTTCCTCCCTGAAATCAATAAAATATTTTTTTTTAAAAGTGTGAATTAACATAACAGTAGATATAAGATTGACAGAATAGAATTGAGTGTCCAGAAATAAACCCTTACATTTACAGCTGATTGATTTTTGACAAGGGTGCTAGACCATTTGCTGGGGGAAAGAATAGTCTTTAACAAATAGTGTTTGGACAATTGGGTATCTGTATACAAAAAAACTGAATTTGAGCCTCTACCTCACATCTTCTACAAAAGCTAACACAAAGTAGATAAAAAACCAAATGTAAGAGCTAAAACTATAAAACTCTTAAAAAACAGCATAGAAATAAATCTTTATGACTTTGAATTAGGTTTCTTAATAAACAAAAAAAGCACAAATAATCAAAAGTTGGACTTCTAAATTAAATTTTTTGGTGCTTCAAAGAACACCATAAAAAAGTAAAATGACAACCCACAATATGGGAGAGAAGTTTTGCAAATTATATATTTGATAAAGGACTTAATATCTAAAAGGTATAAAGGACTCAAGCTCCTACAACTCAATAATAAAAAATATAGATTATTCAATTTTAAAAGAGGATTTGAATTGACATTTCTTCAAAGATATACAGATGGCCAATAGGCACATAAATAGATGCTCAACATCATTTGTCCTTAGGGAAATGCAAACCAAATTCACAGTGAGATAACACTTCATGCCCATGAAGATAGCAATAATAAATCTAAAAATAACAAGTGTTGACAAGAGTGTGGAAACGTTAGAACCCTCATACATTGCTGATGGGAATATAAAATAGTATAACTACTATGAAAAAAAAAAAAGTTCCTAAAAAAGTTAAACAGACTTACCATATAACCCAGCAAATCTACTCCTAGGTATAAACCCAAATGTAGGAAGCAGTTATAGGGTTAAGCCTCATACTGACCTGCTGGCAAAGCCGCAAACAAGTCCCAGCTTGGAGGGCACAGTCCTCTAAGCATCATTAAGCTTAATCTTGTAACTTCTCCCTACATCTTTCCTGGGTAGCTCCTGGGCTGTGGGAGGGGCAGCAGGTTCTGCCAAAACAAGTGAAACAAGAACATTGTAAATTACCTTGTTTGTCCCTGATTATAAATAAAGCCTCAGCCCTTTGCAGTCTGGATCTGTTCTGTGGCCTCAGCCAAGCACAGAAGATCCACTTAGACCCAGCTTTTTCTCTTTGTCTATCATTTCTCCATCCTTTGTCCCCCCTGCTCAGGCTCGCCAAACCCTTGGCTATGCTGGCACGGCACACCCAAAAGAATTTAAAACATACGCACACAAAAACTTGAACATGAATGTTCATAACATTAGTACTATAGCCAAAAAGTGGTAACAACCAAATGTCCATGAACTGATGAGTAGATAAGCAAAATATGGTATATCCTCAACCACAAGAGCAAGGCTGGTGATTGCGTAGGAGCAGGTGGACAGAAATTTCATTTGGATGGCAGGAGGTATCTCTTGGCAAGTTGGTCTAGTTCATTCATGTTTAATGCAAGTCCCTGTCCTCCTCAGCCAGAGTGGCTCCTCTTCAGCTTCCATTTAAGATTTCTTTTCAATTACGGGGTCCCTAGCTAAAGAAGAAGAAAACCCTGGCCTGATAGATCAGCTGCAAAGAAGTTTATCCTTAACTTCCAGGCGCCAGATTTGTGGAAAGTTAGTATAAGGAGAGACTGTTGAATCAGAACATGGATAAATCAGCAGTCCAGACAAGCATTGGAGTGTCACAAGCAGTGTGGGTGGCCGGAGCCCTGCCTTCTGGCACAGTGTCCACTAGCGAGGCTCCTTTTGGCTTCATCTGGGGAGCATTCGAAAAGTTCAGTTCCGTTCATAAACTTCACGGAGCAGGTCCTGGCTCTCACTCCCCAATGGGTGAGCAAAGCCCTTGTCCCCAGCTGGCTTCCGCACAGGATGTGTAAACATGCTCTGTCCTTGACAGCTCTAGTGTCCGCCCCCCCCCTTTTTTTTTTTTTCGTTAATCCTCACCCAAGGATATTTTTCCATTGACTTTCAGGAAAAGTAGAAGAAGAGAGGGAAAGATAGTGAGAAACATCAATGTAAGAGAAACACATCAATTGATTGCCTCCTGCTCGCACCCTGACCAGGGTTGGGATTGGGGTCCACTCCCCTCTCTTGTACTGAGCTGAGATCTTGAGCTCACTGTCTCTCAAGGAACAACAAAAGCAGAGTGGGCAGCTTTTAGCTATGGGAAAGGAGAATAGGGAAGAAGATTAGTAACTACTGGGCACTTACTCTGTGTCAGAGACAAAGGGATATGCACATATATGATTTAACTTCCTCAAGACATCCTTAAGCCGTAGGTGAAGAGACTTGTCCCAGGTACTTGAAGTTAGTATATTGTGAAACTGGGATTTGAACTCCGGACCATTTGGTTCTAAAATCATGGCTCACTGGTTGAACGTTGACCTATGAACCAGGAGGCCACGATTTGATTTCCCATCAGGGCACATGCCCGGGTTGCAGGCTCAATCCCTAGTTTGGAGAATGTAGAGGGTAGCCAATTGATGATTCTTTCTTATCATTGATGTTTCCAGTTCTCTTTCCCTCTCCCTTCCTCTCTAAAATCAATAAAAATATATTTTTTAAAAATAATAAAATCTGTGCTCTGGAGAAGCTGGAAGTTTACGTCTACTGGACCAGTTCTAGTTCCCACTGTTTATACAACTTGCTCGTTCATTCATTATTCATTCCATTAGTTTCCCTGAGTAGGCATTTGGTGCCAGGAAATATGGTAGGCAACAGAGACACAAGCCTGAATACCTGAACAAGGCATAAGCCCTGCTCTAAAGAATTTACAATGTAATAGGAGCCAGGCCTGGACTAAGACATAAGACCAGGAGCTGAGTTAATTACTCCACCAAGTGAGGTCCTGTGGTGGTTCAGCCAGATGACAAGTAGTTTTTATTTTTTAATCTGGATTTTTTCTTTATTGATTAATGTATTATATATGTGTCCTTACCCCCTTTTTTGCCCTCCCCCACTCTCCCACTCATGCCCTCACACCCCTGGTGTCTGCGTCCATTGGTTAGGCTTATATGCATGCATACAAGTCCTTTGGTTGATCTCTCCCCCTTACCACCACTCTCTTCTACCTTCCCTCTGAGGTTTGAAGGACTGATCAATTCTTTCCATTTGCAACAGCATGGATGGAACTGGAGAGCATTATGCTAAGCGAAATAAGCCAGTCAGAGAAAGATAAATATCACATAATCTCACTCCTTTGTGGAATATAATGAACAGCATAAACTCATGAATAAAAACAGATCCAGAGACAGCCAAGTGTTCTTTTTAATTTTTAAAAATATATTTTATTGATTTTGTACAGAGAGGAAGGGATAGAGATAGAGAGTTAGAAACATCAATGAGAGAGAGTCATCGATCAGTTGCCTCTTGCACACCCCCTACTGGGGACATGCCCGCAACCAAGGTACATGCCCTTGACTGGAATCGAACCCGGGTCCCTTCAGTCCCCAAGCCGACGCTCTATCCATTCAGCTAAACCGGTCCCGGCTGCTTTTTTTTACAGAGAGGAAAGGTAAGGGAGAGAGAATTAGAAACATCAATGAGAGAGAAACATCAATCAGCTGCCTCTTGCACACCCCCTACTGGAGATATGCCCACACCAAGGTATCGCCCTTGACCAGAATAGAACCTGGGACCCTTGAGTCCACAGACTCAATCCACAGCTCTATCCACTGAGCCAAACCAGTTAGGGTGACAAGTGGTTTTTTATAGGAGACTGAGAACTCAAGGTTTGATGTAATGGGCCAAATATTTTGCCAGTTCTCTACCCACCCACCCCCACCCTGTCCTGTAGATGTGTATGGTGTGAGCAGCCACCATCAGAGGGAGCTTAGGGGGAAGTGGTATTCTGGGGCATTGCTTCTCAGCCACAGCAGGAAGTGGAGGGAGGGCTCGCTGAATAGGCTGAGGTTTAGGGGTGTTTATTAAAACTTTGGTTTCGGAGGGCTTAGTCAGAAGGGACTTCAGGAAGGGGGCAGTGGGTGCCTGAGTGGGAGTGAGTTTTGGAGTGAGAATGTGAGTGATCAGAGTGTTCAAGAATGACAGGGTGAGAGACTGAAGCATTGCAGACCAACTGAAACTGGAGTAAGTATAGTTCATACCCTGCCTGAGGCTATTTTCAGTACAGGAAACAAGCTACCGTCTCTGCTCATGGTACCAGATAGAATATGGAGAAACTCTGTTAGGAAGTGGGAGCTGGAAAGGCAGCCTCAAACCAGGCTGGAAGCCACCAGCACTGTTTCCACTGTGGGGGGAATTTATCCTGAAGTGTAGAAGAAGGGAGATGGTTGCTAGGTTCTACTCAGAACTTGACCTCTACTTGTTTTTAATTTTTTTACCCTCTTAGCTCTAAACTGGTTTGCTATTTAGTGCATAGTTCCTCCTCTTCAAATTTTCTGTCCCCTATTATTTTTTCCAGTTAATAGCTGGTTTCACAGAGAAGTGGCATGATGCTATAGAAAGAACTTGGGAGTAGAATCCAGTCACTGGGTTAAAAGTCCCAATGCTATACCCAGGCAGGGATGGAATCAGCAGGATTAGGATGCAGGTTATAGAACCCCCAATTTTTTCATGCTTCACTGCCCTATCATATAATGCAGAGCCTGACATCCTTAACTCCCTTGAGCTTCCGTTTCCTCACTTTCCTTAATACTATCTGCCTTATAGGTGGCTAGAAAGATTCAATGGCCTGTGAAGCCCATAATACAGTGCCTGACCATGGTGTGCCCCTAACGTTTTTTATCATTACATACAAATATTATTTGCCGGTATGGCTACACATTGTAGATGCTCAAATGAATAGTGCACTACACATGTTATGGGCTAAATTGGGCCTCCCTCCAATCCCCAAAACCCACAGGTTGAAATCTTAATCCTCAATACCTCAGAATGTGACTGTATTTGGAGATAAGATCTTTAAAGAGGCAATTCAGTTAAAACAAAGAGGCAATTAAGTGAAGGTAGACCCTAATCCATTATGGGAGAGGGAGATAGAAATAGCAATGATTAGAGAGAATCATTGGTCAGCTGCCTTCTGCATGCGCCCCCCACACTGAGGATCCAGCCTCAACCCCTCCCGGGAATAGAACCCTGAACTCTTTGTTCGTAGGTGGATGTTCAATCACTGAGCTACACCTGCTGGGCACACTGCCTTTTTTAAACTAGTGGACAGAGAGCTCCCCCATTTTGCTGACTAGGAACTGCTTGTTGACCTGTAGTCCTGTGTTCTCCAACTCAAAGTTCCAATTAAAAGCCCCAAAGAGGCTGGGCCTGCTGAGCTGATCATGACTCCCAAGGACCCTGCTCCTTTAGCTCTTGGCTGCTAAGGTGAAGTCATCAGCGAAAGCAAGACTTTTCTGTTTTGAGTGACTTGCTGACCAGGCGCTTGTCATGGGACCAATGAGAGAATGAATGCATCATTCATCATTCATCATGGTCCATTCCGTGGTGCTTCCTGGCTGCACTTGGAGGGATGGGCAACTGGGCACGAGGTGTTGGATGAAGAAACGGCGGGAAAGTGCTGCATCTGTGGTGACTGGTGTTCTCTGTCCCGGGACAGCGGAGAAGGGGGACCCTGACAGAGGAAAAAGAAGTGGTCTGAGGTGGGAGGAGGGAGAGGTGCCGGGTGTGTGAATCTCAGGACACTTTCACGGGCAGAGCGGAGGCTGTGTCTGTGGACCAGCGGGATCTGGAATCCTGATCTTTCGAGGACACTGTGGCAGCAGCGGCTCTGGGAAGATGGCACGCAGCCCCTCCAAGCCGTGTGCCCGGGATGGCTGTCCTGGGCTGGCAGGGCAGTGCGGGCGGGCGCGCGCGCACACAGGAACACGGCACGTCCTCGGGGCACTGCCCCCTCCAGCGCGCACGCCCGGTCCCAGCCACGCCTCCTGCCTCCGCGCAGGGCTCGGTGGACCCGGCCCCCCGGGCCGCGCACGCCCCCTCTGCGAGCCGGGACCCCGGACCCTTGACGGACGGCGCGCGCCCCGCGCCCCGCGCCCCGTCCCCACCCGCCGGGCGCGCGCAGGCTCCCGCGCCCGCTCAGGCTGGCGGCGGCGGCGGCGGCGGGGATTGTTTTTGTTGTCGCTGAGGCCGGAAGAGCCGCGGGAGCCGGGTCCCTGTCTCCGGGCCGGGCGCCACCGCCGCAGCCCCCCGCCCAGCGCCCGCGTCCCCGCGGCGCCCCTTCTCAGCGCCAAGATTCCGGAGATCAAACGCTCCGAGGCGGCGGCGGGGCCCGGAGCGGGAGGCGCCGGGGACCCGGGCGAGGCGGCCCCCGCCGCCGCCATGGAGGCGCTGGGACCAGGTGAGCGCGCTGGGGCCAGGCCGGCTTAGGGCCCGGGACAGACGAGTGGGCGGGCGGGACCGTCGCTCTCGGTCGCCCCCGTCGGCTCGCTTGCACCCTCCCCGGGTTCGGGTCGTCAGGCCCTGGGGAACGGGACCGGTGCCCCATTGCACAAGGCGGAGGAAGCTGACCCGGGCCTCCGGGGGCGGGACGCGCCCCAGCTGGGAGAGAGGAGCCCGATCTCTGATGTCTGAGGGCGGGAGGCCCAGAAAGGTGACCCGCGCCCCAGGTAGAGGGGAGACCTGACCCAACCTCAGGGAGGTGGTTGAGATGAGGCCAGTTTGGGCCTCCGAAGGGACGATTTGTGCCTGAACTCGGCGAAGACTTGGCCTGGACTGGACCGCGAAGGTTTTTCACCTCCTTCTAGGGGTATTCTTGATTTGGGGCTGCAGTCCTATTTTGTTTTGCACTGGCAGAGGTCCAGATCCTTAGATAAGGAATACCCCATGCCCTGAAGGCCAAGGAGCAAAGTGCTCACCCTTTCTGGAAGTCCCTGAAGTCTCAGGGAATAAGGTCCTATGCCTCTACCTGTCAGCCTGTGTGACAGTCCCAGAGTGACTGACAGGCGAGTTAGCAGCCAGCCGCTCCAGCACAGGCTTTGATGCTGCATTCTCTTCTAACTGGGTTCTGAGTGGTTGCGAGGATCAAATGAAGGAGAAAGTGCTTTGGAAACTCATTTCCTATCACTGTGAATGGCTTCTGGCTTTCTCTCCCACTCTGCCCTATCCTGAGGAAACGTTCCAGGATGTAACAAGTGGCCTACAGACTGCAGCCTGGTGCTCTCACCTCCACCCTCAACAGGTTTCTAATAACTTTGGCTAAGAAGGACAGGGTGTAGGGGCTGTGATAGAATTAACTTTAATATCCAACTTTGTCTACATAGCGGACTTAGTTGTAGAGCTTTTCATTTTTTCTCTGGTGCATAGAAATTCACTTTACCGTTTGAGTTTGGAAACTTTGTAGGCTTTTTTTTTTCCTCCTTAGAACTTGTTCATATCACTGAATGACTTAATTTTACCCTAATTAGCTGCTTAAACTATTTTTTTAAAGCCTTTATAATAAAATTTCACATGCCTTTTAAAAATAAATTGCTTTTGTAACATTAATATTATTTGGTAAACCTCAGAGTGAGTGTTATGCAGGGTTACTTCAGCTATCGCCTCTGGCTAAAGGCATGACCAAGCCTTCGGGAATGCAACAGCAACAGACTTCTGTTCGAATCTAATCTAGTAATTTAATAGTTGTATAACCTTGGGCAAGTTACTTAATTCCTTTGAACTTTCATTTCCTCGTCAATAAAATGAAGTAATAATAATAATGTGCTGCCAGATTGTTGTGAGACTGAAATGAGATAATGTATGTGAGAAGTCTTATTGTAGAAGAGACCAATGCATTTGAGATACTTACAAATGTTCTGCCCTCCCTCCCCTGCTAGTAACTCATAATTGAAGCAACTGTTGCATATATGAGCTGGTATTGAAAGAGACTATGTAATTGTGTGTACAAACTGAATTTCATGGAAAAGATCAACCTGTTGGTGGTAGGAACGTCCCAGGGATTTTTTGTTTGTTTGTTTATTTGTTTGTTTGTTTGATTTTAGCTTTCGAAGCTTTAAGGACCTATCAGTAAGTTCACCCAGGATTATGGAAAATTAATTCTCACTGACCACATTTAGAAGATGCTCAAGAATAAGCCAAAATGTCACATAGATATTTTCTGTTGACTGGAATATTTTCTTGTCGGTCCTCTAGCAAGCTCCTTTTTTGGTGGCACAGTATCTTGGAAACCAAAAAAAATAACAAGAAGCTGCATGCCAAGCATAGAATCAGAGCAAAGGGAGTTGGTAGTCTTGTGGGATATTTCACCCAGGTTGCTTTAGAACCTAGAGAAGCTTTCCTGCTTCTTTGTTAAAGCAAGCCGATCTAGAGCTCCGTGCCCTCCTCACTTCAGTAATCATTGGCGCCTTCTTAGTTTTGCTCTGCTCTGCCCTCACCCCATTTTGGTTTCTGGCAATAATAACTTGGAAATATATTTAATTAGAATACCATTTGTTTTGATTATAGGGGTGATAACTTTTATTTTTACAGTGCTTCACAGTTTGGAAAGTGCTTTCATAGCTATTAGCTCATTTGATCCTCTGTGAGGTGGGCAAGGCAGGCATTATCCCCATTTGACAGATGAGAAAAGAGGTGCAAAGTGGTGAAATGATGATGAGTCTGGGTCATTTAAGGCTAACTTTATTCAATCTATGTTGTTATATTTGTTTCCTTTTTGGAAGGTGTAATTATCAGACTTGTCACCAAATGTTTGGGATGCCCCCAATATAAAGCCCAGGTACCTTTGAGCACTGTAATATTTATGCAGATACAATCTACTAACTAGGTACAATCTACTAACCTACATTTATTGAGTACTTACTATTATTATGAGACACTGTGTTAAGCCTCTGATGTATGTTATCTCACGGGATTCTCACAATAACCTTAAAAGATAGATGCTATAGTTACCACATAGTCCCCATTTTATAGATAAAAAAACTGAGGCACAGAGGCCCAAGGTCATGCAGGTAGGGAGTGATAAACAGAATTGAAACCCAGGCAGTTTAGTGCCAGAGTTATAGCCACTGTTTTTTCTTTATAAGTAGTTTGCTAACCTCAGAGAAACCAGCTTTTGGAGTGGAAAATTTTAGAATATAGTTTTCTAAATAAGTCTTCTAAACTTATTAAAAGAAATGATCAGTCACCTTCTGACTTTTCTTTCTTGCCAAAGAAAAGAAACATGCTATTTGGTTTTCTCCACTTCTTAATCCCTTTTCTTTCATTTCCTCTGCCTCTGTCCCTTTGGCATCAAGTAGTTTAGAGAGGCAAAAATACCATTGGGGAAGAAAAGGCGCTGGACCTGGATTCTACTCACAATTTAAAATCAAAGTCATGCCAAAACCCGTTTTGCTCAGTGGATAGAACATCAGGCTGCGGACTGAAAGGTCCCAGGTTTGATTCTGGTCAAGGGAAAGTACCTTGGTTGTGGGCACATCTCCAGTAGGGGGTGTGCAAGAGGCAGCTGATTGATGATTCTCTCTCATCGTTGTTTATAACTCTCTATACATCTCTCTTCCTCCCTGTAAAAAATCAATAAAATATATTTTAAATAAATAAATAAATAAATAAATAAGTAAATAAATAAATAAAATTGAAGTCATGCCCTGGCCGGTTTGACTCAGTGGATAAAGCGTCGGCCTGCAGACCCAAGAGTCCCAGGTTCCATCCCGGTCAAGGGCATGTACCTTGGTTGCGGGCACATACCCAGTACAGAGTGAGCGGGAGGCAGCTGATCGATGTTTCTCTCTCATCATTGTTTCTGACTCTATCCCTCTCCCTTTATCTCTGTAAAAAAATCTGTAAAATATATTTTAAAATCAAAGTCATATGTCCTTTGACCCAAATTTCTATCATCAAACTGGATTTAATTCTACTTTATGATATAATGATTGCTTAAGTGTATGTTGGGATATGCATGGCTGATTTATTGGTATGATTTGATTCCGGGTGCCTATCACCTCTGATTTTATTTATTCATTATCGCTTACTTTGTTTGTAAATATCTTATCATACCCAGAGTAGATCCCCTTGTACACCAGAGGTGGATCTCTATTCTAAGCAATAATAATATTTTTAGGATAAATTATGTTTTAATGAAAAATAATTGTCAGTTCTTGGGTTTTAGGAATGACTGGGTCTCTCTTTAGTTTCTATTTGGAACTGCTACAAGTGATCAGTTCAACATTTATTGAATTTCTACAATTTTCTGGTCATTGAATTAGATCTTGAGGAGATAACAATGAACTGGAGGTCCATGTCTTCTAAGTTTACAGTCTAGTGGAGGAGACCAAGTCATTTAGCAGGTTATTTTTATGTGCTTGTTCCAAGTGCTCCCTTATACAGAGCATCTTGGGAACAAAGAGGATGCATCCTCCAGCCTGGGAGATTCTGAAGGTTTTCCAAGGAGATTACACCTGGCCTGGGTTTTGAAAGATGAGTAGAATTTAGGGGATGAATGAATAATGAATTTAATATGTGAAAATATTTCAGTACTTGAAGAATTAGTATATGGTGATCTGTCAACACAGAATTCATTAAAGTGTTCCTAAGTGATCTTGGACCACACAGCTTCTTGCATCAATGTTTTCTTTCCTGAGTGAATTGTCTTTGTTCTTGGCGAAATGCCATTGCAATAAAAGAACCTGTTGTAACTTTCCATTGTAATCATAGCTCACTTTACTGAACACCCATAGCAGGAAAGATGTATATTTTGTAGGCCAGTGTCCACTTGACATTATCATAAAAAAGAAATAAGGTTTTTTTCTAGACAAATATTTCCCAGACTGTGTTTCCCCAAACCTACATGTCAGTAGCACTCCCCCCCTCCCCCCAAGGGTGACAATTAAAAATATCTCCAGACATTTGCCACGTTTCCTGTGGGACAAAATCTCCCCTGGGAAGAAAACTGGTTTAGACTGTGAGTTCTTGAAAGCAGAGGCTGTCTTTTTCCTGAGTCCACTGTGCAGATTAGACATGTAATCATGAATCAATGTTTGGTAAATAAATAAATAAACTAAACCTTATGATCAGGAAATATCAGATTGCACAGATTCTAAAACTATCAGGTTATAAACAGGGAGATTTAGCATTATTGGTATTGTTTCACTATCTAAATTAGTAAGTAAATTGATAAATATAGCTGCTGTTTAACCTCCACCTGTCCATACAATTTACCGTAATGTACGCTAATTTGTGGAAGATTAGTGGATCATCTCCAGCCCAAACATGATGATGGTACCCAGAAAAATGCATATAGTCGTGTGAGCCTATTTATATATAGATCTACTAATGTTCATAAAAGGTTTTTCTACGGTGGCTGACATCTGAGAGGAGTTCATCATACTATCTCATGTTGATGTTCCTCATATTCAGAATAATGACAGCATGGTAAAATATTAGAAATCTAGAGAACCTTAGGTCAAAAGACACCCCAAACTCTTTACATCATATTAAGTTTAGTAAATAATATGACCTTGTTCATTGTAGCTATAATCAACATCATCGTCATGAAGGGAATAGTATCCTTCAGGACCAAGTAGCACATTGAATGTCTTTCCATCTCTTCAGGACCTCCAACCAGCCTGTTCCAGCCACCTCGTCGTCCTGGCCTTGGAACTGTTGGAAAACCAATTCGACTGTTAGCCAATCATTTTCAGGTTCAGATTCCTAAAATAGATGTGTATCACTATGATGTGGATATTAAACCAGAAAAACGGCCTCGTAGAGTCAACAGGTAAGGATCAGAAAGACTAGACTTCCATACCAATGCATATAACTTAGTTATTGTGTATCGTACTGTTCTCTAATTCTTTCAGCACGCAGGCTTTGTTTTTCTCTAAGGTAAGTTTCTTTGCTGTCTCATACTTTGTAATCCTCCACAGATTCTAGCATCATTGTTCAGTCAGTAAATACTTATTGAAGGAAGAAGAGAGGTCACTATTTCATTGTCCAAGGGTAGCAGAAATTTATAAAAGTAGGTGAAGACATTAGTGTCGATGGGAAATAGAACTACCTGGAAGTTCAAATTTTATTATTAAGTGTTGGTAATGGACATGATAAAAATTTGTGTAATTATTAAGTGTTGGTAATGGACATGATAAAAATATGGATCATCTTGGAGTATTGAACAAAGTAAGCTGAGAGAGAAGTTCTGTTTAATTCCAGCATTACCCAAGAGGGGTCTGGAAAAGGTGATTTGAGTATTGTGGATTTAAGTATTTACCAAGCATGAAGTCATAGTCCTGTAGTAGATATTCTTACAGGGTGCTGAGAACACCCACTTTCCTTTTCTCTGTTTCCATACTTTGATATTCAAACACTCTTTAATATTAAGATTCTTGCTTTTCTAAGGATGCTCTTGCTATCACTAACATTGGTAACTCGCAGCACCCAACTTTTCATTGATTCTAGCATTCCAAAATCTCACAGACTCCTTCTTAAACTGCATACTGCATTTATTTCAGGACCTGGATTCAGTGTGATCTGGCATATATGCATGAACACTTAAGGAAAGCTATACATGCTTGATTGAGAGAAAGGCTTTCATGCTAAAAGGGAAGAAAATACATTGGTAACCTTTAGGAATGAGGATATTTCACAACATTCCCTTCTCTACACTGATTGAGAGCGCTTTGGAATAAAACAAGACAGTCTGAAGAATTATAAATAGCCAGCATTAGTCAAAGGGGTCAACTTACTCCTTTGAGAATGATGCATCTTAGGTTTATTGATCCTTAGGTTTCTGAATTTCTGCCCAATTTCTTTTCCAAAACTAGTATACTTGAATAAGGACATATATTTGAAACAAACTTATCATCCTATATAATAAAAGGCTAATATGCAAATTGTCCCTTGACTGGGAATTCAACCAAGGAGTGGGGCCAGCCAACTGCCCTAGGCCCACCCAGCCGGCCCCACCCCCAATCCAACCTGATCCAACCACCCACAGCTCCTCCTCCCAGCTAACCTGCCAGTTGGCCCAATTGGGGCGGGCAGGGTAAGGCAGGCCAGCCAGACACCACCTGTGCATGAACTCATGCACTGGGTCTCTAGTTCAATTATGAACTTGCTATGCTTAGATACCTAAGAGAGGTTATTCTTTCTTATAAGGCTATGTTTATCATAGGGGAAGAATTTGGAAAGCAGGAGTGTGAGAGGATGTCATCAGTTTTATCTCTTTCCTTCTATTCCTCCCTTTTGTTATCTTGGAGTTGCTTGTGTTTCCTTGTTGCTGTTAAATATATACATATTATTGATTTCAGAGTGGAAAGAAGAAGGTGAGAGAGATAGAAACATCAATGACGAGAGAGAACCATCAATTGTCTGCCTCCTGCTCACCCCTGGGTATTGAACCTACAACCCAGGCATGTGCCCCAACCTGGAATCTAGCCGTGACTCCTGGTTCTTAGATCAACACTCAACAACTGAGCCACTCAATAGGCTGGGCCTATTAGCAATTTTTTTAATTAGTTGAATCAGTGGTCACTCTAACGCTTATATTTTCTAAGGGCTTTTGAACTGAATTTAGATGAGTAAGGTCTGATGATAGTTTCCTTACCATTCACCATTTTTCAAAGCTAACCTCCACTATCTCCATTACCGTTAAGGGAGGTAGTAGATACAATGGTGCGGCACTTCAAGATGCAGATATTTGGTGATCGGCAGCCTGGCTATGATGGCAAAAGAAACATGTACACAGCACATCCACTGCCAATTGGACGGGATAGGGTAAGTGTTAACAGCAAGAAATGTTTACTAAACTTAACATGTAGTAGTAATTGCATAGGACAAAAATGTTTCCTTTTCTAATAATTCAATTCTTAGTTGTTTCTCATAGTGATGATAGGTCCATATTGTCTTGTCCTTAGCTAATCGATAATTGAATGAGATGAGCATTAGAATTTAAGTTAACTGCACTACCTTTATATGTATTCTAGATTTCTCACATTGTTAAAGTTCTACCTGAATCTGAACAATGGAGTTTTTATAAATTGTAGCATGTTGTATAGCACCCACTTATGAAAGTATTCATAATACCACAGTAACTTTTTATTTATTTATTTATTTTAATAAACCTTTATTGTTCATATTATTACAGAAGTTCCTCATTTTTCCCCCCTCCAGCAGGTTCCTACCTCACCCTTTTCCCTTTCCCAGGCCCCCGTTGTCCTCATCCATAGGTGCACAGTTTATGTTCAGTCTCTTCCCACACCCCCCATTCCTCCTTTCCCTGAGAATCATCAGTCCACTCCCCTTACATACCTCTGATTCTATTATATTCAATAGTTAATATAGTTCATCAGGTTTTTTAATTCCCTTGGTTTTTAGATTCACTTGTTGATAGTTATGTATTTGTTGTTCATAATTTTTATCTTTATTTTCTTTCTCTTCCAAAAGAACCCCCTTCAGCAATTCATATAATTCACAGTAACTTATTAAAATACTTATTTTTAAAATTAGAAAAGCAATATGCAACTGTATACTCATTATAAACTTATTTAGTCAACCTAGAAATGCTGTGGTTTCCTGACTCTCCACCTGTCCTCAATCCCATTTTCCTTTTCAGAAGAAACTAATAGCTTGGTGTGTATCCTTTCAGATGTTTTTATGTGCATTAGCTATTTATGCATTTATTTATGTACATTATTATTTATTTGCATATTGATCTGATATATTTTTCCATTTAATAATAGGCCTAGGAAATCTTTCCATTTCTGTACATTTAAATCTACCTTACTATTTTTTTTATTAAAATTTTTTATTGTGATGAAGTGTATATAATATAAAATTTACTATTTTAACCATTTTTACATGTACAATTCTATGGCATTATTAGTAAGTATATTCACATTTTGTGCAATCATGACCACTATCCATCTCTAAAAATGTTTCATCATCCCAAACTGAAATTCTGTACCCATTAAATAATAACTCCCCATTTCCTCCTCCTCCAGTCTCTGGTAACCACTATTTTACTTCCTGTCTCTATGAATTTGACTATTCTAGGTACATTTCATCTAAGGGGAATCACACAATATTTGTCATTTTGTGTCTGGCTTATTTCATTTAGCATAATGTTTTTTGAGGGTCATACATTTTGTTAGCATCTACCTTATTTTTAAACTATTGTATCATGTTTAGTATTAAAATATTCCCCTGCTGATGGACATGTAGGTTGTTTCCAATGTTTTGCAATTACAGAAGTGTAAAATGTCTTTATGCGTATACTATGTTGAATACTTCTGGGACCTTTCTCTCAGCCTTTGTAAATATGCACGTACCTGTATTTTTCCTTAGGTTGATATGGAAGTGACCCTTCCGGGTGAGGGTAAAGACCAAACCTTTAAAGTGTCTGTTCAGTGGGTGTCCGTTGTGAGCCTTCAGATGCTTTTAGAAGCTTTAGCTGGGCATTTGAATGAAGTCCCAGATGACTCAGTACAAGCACTTGATGTTATTACAAGACATCTTCCCTCCATGAGGTTAGTACCTTAGTTTGAATTCTTTGCCACAGATATCAGACCTTTTTCTGATGGTTTGCATTAGAGCTATTGAACGTTTTCTTTTTTTTTTCTTTTTTTAAAATATATTTTATTGATTTTATACAGAAAGGAAGGGAGAGAGATAGTTAGAAACATCAATGAGAGAGAGTCATCGATCAGCTGCCTCTTGCACACCCCCCACCGGGGATATGCCCACAACCAAGGTACATGCCCTTGACCAGAATCGAACCCGGGACCCCTCAGTCCCCAAGCCGACGCTCTATCCATTGAGCCAAACTGGTCCCGGCTTGAACGTTTTCTGTATAAGCCAAAGTTTAAACTTGGTTTCAATGTACAAAGATAAGTTCTTATTGTGAAACATGCAAATTCTTATTCCTTCAGGTACACTCCAGTGGGCCGTTCCTTTTTCTCACCTCCGGAAGGTTACTACCATCCCCTGGGAGGGGGCAGGGAAGTTTGGTTTGGCTTTCATCAGTCTGTGAGACCTGCCATGTGGAATATGATGCTCAATATTGATGGTAGGTTGGAACTGTCTTTACCATTTAGTCTTTTGATTGGTTTTCTTAATCCTGTCCCTTTCCCTGAAGCTAAGTATCCTCCCTCTCTGTTTGTTAGTATCTGCAACTGCTTTCTACCGGGCTCAGCCTATCATTGAGTTCATGTGTGAAGTTTTAGACATTCAGAATATCAACGAACAGACCAAACCTCTAACAGACTCCCAGCGTGTCAAGTTTACCAAAGAAATCAGAGGTAGGTATTTGCATTAGAATAGTCTTGGAAAGGCCGTTCAGCCTGGTGCAAGGAGCATGGTCTTGGAATCAGATTCACCTGGGCTTCCATCCCATCCCAGAAAGTTCTATCACTGGGACTTTGGGCAAGTTAACCACTGTGAGCCTTAGATTAATCATCTCTAAGGTAATATAACTTGTAAGATCATTGTGAGTATTAAATGCAAATAGATGTATAAGCTTCTGTCACAATACCTGGCACCTATCAGACATTTACTAACTGTTATCCTTACTCATTTAAAAACCTCCACTTTAATAAACTAACACAAGTTTATTTATTTTCCTTTTGGAATTTATTTTCTTGTTTGTTATTAGCTATCTTCTCTCACTAGAATTTAAGCTTCATTAACACCAGAACATAATTGATGCTTAGTAATTATGTATTGAAGTAATAAATTACAATGGTTATAAAACTTAAGTCATCTGGATTCTAATATTTTCTGCTTAGCTGAGACTTTTTGCCTATACTTGATGAAAGTGTTCTTGCAACCTTGCAATGTATGTCCTGTACAATGGCATGCCTTTCTGAAGACATTTGAATCTGTTTTTATCACTGTGATTTTATTAATACTGATGTTTTAACTTTTTTTTTCAACTTCAGGTCTTAAAGTTGAGGTGACTCACTGTGGACAGATGAAGCGAAAATACCGAGTTTGTAATGTGACTAGACGGCCAGCCAGTCATCAAACGTATGTTAATATATACAACTAGAGGCCTGGTGCACGAAATTTGGGGGGGGGGTGTCCCTCAGCCTAGCCTGCACTCTCTCCAATCAGGGATCCCTCTTGCAACCTGGGGCTCCTAACTACTTGCCTGCCTGCCTGCTGACCTCATCACCCCCTAACTGTCCAAAAGGAAGTTGGAAGTCCAGAAGATGTCTGGTCACCCAGCCTAATTAGCATATTACCCTTTTATTAGTATGATAACATTACATTTTTGGTAACAGCGGAAGCTACTATCATCATTTGAGGAATTGGTATCTCATATTGTGATTTTTTCAAAATCGCCAAGATTTTCATGTTTAAACACCAAAGGTTTAAAAAATATTTTAAAAAATTTTTTATATATATTTCTTGCCTTTAATTCATTTCACCAGATTATGCTAAGCATAAATCAACTTTTACATAATGATGCAGAATATTATCGTTATAAACATCATTTATTATACTGTTATAATTCTCAATGGATGGCCCAAAGGTTCTATTAAGGCCGTAAGTCATAGTTGAAACTTCTTTCCAGTTTACAAAGTTGTGTGGGTTTTTCTCCCTCCTTTTGTACCTAGCTGTCACTTCCTCCAGCTGTCAGTGTATGTGGCCTGCCTGCAGCAGCACACTCATTTTCACTTTCCTAATCTTATTTTTCTAATCATTCAATTTCTAACTCATTGCAAACTATGCCTTATGAGAAAACATATATCAAAGTGTTTTTTATATCACCATATATGCAAGTTTTATTCTTATAATCTATATCACTACACTCATATCTGACATAAACATAAATGTTGTCTCTTTTAAGTAAACAACATGAACCTAAATGTATAAACTTAAAAATAAATAGATAAACTTTACATTATTTTGATTACTCAGAAGCCTTTTGAAATTTTTAAATGTTTTTGCTTATATTCTACTCTGACTTTGTTTTAGATCCATGGTTCTCGATTTGTAAACTTTAGTGCACATCAAAACTACCTGGAGGCCTTTGGTCTAGATAAAGTTTTTGGGTGACCTCTGATAAAGGGGGTATGTTAATTCAGTCTGATTTGAATAACTTCTTCAGTATGAACTAATGTACATGTGACATGTATTTCTTAAGAGTTGTAAAATGATATTTACTGTATTCTTAATAGTATATCATTGACCTCATTCTCAAAAAAGTTATCAAAATCTTATGAAATTACTATTGAGAATTTTAGCATGTGTTTCAAGAGGAACTGTGTCTTTTTCATTGTTTGATTATTTTACATAACCCTGTAAGAATAATTATACTTACAGACCTATATAATTTTTGCACTAAAATTAAAAGCATGTAGATTTATTTTTAAAACTTTTTTCAAGGGAATTAACTTTTAATTTTGTTTATATTATTACTTAGACTTTAGAATCTGCAAAAGGCTACCAGTTTTTAGTACAACATATTCTTACAAAATAGACTGTGAACCTTTAACAATAATTAAAATGTCATTGTTGCAAGAAATGTTTTCCTTCTCCATTTTGCAATATCAAATAAGATTTACCTCTAAACTGTTTCAAACATGGATTTATTTTCCATTAGTGCACTGATTTTAATCTAGAAATATAAACATCCTTGGATCTACCTGGGGCTTAACAAGTAATGTCCTCCTTTGACATAGATGCCTAATTGCCTTGAAGTGATCGGTGAGATAATATAAACTGAAATTCTGAATTTGGACCAGGAGAGTTATATGAGTTTTACATAGATCAGGGGTGGGGAACATCCAGCCTGCGAGCCATAAAAGGCCTGAGAAATAATTTGGTCTGACCCTGCCAAGGCATTAAGGGTGAATTAAATGTTTGACCAAGTATAGCAGCTAATTTTTGTTGATAATTTTGTATGGCCTGTGAAAGATGTTATAAATATCCAAATGGCCCTTGGCTAAAAAAGGTTCCCCACCCCTGATATATGATTCTTACTGCATTGTTATTTTGTGAGGCTGTAACAATTAAGAAAGCAAGATTAAAGTTATTGTGCCAAGTGCCCTTGCCAATGTGACTCTGTTGTTGAGTGTCATTTGTGCACCAAAAGATCACTTGTTCAATTCCCAATCAGGGCACATACACAGGTTGGGAGTTCAATGTTTCTTTCTCTCTCATGCTCTCCCTTTGCCTTTCTCTCTAAATCAATAAAATATATTTTTTTAAAATATTGTGCCAAGTATTTGAGATAATTTTCTCACTAGAAGAGCCAAATTCAGAGCCTTTTAAACCATGCTCCCCAGTTTGTTTGTCTTTTTATTTACTAGAGGCTTGGTGCATGAAATTCATGCACTCAGGGGAGGAGAGGTCTCTCAGCCTGGCCTGCGCCCTGTTGCAATCTGGGAATGCTTGGGGGATGTCATGTGGAGCAGGCCTAAGCCGGCAGTCAGACATCATTAGCACTGCTTGCTGAGGTGGGAGAGGCTCCCACCACTGCTGCTGCACTTGCCAGCCTGAGCCCAGTTTCTGGCTGAGTGGTGCTCCCCTATGGGAGTGCACTGACCACCAGGGGGCAGCTCCTGCATTGAGCATCTGCCCCCTGGTGGTCAGTGTGCATCATAATGACCAGTCGTTCTTCCATTTGGTTGATTTGCATATTAGCCTTTTATTATATAGGAGGATTTTATTGATTTCAGAGAGGAAGGGAGAATGATAGAAACATAAATGATGAGAGAGAACCATTGATCAGCTGCCTCCTGCACATCCCCCACTGGGGAAAGAGCCTGCAACTTGGCATGTGCCCTGACTGTGAATGGAACCATGACCTCCTGGTTCATAGGTTGATGCTCAACCACTGAGCCACATTGGCTGGGCCATTCTCCCTAGTTTATACCAAATATCCTAGTTTAGTTTCAATTTCATGTATTGGTTCTTTTTGCCTCCAAATCTACATACATTTGTCCTGGTTTGGGGATCTGAAAATGTGGGCCCAATAACTATGCTACACTCCTTTTATAAAAACATTCTCCTAAGCAAATAAAATTCCTATCTACGAGAATCCACCACCAGATTGTGTCTGTAGGTGTTATCTGACCTCTGAGAAGTCTATGTAATTTCTGATTCTGCAGCTTCTTCTTGTTTTAAGTTCTTTTAAAACTTCAATTAAATTATTTTCTCATTTTAGCTTTAAGAAAACATGGAAAATTCCAGCATAATCACAGATGTGTTTAATACTAAAATGACTTTGGTAAAAATATTCAAATAAAGATTGACCTTTGTTTTTAAGTGACTGATCATCGTAGAAAATGTTAGTAGATTTTTGTTTGTTTGCTTGTTTCAGAAAAAAGAACTTGAAATTTCTAAAAAGACGTTGTCTCTTGTAGTTTTCCTTTACAGCTAGAAAATGGTCAAGCCATGGAATGTACTGTAGCTCAATATTTTAAGCAAAAGTATAGCCTGCAGCTGAAATATCCTCATCTTCCCTGTCTCCAAGTGGGACAAGAACAAAAGCATACATACTTGCCACTTGAGGTAAATTTTCTTTTGCCAACCTGCCAATTTCTTGAATGAATTAAAAAAAATAAATAAATAAAAGTCATGTCTAAACGAGCAGTAGAATTTAGAATTAATTTCTGAGATATTGGGGCTGACTAACAGAATTTTCATCTTGGGGGAAAACGGAAGATGTAACATAGAGTTTGGCAAAGGCTTAAGATATAGAAGCCCATTACACAAACGAAATTTCTCTTTGCCTCTTGGCAGGTCTGTAATATAGTGGCTGGACAGCGATGTATAAAGAAACTTACAGACAATCAGACTTCCACGATGATCAAAGCCACAGCAAGATCTGCTCCTGACCGACAGGAAGAAATCAGTAGACTGGTCAGTAAGGCATGGCCTTTAAGATAAGCTAGCTTTAACATGGAAAAGTAGAAAAACTCCTGATGGGACACAGTTACTCTTTGGTTTTTATATATGCAGGCTTTCCTGTCCTTTAGGTGAAGAGTAACAGCATGGTGGGTGGACCTGATCCATACCTTAAAGAATTTGGTATTGTTGTCCACAATGAAATGACAGAGCTCACAGGCAGGGTACTTCCAGCACCAATGCTACAGTATGGAGGCCGGGTAAGCTTTTTATTTTATTCAGCAAGCTTCTTCCAATAACCAGTCAAAAAGAGAATAATTGAGGACTTTTTCTACAAGCCACAGTGAATTTACCCATAGTTTTGCTTATGATTGCTCTTTGTCTTTTGGCTAATACCAAATAGAGTTCTGTTTGTCCCCTCATCAATATTCAAATGGCCTTAGATTGTAATGTCTTTTCTCTTTTCTTTTGTTTCTTTTTTTGTTTTGTTTTGTTTTTAAAGAATAAAACAGTAGCCACACCCAACCAGGGTGTCTGGGACATGCGAGGAAAGCAGTTTTATGCTGGCATTGAAATTAAAGTTTGGGCAGTTGCTTGTTTTGCGCCTCAGAAACAATGTAGGGAAGATTTACTAAAGTGAGTATCTTCATATTTTCAGCTTAGTAATATCCCTTCCAGATAATGAAAACACCATCTTTCTGTGAATGTGCTGTGTGCACTGGCACTAAATCCCTGCCTCCTATAGTGGCACCATCTGGCTATAGGAAAAACACCTTATATTATAGTAAATGGCCAATTTGGGAATTGCATTAAGAATCTGACTCAGCTTCCTTACATTTAGAGCAGAAATTTGTGACTAACAAGGTTGAAGTAGTGCCGGTTGGCAAATTCTTGGGTTCTTAGTGAAGCTTCCTTTGGTATTAATTGTATCTTTTCAGCTAAGATAAAAATGAGTTCATTTTGAATCATTCTGATTTACTAGCAAGCATGTTTTACTGAAGGGTCACTGACTCAGATCTCTGGTTCATGTCATACACATTCAGGTATTGATATAAAGGAAGTTAGAAGGGTGGAAAAATCAAGGCAGGAAAAGGGAACTGGGATGAAAGAAAGGAATCCTACAGAATATTGGCAAATATTGCACAAAAGAAATTATTCTGAAAACTTTATACATAGATTGAAGTAATTTCTTAAATCTAAAGTTTAAAATTTCATGAGTTTTTCTTTTCTGAAGTGATGATTTCTTTTGATATTGTCTTGATTCAGTCTGTTACTAGTTTGAATGTAGTCCTAAATGCACTGATTGTGTAATAGCGTGTATCTGTGATCTGAATGGAATACAAGCTTACAAAAGCTTACTCAACTATTCTCTTAGCAGGCTTACCAAAATACACATTACCTGAAATTTTGGCTTTGCTTTTCTTCAGTCCAAAATTACTGACTGGAATGTTTAAAAAATTAAAAAAATCTTTGGGCAGGAATGTTATTCTAGACCCTGAAGCCTAACAGAGGCATAATTATTTACAAATTCAAAATGATAATCTGATAGTTTAATAATACAGATTCTTCTGCATTACAAAATGATAATCTGATAGCTTAACAATACAACTGCCAGTCTATTTTTTTGCAACAAGCTAAAGATTTTTGTTGTTGTTTATTTGTTTATATCTCATTTTGGCTAAGAATTTGCAGAACTGAAAGAAGTATCATAGAGGGAAATAGATGTTAAAAATGTACTCTGAAATGAAAGCGCTGTGCCACTGGTTCTGTTTTAACAGGAGTTTCACTGACCAGCTCCGTAAAATCTCTAAGGATGCAGGAATGCCCATCCAGGGTCAGCCATGTTTCTGCAAGTATGCACAAGGTGCAGACAGCGTGGAGCCCATGTTTAAACATCTAAAAATGACATATGTGGGCCTACAGCTAATAGTGGTGATCTTGCCTGGGAAGACGCCAGTATATGGTATGGATTCCTTTAATGCTGAATGAAGGATGATTTCAATAGTAGATGTAACACTCAGGATAAACTAGGTTATGCTTCAGGCACAAACAACCCTGGACTCGCAGGGTCTCCAAGCAGCAAAGGTTTGCTTTCTGCTGCTGCTGTGTGATCACTGAGGGTAGACTGCAGCTGTGGCTCCATACTAACATATCATTTTCACTCTGGAACCCAGGTTGGCAGAGCAGTCACCATGTGTAATGTTGCTGGCTCCATGGCAGAGAGAAAAGAGAGCTCTAGAGGGTTCTTAACATCTGCAACTTCTTGGCCACAACCAGCTGTGTTTGGCCCACCCAACCTGTGTGAGGCAAATGGGAATGGGGCCAGGAAATACAGTGGGCTGCAGTGAAATTCTATCCTAGCCCCAAAGCAGGAAGAACTGGAATGTTGGCTAAAAACAGGAATATCAGAGTGGGAAAGAGGAGGCATTTAGTTTGTATTTGTTATAAGAAGAATGATATAGCCGAAACCGGTTTGGCTCGGTGGTTAGAGTGTCAGCCCGCGGACTGGTAGGTCCCGGGTTTGATTCCGGTCAAGGGCATGTACCTGGGTTGCAGGCACATCCCCAGTGGGAGGTGTGCAAGAGGCAGCTGATCGATGATTCTCTCTCATCAGTGTTTCTGACTTTCTATCCCTCTCCTTTCCTCTCTGTAAAAATAAATAAAAATATATTTTAAAAAAGAAAAGAAAAGAAGAATGATATAAAGTCTTTTTGGCTATTATCTAAGTAAAGGATTTGGGAACTATAAAACCAGCTATTTGAACTTTATAAAATGTCTTCAAATTAGTTTCTTTTGTTACCTTCAGTTTTTTTCTTTTTTCTTTTTTTCTTTTTTTTTGCCGGGGGGGAATAGGGGAGATATTGGAATAGAGGAGAAAAAAATTCAAAGGGCTGATATATGTATAGTGAGAGGGAGGAGCTAGGGAGATTGATTCCTTTGTCAGGTTAGTCCTGTGGGAAAAGGAACCTCACAGGACTGAGTGAGTGGTGGCAGGCAGCATCATAGAATAAAGAAAGTAGGCTAGTTTAAAAGCCTTTGGGAGTGAAGAAAAGGGGTGGGGAATGGCCTACACAAACTGAAAAGAAATATTGCCCTGGGGGGTTAGCAAATGAAAACACCACACAAGAAAAGTATCTAGCACAATGTACAGTATGTAGCAGGCACCCTCTAAAAGTCAGGGTGTGGATTTCCCCCCTTTACTCTTAGTAATTGACAGAATACTTAAACATTTTTAAAAAATCAATTAACTTATTTTTGTAGCGGAGGTGAAACGTGTTGGAGATACCCTCCTGGGTATGGCCACACAGTGTGTCCAGGTAAAGAATGTAGTGAAGACCTCACCCCAAACCCTTTCCAACCTTTGCCTGAAGATAAATGCAAAGCTGGGAGGAATTAACAACGTTCTTGTACCTCATCAAAGGTAAGATTCTGAACCCTACTTTTTCCCACTTTTTAAAATTAAGATCTAGCATTTAGTTTACAGCAAAGCATACAAATCTCAAATATGCATCTCGATTGCTTTTTCTTTTTATAATTATTTTTTAAACTTATTTATGTAAGTATGTATGTATTTATTTTAGAGAGAGAAGAAGGGGGAAAAGAGAAAGAGGAGACATTGATTTGTTGCTCTACTTGTTTATGCACCCATTTGGTTAATTCTTTTCTTTCTTTTTTTTTTTTGTTAATCCTCACCTGAGAATATTTTTCCCATTGATTACTAAAGAGAAGGGGAAAGTGTGAGGGAGGGGAAGAGAGGAGAGAAAGAGAAGCATCGATGTGAGAAAGACACATTGATTGGTTGCCTTCTGCAGGGATTGAACCTGCAACCCAGGTATGTGCCTTTGCTGGAGAATACAACCTGTGAGCCTTCCATCCTCAGGCCAACACTCTACCACTGAGCCACATCAGCCAGGGCATGGGTCCTCTTTTAATTCTTTTTTTCCTACTGTGACAGAAGAACCATGTTGATTTCTGCAGTCAATTCAGATTCACTGTACTGGGTGGTACTGGTACTCAGTGGGCCTTAGAGTTCTCTTCCAATGGGCATAAGTCTTTATTCTCTCTTATTAGAATTCTAGAGGCCCAGTGCACAAAATTTGTGCACTCAGGGGACAGGTGTCCTGGCCTGCACCCTCTTGGGGAGCGGGCCTAAGCCATCAGTCAGACATCCTTAGTGCTGCATTGGAAGCAGGAGATGCTCCCTCCGCCACCACTGCACTCACCAGTTGTGAGCCCAGCTCAGTGCTTCTGGTTAAGTGCCCCTTGGTGATCATTTTCACTGATTGGTGATTCATTTAAGTGCCCCTTGGTGATCATTTTCACTGATTGGTGATTCATTTTCCTGCATTGAGCATCTGTCCCCTGGAGGTCAGTGCGTATCATAGTGACCTGTGGTTCCACTGTTTGGTCAATTTGCATATTATCCTTTATTATATAGGATATTTGTGATTATATTGGTGAGCTTGCTAAACCCAAACATTTTCACCTGTATATCTGAGTGGCAATGTGTCTTTAAATCTGAGCAGGCCATCGGTATTCCAGCAGCCTGTCATCTTCCTGGGAGCAGATGTCACCCACCCCCCTGCAGGGGATGGGAAGAAGCCTTCCATCGCTGCTGTCGTTGGCAGTATGGATGGCCACCCCAGCCGGTACTGTGCCACTGTTCGGGTGCAGACCTCCCGCCAAGAGGTCTCCCAGGAGCTCCTCTATAGTCAGGAGGTGATCCAGGACCTCACTACCATGGTTCGAGAGCTGCTGATCCAGTTCTACAAGTCCACACGCTTCAAACCTACACGGATCATCTACTACCGTGGAGGGGTATCCGAGGGACAAATGAAGCAGGTACTCTCATCCCATACCTGCCTTTGGGGCTTGTAGGTGTAGGACCGGGCCCCCTTTCATCTGCCACTCTGAGTAAATCAGACCTGAGAGATACGAGGTGAGTTCTCAATTCAGTGTCATTCCGTTTGTAACTCCCAGGTAGCTTGGCCAGAACTAATAGCAATTCGAAAGGCATGTATTAGCTTGGAAGAAGATTACCGGCCAGGAATAACTTACATTGTGGTACAGAAAAGACATCACACACGACTCTTCTGTGCGGAGAAAGCAGAAAGGGTAAGAAAACATAGGATAAACTTTACTATCTGATACAAGTAAATGTGTTTTTTGAGTGGATATCCAGACCATTTTTTTTCTAAAAGGAGAAGTGCCTCATAATAACTTAATAAATGTACTAATTATAGCTCATCTTAGATGACCAATTCTGAATGTTACAGGTTGCAAGACTGAATATATTTCTTGTTTGTAGAGTTTTTAGAAGGGAGGTCAGAAACATGCTGGGTCCATTAGGGTGATAAAGGCAAACCTTCAAAGGACAGGTTGATCCATCTGGACTTGATTTCCATTTGCTACCTATTGCTGCCAGTGCCTGAGGCATGGTTCCAGGGTACAAAGAAGAATTTCTCTTCTAAATGACTTTATATCATTGTAGGGGATTCTTAGGGTACAAACTTTGAATATTTATGATGTCACACTTACTAACAATGGGCAGGTTACTTAACTTCTCTAAGCCATAATGTTCTCAACTGTAAAATTTATTAAGAACAATGCCTGGCCCAGCCGACATAGCTCAGTGGTTGACCATGGACCTATGAACCTGGAGGTCACGGTTCGATTCCTGGTCAGGGCATATGCCTGGATTATGAGTTTGATCCCCAGTGTGGGACATTCAGAAGGCAGCCGATCAATAATTAATGTTTCTATCTCTCTCTCTCCCTCTCCCTCTCTCTTCCTCTCTAAAATCAATAAAAATGTATTTAAGGAGAAGAACAATATCTATATCACAGGATTGTTGTAATGATTAAATTAATAAATGATGTTGATTTGTGGTATAGTTCCCAACACTTGACTAAAGGCATTTTGTGTAATGTATCTATTTATGATCTTATCTTTATGTGTAAGCCAGGTAAGCACATGATTTTGGAGACTTTGCTTCTGCAATATTTTTATGACACTACTTCATCTTTTCCAGGTCCTCCCTGATCCAACCCCAGGGAGACCAGTTCTCTCTGCTGCCTAATTATGTAATCTTGAGGGTACTCACACTATTTTCTAGTATGGCCTTAGTTTTTGCCTTTATTTTTTTAAAATATATTTTATTGATTTTTTATAGAGAGGAAGGGAGAGAGTTAGAGAGTTAGAAACATCGATGAGAGAGTCATCGATCAACTGCCTCTTGCATGCCCCCTACTGGGGATGTGCCTGCAACCAAAGTATAATACATGCCATGACCGGAATTGAACCTGGGACCCTTGAGTCCACAGGCCAACACGCTATCCACTGAGCCAAATCAGTTTCGGCAGTTTTTTCCTTTAATCCAAGGCTGTTTGTGCTTTCTAAATCATTAGAGAACTAAGGTTTTCTCCTTGGGGCTCTATTGCCCAAACCCTCACTCGGTAGTACTTCTTCGATTCTGCTAATACAGATTCCCTGAACGATTGCCCAAGTTCTGAGCACATCCTGCCAACTCCTTCTTAACTGAATTATCACCCTTTCACCCTCTGTCAACTTGCTATCCATGTAGCTTTTGGACTTGGATTATCTTTCTGAAACCCCAAGCGATGTGACAGGTTTGCTCTTTACTATCCAGTGTCACTCAAGATTGACAATTCCAGTCCTAGGTCTACTTGGCATCCCTCACCTTATCAACATCTTCACTCCTCTGAACATGCCTCTCGCTAATCTCCGGCTCTGAACCATTCCACTTGCCCATTTTCCTTGCTTCTACTCTTAGGCTGATGGAGATTGCCGAAGAAAAGAGTCAATTGTTTAATAATGATGTGTATTATGCAAATTCATAGTAGCACATCTCAGCCAGGCCTTTGAGGTTGCAATTTTTTCAATTATTTTATTCCCCATTGTATCTGTTCCAAAACTTTTGGGCTCTTCTCAGCTCTCCTACCCTTTATTGCCAACAATTTATATTGCCCATGATAGAACAATCTCGTATTTCCCTCAGAAAATAAAAATCTAGAAGGCATTTTCTTGGCATTCCTTCCTCTACTTTCAAATTTAATTAAATTTTCTATTATGGATTATAATCCTTCCTCACATCTTACCTCCTTCCTCACATTTAAGAGGTAATCTCTCCACCTAAGTTTTTTTTATTCTGCTTATGCTTTTGTTCCTAATCCTCTGCTCTCTCCAGCCTCACTTTATTAATCACCCTTTATTTTTCAAAAGTTTAATCTTTCCCATTAGTTTACTTCCTTCTCCTCACCCTCTAAACTTTCTCAACTTTTCCTTAGTCACCCAAAGAAACTTCTCTCTGCTTCTCCCTCAGTCTACCTGCCACCTTATCTTTCCTTCATTTCATGACCAACTTTTCCGACAAAAAGATTTGCCTTTCTATCTGTACCTCCTCAAGTCATACTTCAGTTCCCTGTAGCTTGGCTTCGACTTCAGTGACTCCACTGAGGTTGCTCTCTTCATGACTTGCTCATTTTAAATGCAGTGATATCCTGTCAGGTTCCCACACTGACCTCTTTGCAGCATTGACAGTTATTGCCTTCTTTGGCCAGGTTCACTACCCATCTCTCAGTAGGCTTTCTTTGACTCTTCTACCTCCTCCGTCCATCAAATGCTGTTTCCTGGCATTTCACACTTCTCCTTCTCAATTTCAACTCTCTTTATAGTCTCACTCACTTCTCTGGGTTCACTCATTTGCTTATCATTTCCTGAAGCTGTGTTTCCAGCCCCAAACTTTTCTATGGAGCTTCCAACTGACACTTCCAGTTATCTATCAGATAGATTTACTTAGATGCCCTATAGGCATAGTGTCAGTCAAGATAAGCTAGGCCATGCAAAAAACTCCAAAGTCATGGTGGCTTACAAAGATTTATTTCTTGCTCATGTTACACATTCACTGTGATTCTGTAGCAATCAGCTGTGACCCCATTGTCCTCCCTTCAGAACCTAGGCTGATAGAGAAACATCTGCCTGGAACATTGCCAGTCATTGTAGTGGGTCAGGGGAGGAGGTGAGGGGAGGTGAGAGGGGGGCTCAAGGAGATACATGACAAGCCATGTGCTGGCTCTTAAAGAGTCTGCACAGAAGTAACACATTTCAGGCCACTTTTTATTCTGCCAAAGCCAGTTACTTGGCCACTCCTGAGTTAATCAGGTGGGGAGGTATAATCCTTCCCTAGGGAGGGGCACAGGAACATTTGGCACCAGTGATACAATCTGCCACAGGCATTTCTAGCAAAACACGTCTAAACCTTTTACCTACTGTTTTATCCTCATCCAAAACTTGTGCTTCCCCCAATTTTTTTCTCTTGTGTTACTTGGCATAACTGTATATTAAGTCAGCCAAGCTAGAAATTTCAGAATTGTCTTTAAACTCTTCTCCTCCTTTCCTGTCCCCCTATATCCAGTTAGTCAAATAGTCCTCTGCTCTGCCCTGAAATCTCTCCTCCCAGTTCTTTCTCTTGTGTGTTCCTTCTACTCTAGGCAGACTTCTTCTGTATTGCAGGAGACTCCTAGTGGTTTCTGTCTCCATTTCTCCACAGATGTATCCTCTAGCTGCTCTCAAGGCTAGGTTTTAAGATACAAATCTTACCCACTGCTCAAAACTCTTCTGATCCACTGCCTACCGAATGTTCTCCTGTGCTGTTCAGTTAGCCAAAACATAACATTTTAGTCTCATCTTTCATCATACCCTTATATACCTTCCATTTCCCATATACGTTGTACATTTTCATCCCTGAAATGACCACATCCATCCAACAGCCCCCCACCCTTTTTTTCTATTAAAAAACTAATGATCCAGTGCACGGATTCATGCACATTGAAAGGAAATTAATTAGAAGATGGCCGGCAGGGCAGGACTGGGTGAGAAGGGCCAGTCACACTCTGGAGCCAACCTCCTGCAGTCCCTCTCCTGTATCTGTGGAGTGAGCAGGGATTGGGCCAAAACGGCTCTCCAACACCCCCCAAGGGGTCCCAGAGTGCGAGAGAGCACTCTGCAAAGTTGCTGTCCTACAGGTTGTGGAATGCAAGGGTGTAGTAAACCAGATTTGGGGATAACAGTGCCCCAGCAACAACATAACCCACAGACGAAGGTAGAATCGCATGGCCCTGCAAGGAATTTGGCTCCCTCCCCTCTGGTTTTGGGGTGAGTCACCTAAGAACTGCTGCTGCCAAGTCAGTACAGCTTGGCAGCTCCTGTGTTGAGCGTCTGCCCCCTGGTGGTGAGTGCACATCATAGCAACTGGTTGGATGGTCAGACACTTAGTATATTATTTATAAATAAATAAATAAATAAATGTGTGTGTGTGTGTGTGTGTGTGTGTGTGTGTGTGTGTGTGTATATATATATATATATATATATATATATATTAAGGTATGATATAGAAACAGTAAATTTTTCCCTTTTTAATATACTGTTCTGCAAGTTTTAACAAATGCATGTAGTTGTATAGCCATCACCTCAGTAAAGATATCGAACAGTCACACACACAAAAGTTTCTCACGTCCTTTCATAGTCAACCCTTTCCTTTGCCTACAGTCCCTGGCAACCACTGTTATGTCCCTATAGTTGTTTCTCTCCCCTCCCTCCCCCCCAATGTCATATAAATGGATTCCCATAGCTTTTGAGTTGGGCTTCTTTTACTTAGCCTAATGCACTTAAGATTCACCCAAGTTTTCGTGTGTATCAAGAGTTTGTTTCTTTCTATTGCTGAGTAGTATTTCATGATATGGATGAGCCACAGTTTGTTTATCCATTTCTGTATTGAGGGGATATTTGGAGAATTTCCTGTTTTCATCCCAAGGCCCCCTTTCAGCTGCTGCTTATCCTGTAGCATGACTCTCCTATTTCCTCCCACCAGCTTTTCCCAGGGCCTTCCATAGTGCCCTTTTCACATTGCTTTGCAGTGCATTGTATATCGTTTCCATGAAGGGCAGGAAGCCATGTTCATTAGTTCTCTCTGTGCCTTTGTCTTTCCTCCCAAACATTTTTTTTTAATAAATATATTTTATTGATTTTGTACAGAGAGGAAGGGAGAGAGATAGAGAGTTAGAAACATCGATGAGAGAGAGTCATCAATCAGCTGCTTCTTGCACACACCCTACTGGGGATATGCCCACAACCAAGGTACATGCCCTTGGCCGGAATCACACCTGGGACCCTTCAGTCCCCAAGCCGACGCTCTATCCATTGAGCCAAACCAGTTTCGGCTCCTCCCAAATATTTGCTGCAGAGCCTTGCACATGGGTGCTCAAGCAGTAATTGTTGAATTGAACATGCCTGGATCCCCCTTTCCCCAGGACATCACCTCCTTAGGCTCTCATCTCTGGAGTCCAAGAGATTTTTAAAAAAATAGATTCTATGGTCCAATAAGTTTGGGAAATGCCATATACTGCATCTCCCTCTTTAAGATTTTACCTTATTAAGTAAAGGTTATGAGAAGTCCTGCAGTGGAAAAACCATTTAAATTTTGATTAATTCAGTATTTTACAAATTTGTTTGACCACAACATACCCAAATGCATTCTGCAGAACTAATGTTCCTAAAGATTGTACTTTGGTAAGCAGTGCTAGAACTATTTTAACTAAGTTACATTTTCTCTTGTTCAGTTAGGACCTGAGTACACATCTGAATTTGATGGAATGAGACTTTTCTTTACTCACAGATGTACTTGTATGCATTGGTGTATGATCCTCAGCTGAAAATAACCACCGATAGAATGGAGCCAGATAAACTCCCATTAAATTTGTGCATAGATGACAAATCAAGTTTCTCACATGGAACCCTGCTATATAGCAGAAGAGGACGAAAATTGTCCAAATAGCAAGATTTAATTTCTTTCCTTGTAAATCCATTTCTAAAGTTCTCTTTTCTGGAAGTTTGATCCTAGAGTTTTGACCATAGAAGAACTTTGGAATTTTTAAAGTATAAGATATTATTACTGGATTTTATAGCTGATTAGATTGAGGCCTAGCAATATACTTTGTTCAAGGTATGGAGTTGCAACACTAGGCCTAGATCTGAAACTCTGGTTTCCTGATCCCATTTCAGTGAACTTCCTAATAAGGCATCTGCCAGTGTCTTCTTTTATTGATCCCCTAAAAGTGTTAGTTTTATTAAATCAGTTCAAAGATTTCTTCATCTTGCCATAGTCAGTTTGGCTCAGTGGATAGAACATAGGCCTGTGGACTGAAGGTACTGGGTTCGATTCTGGTCAAGGGCATGTATCTCTGTGGCAGCTTAATCCCCCACCCTGGTTAGGGCATGAATGGGAGGCAACCAATTGATGTCTCTCTCTCACATTGATGTTTCTCTCTCTGACTCTCCCTCTCCCTTTCACTCTCTCTAAAAATCAATGGAAAAATATTCTTGGGTGAGGATTAACAACAACAACAAATTGCTTCATCTTAACTTTTACTACAAGTTGTGGATTTTTTTAAATTCCAAATAAGGAATAAAAGTAATTTTTCTCAGGAATCTTACCCATCTTTTTTTCTTTTCATCCATGAACACACCAATGTGTCATCTGTTAATAGAGGACAATCATTTAGCCCAAAGCCACTACTAAAATAATTACTTATCTGGACCCTCCTAGAGAAACCATGGAGTATATTTGAGAAAATACTTATGGATGAAATGGTTGGACTAAGAAAAAGTTCAACATCTTGAATTAAACCTGTTTGCAAGAGCAACTTATAACTTGTTGCCAATTAACATAAAAGAAAAAAATGACCTGAGCTCAGGTTGGCCTATTGGTGACTAATTACACTTTTTTTTTATAGGTGGGTAAAAGTGGCAATGTACCAGCAGGCACTACCGTGGATAGCACCATCACACATCCATCCGAATTTGACTTTTACCTCTGTAGTCACGCAGGAATTCAGGTAATTTGGAAACTGGTCCAGATCTTTCACTTGATAGGGAGATGTTTGCAAACGCAGCAACTAGCCTGAGTAGACTTGTTACTATACACGGTGTATAACTTTGTTAATGCTTGTATCCTAGAACTGTTATCTTTTGGTCTAGGTATCTGCTTGTAGGTGTGCTAGGCAGGAAAACTTCTGAGTTTAAGGAGTAGATTTCAGTTCTTCTCCCAAGTAGTCAACCAATATCAGAAATGTATTCATCAGAAAACTCTCTCTCCAGGGAACCAGTCGTCCTTCACATTACCAGGTCTTGTGGGATGACAACTGCTTCACTGCAGACGAGCTCCAGCTACTGACTTACCAGCTATGCCACACCTATGTGCGGTGCACACGCTCAGTCTCTATTCCAGCCCCTGCGTACTATGCCCGGCTTGTAGCATTCCGAGCAAGGTATCATCTGGTGGATAAAGATCATGACAGGCAAGTTTATCAGGCATAAGAAAATCTCTTTCTGTCTGTGTTAGCAGCATGTTTTTAAAAAAACGAGCGGTGCCCTAACTGGTTTGGTTCTATGGATAGAGCGTCAGCCCGTGGACTGAAGGGTCATGGGACCAATTCTGATCAATGGCAAGAACCTCGCTTGCACCTTCTGGAAGCAACCAATCAGTGTATCTCTCTCACTTTGTCTCTCCTCTTCCCTTCCACTCTCTTAAAAAAAAAAATCAATGGAAAAATGTCCTCAGGTGAGGATTAACAAAAAGAAAACTTTTCAAGTGAGCTATGCAGAAAAAATTTTAGAGGAACCAGTCTTCCTTTTAAGGTTTAAATAGCAAGCAGTGAATAAAATTGCATATGCCTTTGAGGGTTTATAATGTGATTTTGGTCCAAGAAGTGCTCAGGCTGTTTATACTTACTTGTATGGTGCGTCTAAAGTCTGCCCAAGGAAAAGAATCTAATTTGAAGTTCCCTGTGGTTTTCCTATAGAGCCAAATTTTCAGTTCTGCTCAGGTCCTAGGCAGCCTCAGATGGTGGCCAGCACAGTACCCTGGCTCCAATCAGAAGAGTCACAGGCCTGTGGATTCCACTTTATACAAGGGGAAGACTTAACAGTCCACTTTGCTTTCATAGTTCACTGGAAGAATGCATTGGAGTGAACCTGGGGTTTTACATGGGAGAGGAGGTGTATCATATCATTCTTGTCCCCAGATAGGGATCTCAAGAGAATCAGACATTTTGACCCATTACTGAGCTACTATTAAATAGCTAAACAAGCTCCCTGCAGTAATTTTCTTTTTCCAAATGACCATCTGTGAAGTGTAGCAGTTTCTGGGCTCTTCCCCAAGTCTGAATTCAGCTGCTAAATAGTACACATTCCACTGCAAATCTATTTCTGTAAGGGTTGAAAATACACTATTATGGAAAATGCCAAGCTATGACTTTGTACCTTCCATTCTGTGATATACATTCATTCATTCAACACATTCATGTGTGCCCAGCACTGTGCGAAGTGCTAAAAATGCTAAGATGAGGAAGGCATGCTTCCTGGGATTTTATGTTTCATTATGGGAGATAATACGGGTAAACACAGAACTGACAATTCACCCAAAAGCAGTATAGGCAAATGTGCAGTGGGGCATCAGAGGAAAAGCTGTTTGAGAAGATTTCATAGCTGATGGGTAGGATTTGGCTCAATAAAGAAGAGGAAAGGATTTTCCAGTCAGAGGGATCAATGGGCACAAAGGAGAGAAAGCAAGTGACATGTTTGGACAATAGCAAGTTTTCTTTGGCTGGAACACATGAAAGGGGACCAGCAGGCATGAAGCTGAAAAAGTACGTTAGAACAAGATTGTCTTTGTTAAATGTAAAAAGCTATTCCTGGGATAACTAGACAGAACTTAACAGTTAATTGGGTGTGAGTGGGTGAGAGAAGTCAGAGGAGGGGTGGTGGTTTACAGTTGACCAAGCCATTTATGGCACATGGTACTCTAAGAGGTTTGTTCAGACGTTCTTATTGTTATCCTAAAAGACCAAAGTACAAAGGGGCTGCTACCTGTGCAAGGACATATAGCTAGTGGGGGGGAAGACAAGAAGAAACTGGTGTCATGATCACATTTGCTGAATTTCTACTATGTGCCAGGCACTATAGATTCGATGGTGAGGAAGATAGACAAAGTTGCCGCTTTCTTGGAGTTTATGTCCCAGAGGGAAAAGAAATAATTATCCAATTACTAACTTAATGTTAATTGTGTTTCTTTCAAATGAAAGAATGTAGAGGGTTCTGTGGAACTGTGTTCTAGGTGGCTCTGAGCTGAACTTTGGAGTCAAGGTCAATGTCTTTTGGGAAAAGGACATTTGACTAAAACCTAAAGGCAAGTAGGCACTGACCAGACATAATGGCCCATAGAAGTTCTTATGGAGACACCATTAAGGATTTGGGTTTTGCAGACATTATTTAATTGTTACAATAAATGAGTTGTGTTGCATTTTTCAGTTAAGCAAACTGGATGTGTAGAGAGACATTAGGAACCACAGCTTGGGCCTAAGATCTCGAATCTAATAGTGTGAACATGTGAAGTTTGAAACATGTGAAGTTTGACATGGTCCTTTGTTACACCTGTTTTTTTGTTTGTTTGCTTTATTCTCTTTACAGTGCAGAAGGCAGTCACGTGTCAGGACAGAGCAACGGCCGAGATCCTCAAGCCTTGGCTAAAGCTGTGCAAATCCACCACGATACCCAGCACACAATGTATTTTGCCTGAGAGTCTCAGAAGAACTCAACCAATTTGGCACCCCGTGCAGCCTCAAAATGTTTCACACGCCTACCAGCATACTAGAGGGAGCCAAGCTGACTTCAGTTTGTCTTCTACCAGCAGCTCAGAATAGTTGCACTGAATAAATACTTCGCAGCACTGTCTGATGCGTCAACAAAATTGAGCCATTTTTTAAAAAGTAATAGATACTCATAGATTGTCTTTTTCCGATGCACTGGACCGAATTTTTTACCTCAACATGCTGCTCAACCTGAACTTTCTAAAGGACTTTACAAGAAGGGTTTCTATGGAATATTTTGTTAGCTGGGGTGTTCACCGCATCCCTCTTGTCTTGTGAGAGAAGATTGTTCCTTTTTTCTGTGTTCATCGAGTGGGCTGTATGTATCAGTGGGAGAGGAAATCCAGTCTACTTCAGTTTAGCATAACTACTTAATTGTGTGGGTCCATTGACTTTTTAGTGGAGATTTCCAATTTCGCCACTGTAAATGCCTTTAACGAGCAGTGATTCCCCCCCCCCCAAGTTTTATTAGTTTTACTACTTTATCTTACTGATCTGTACAGACTTGTGCTGGTGCAAGTACAGGCTGCTGCCGGGCAATTGCACTATATTTGGCCCCAGTTTCAAATAGGCAGTTCTCTTATCTGGGTGACTCTTGTGAATGTGTAATACAGACAGATGTAGTACATGTCACAGTAACAGATAACACTGCCATAATAAAAAGTACCCATGTTTCTCCCCCTCCCCCTTTGGAAAAAAAATTAGGTTTTAGAATTTTTCAAACTTTGCAAAAGTGCCCATTTTATGCTGCTGTCTGGTGTGTCAGATCTAAATGACTTTTAAACTCTTCTCACAAAAAGTTAACTTTGGCAATAAACGTTTTTTAAGGTCCTTCACTTCCCCCACCCGCACTGACAATGAGTTTTTCTAGATGAAATTTTGGTATGATTTTTATCAGCTATTTCTTATAGATCATAATCTGGCAATTCCTGAATCAGTTAAAAAATAGATATTTCCATGCCTTTTTAAGGAATTATTTTTTATCTCTTTTATATCATAGTTGGTGTCCTGTCACTTTGTTTTAAAATAAGATAGAACCAGGATGCTTCCTTACTGGATAGGCTTTGCCAGTCTTTAAGGTACATTAAGTGATGCTGCAACTTGCAAAAATGTACTAACATTACATTTTTTTCCCTGGGAATCAAGGTTACTTGTGCTGATCTTTCGACCTGAAATGTTCTTGGTGAAGTTTCCTTCCTTTGAGTCAAGTAAAACTGCATACAAAGATTTTTCTTAATAGATTCTGGATTCCATTCACAAGGAGGCAGGATTCTTTTCTTGTTCAAAGGGAGTTGATCTAAAGCAAGCATCAGTTACAAAGTAGGGGGAAGTGTATTTTGTATTTAGTGTAGATAATATTTTGTGAATGGACAACAGTTACATAGAGTCTTGGTAGTTCCAGCCGTGTTGCCCAGCCCAGATTTCACTGACTTGTAATTCTCTATCCTGGAACCTCAGGAGTGAGAGCTGGAAAAGGGGATAAAAGGCCCAGAGCCACACTCCCCATGGATGAGGAAGGTGCTGGCGAAAAGAGGTAGATACAATGTGGTAAACTGAATTTGCCACTTCAGTCTGGAAACACTGGATCTGATAGTGAAGGGTGTTTGCTTGAACTCATTAGCCGGTCCAAATCTTTTAAACTAGCCTTCTCAAAATCCCAGCAATATAAAGCCCTGTTTTTCTTCAGTCTTTTAAACAAGCTTGTACATACTTTGAAGTTTACATTTCTGTGTGCCGTTGATCAGCGGCACTGTTTGCTGGGACTGGTCTCTGAGACTTTGGTAATGTATATTAAGTCCTGTAGCTCTTTAAGATGGGTGCAGACATCTTAATTCTCTGCATATAGTGAGATGAAGGCAAGCTCTGTAATTGAGGCACAACGTAGTGACGAGATGGGAGATCTTAATTTCTTAAGATTTTTCTTTTTTGCAAATACCTCACTTGGATTCTACAAATCAGGACATGTTGGTGAGGGACTGGCTTCTGCTTTTATTCACGTGTGATCATGGAGAGCACAGAATATACCCTTCAGCATGGCCACCCTGGACCCAAGAGGAGGAAAACCAAACTTGTTTGGAAAAGGACTCGCTGAAATCCAGGACGTGAAGAACTCTTGGTGGCTGGCTGGCTGGCCAGCAGGCACCACACCTGCACTTGAGTGCCTCGGGCATGCTTGTTAATGCACAGAAGAAGCTCCACTTGTCACCATCTCCTGGCATGAACGGAACAGGGAGCGAGGCAGAGGGCCTGGAAGCCCTGATTCACTTGCCTGCAGTTGGCCTATATGCTCAACCTTGAACTCTGCAGTTTGTACGACCTCAATCAGTCCTAGCACACTGGGGCAAATGAGTGTGGTGGTGGGGGAAAAGCCGGGAGGCCTATTTTTATAGGAAACCAGTACCTTTAATGGTGCAAGGCTGTCTGTCATTTTGGATGAAAGGAAAGAAATATGGAAGAACTGGGATTATTTGGGGCGGGGGAGGGAGGACTTGCTAAGGGGTGAATCTTTAAGAAGCAATCACTGCAGAATCAGAGTTGCAGCAATACTATTGCAAGCAAGTCTGGATGCATAGTTTTAATTAGGCTTGAATTTGTAACCCTCTGGACTGACTGAATTGTTGTTATGCATGTGTCAATCAATGGGAGGTGTGCATTCTCTAGAAGTAGGGTGCTTAGTTGTTTTTATTCAAATGCAGCCTGTTTAGGCACTGTCCTGTAGTGTGAAAGATTTAAATGTAACAATGCTAAAGAGTAACAATTTGGGGACAAGGTGTGGGGTACATTAAGAGTGGGGAAGATCCCAATGCTGAACCAGTTATGTTTCGTTGTTGTTAGTTGTTGAACCCTGAGCGACTTATAACAAGAACTAGCTGGCTTAATGCAGCTAGTACTAGGCAGGCAGAACATACTCATTTTTTTACTGTAAATTCTACTTGCTGCTTCCAAAGGTGATGATTTACAAGCAGACATATACTATATGGTCTGTATTTTAGGATCTGGTGCCCAGCCTATATCAAAGCTTAGCTACCTGGCTCAGCTACCTACCCTTCCTATGGGAACGGTAATTCACTGTTTAACAAGGTTCGCCCTCCCCGCCCTGCCCTAGCGACCCTTTGTGGATGTGCTGTAAGATTTCCTTGCTCAATAGCAAGGTGGTAACTCTGCTTTCATTTTAAGAAAGTGGAGGCTGAGGGCATTGTATCAATATGACTTCAACTCCAAGAATTTTTCCTGGTAAAATTAAAGGGAAGATCTTATTATTGATCAACCATTTCCTTATCCCTTGCTATTGACATACACATGCTCTTTCTATGTCTAGTGGATGAAAATGTTTGCATTTGTTCATTTGACTAATGGTGTAATTTTTGTTTTTATACTGTTGAATCTGTAATGTTTTAAAATGTATTTTATTAAATTTGGACTGGATGTAAGTCTCTAGCAATACGAGGTACTTTCTAAACTATTAAGGGATGGGTAATAGCCCCATGTTGAGGTAGGATGATGGTTATTTAAAAAAAAAATTTTTTTTTTTGGCTTGCAGGAATATTTTGTGTGTATGTGTCCAAAAAAGAATAAATTGGCATTCTTGTGCCAAATGTTGTTTTTCTTAATTGTCTAATAAATATGGTGTGTACTGTTACAACAATACACATGGTTGCTTTTTGAAAACAATTTCCTCAATTTAAGAAATTTGAGAAAGAAGAACAGAGAAGAACTAGCTGGTTTTGCTCAGTGGTTAGAGTGCCAGCCTGCAGACTCAAGGGTCCCAGGTTCAATTCAGGTCAAGGGCATGTATATTGGTTTTGGGCACGTCACCGGTAGGGGGTATGCAGGGGGCAGCTGATCAATGTTTCTCTCTCATCGATGTTTCTAACTATCCCTCTCCCTTCCTCTCTGTAAAAAATCAATAAAATATATTTTTTTAAAAAGAAGAACAACAAAAGAGGGAAAGCTTTGTGTTTTTAACTTCTGGGTCTCCTGTTTCGAAAATGTTATTTGGGAATTTTAGAAGAACTTCTCACAACACTTCACATATGAAAACTTTTACAAGATTCATCAGGTTACTAGGTACAAGTCTTTTAAAAAAATGCATTTCTTTATTCAGAGAGGAAGAGAGAGATAGAAACATCAATGATGAGAAAGAGTTATTGATTGGTTGCCTCCTGCACACCCCCTACTGGGGATGAAGCCTGCAACCCAGGCATGTGCCCTTGGCTGGAATCGAACCCAGGACCCCTCAACCCGCAGGCTGACACTCTATCCACTGAACCAAATGGGCTAGGGCTGGGTACAACTCTGAATGAAAAGATCTATTTATGTGATTTTTTAAAAAAATTTTATTTTCAGAAAAATCTGCCGTCTCCGGAGGGCAATATGGTCACACACTTTGTAAGACTGACTTCTCCAGAGGAGAAGCTTCCCAAATTCACCCATCCTGAGGTTCTCCAGTCTAATGACTTTTATTTTATTTTTTAAATATACTTTCATTGATTTCAGAGAGGAACAGAGAAGGAGAGAGTTATAGAAACATCAATGATGAGAGAGAACCATTGATTGGCTGCCTCCTGCGTTCACTTTTAAAATTGGGGACCACACATGTAGCAATGTAGCTTTGAGTCCAATCCTATAATAAATCTTCTTTTCTCTTTCTCTCCTTCTCTCTCTATACCATTGATTCTGTTTCTCCAGAGAACATTTTACTAAAATTGAAGGTAATTTCCCTTTTCTCTCTGGCTGCTTTTAGGATCTTCTCTTTGTTTTTGATTTCCAACACTTTTACTGTAATAGGCCTAAGTATCTTTGTATTTGTCCTCCTTAGGACTTTGTGTCTTATTAATCTTTGTAAAACCAGCACACATCTGACATGTAGTAGGTGTTCTTTAATCTGTGCTAAACAGAAATCCATAGCTTCTCACGGATATTTAAGGAAGCAACCCTTGCATTCCCCTCCACCCTACACTTTGTTCGTCCAATGATCCTATTCTGAATTCCAGTCTCTGTGATTTTTTTTTTTCCTTTGACCCTCTTCCTGGCCCCTGGACTTAGTTGCATTTAGATGTGGTTTTTCTCATGTTTAGTTAGTTCTTCTTTCTCCAACTGCCTTTCTTTTATTTGGCTGCCCTCTGAATCTCAGTGTCCCATGTGACATTAATCCCCTATTCCCAACCCAGTGTTTATGTGTGTGTGTGGGGGGGGGGGGGGAGGGAGGGCAATTCAGACATTAGACATAATGAAAAAGAGTTTTACGATTTTTGTTAAAAAAGATACCAAACACAATGGAAATTTATTTATTTTACATATTACCTTTCAACATACACACAATTTTTAAAAATCCTCACCGCAGGATATATTTATAGAGCACATGTGTCAAACACAAGGCCCTCGGGCCAAATCCGTCCCGCCAGGCCTTGCAATGTGGCCCGCACCGCGCTGTCATCACTGCACTCCGCTGCGTTTCCATCACAATGACAGTTTATGACTGTTCAGTAAACCATTCGGCCCCCGATTTAGGCTGGATTTTAGATTTTGATTTTAGATTTTGGCCCCTTCTCTGATTGAGTTCGACACCCCTATAATATAGAGGAAGAGTGAGTGAGTGAGAGAGAAACATCAATCTGTTGACTCCCTTACACACCCTGACTGAGTATGGAAACTGCAACCTACATATATGACCTGACTGGAAATTGAATCTACAACCTTGTATGGTACAACACTCCAACCAGTTGAGGCACCTGACCAGGGCTGTATGCAAATTTTTATATAGTTATAATCTTAATATGCTGTGTTATTTTATTAACTATTACATAATGAAAATTTATTTTTTTTAAAGACTGAAGTCTTATCATTTTGTCATCATAATAATTAATTTGACAAGCATTTACTGAATACCTGGCTGGCATTGTGTTAGGGATCAGAGCTACAAAGATAAAATGAAAATATGATGTTTTTTTTCTTTTTTTGTTTGTTTTGTGTTTGAATTTCTGTTTTATTCTACTGATGAATTTTCCCCCCTTTACCTATTAATTTCAGTGGCCTTATAGTATGTTTTGATTTTGGTAAGTCAAAAATATTTGGTTTTATTTTATGCTTTAAGACTTTTACATATTTAGAGAGAGGAGAAGGGGGAAGGGGAAATATATATTGACAAAGGAGAATAGCTAAGTGTTGCTACATGTACCACAGGAAGTGCAAGCAAAGACACATGGGAGGGAATGTCAGGAAGTTGTCATAAGGCAGGAAGCTTTGAGCTGAGTTTTGAAATACGAGTAGGTTTCACCAGTTTGTTGAAGATGTTGAGGTTTTAGGGGGTAATAAATCATACCCTCTTCCCTACACCAGTTCAGAACCAACTGAAAAATAGACAGAGAGTAATAGTTAGATGAAAAGCATGATGTCAACTTTATTGCTGATAAGATTTGGATAAGAGGGCTTGATTAGAAGACAAATGGTAGTGCTAACATCCCTCCTTATTTAACACTTGGGGCCCAGTGCATGAAATTTGTGCATGGGAGGGGGGATGTGGCCCTCAGCCCAACCTGCATCTTCTCCAATCTGGGAGCTCACAGGGAACGTCATATGAACAGTTTAGGCCTATTCCCCGTGGTTCTCTGCTCTCTGTGGAGGCCCTACAGGGGACTGCTTCCCCTCTCTGCCATGGCCAGGGGCAAGGAGGGCCCTGCTGACTGCTTGCTCTCTGCAAGGGACATTCCTGCCGCATCGCCCACCAATTGCCGGCTCGGAGCACTTGGGTCCCAGGGCTGTTCCTACACCACCCCAGTAGCTCGGTGCCTACATGCAGGCCTACAGGTTCAGAACTAGGAGTTGAGAGCAGTTTCTAGTTGCCAGCCAACAAAAAACAGAAGCTCTCAGTTATATAGCTGCAGTTATCTGAACGCTGCTAACAAAAAGGGATTTTTTTTCCTAGTCAAGCCTCCATTTAAGAAGCCAGCTCTGGCCTACACTGATTATAGCCAGTGAGATGATAAGCAGAGGCTCTATCTAAGCTATGTCCAGACTCTTTGGTGTGTGTGTGTGTGTTTGTGTTTGTTTGTATGTGTGTTAATCTTCACCTGAGGATATTTTTCCTTTAACTTTTAGAGTGTGGGAGGGAGGAAGGGAGAAAGAGAATATCATAAGAGAGACACATCTATTATGGTTGCCTCCCACACATATGCTATTGTGTCTGGGGACCAAACTTGCAACTCAGGTACGTGTCCTTGACTGGGAATCAAACCCATGACCCTTCAGTGCATGGGCCAACACTTTAACGACTGAGTAACACTGGCCAGGACTATGTCTGAACTCTTGACCTGCAGATACTGTGAGACAATAAAAGTGCATTGTTTTAAACCTTCAAATTTGTGGTCATTTGTTATTCAGCAATAAATAGATAACAACTCCAGTACCTGATTTCATGACTTATTATAAAGCTACCATAATCAAGAATGTTTGATATGGGCATAAAGATAGAGACAGATAGGTATATGGAACAGAAGAGAGTCCAGAAATACACCCATACAAATAAGGCTAGTAATTTTCAACACAAGTACCAAGGCAATTTAATGGGGACAATGGACAGCTTTGTAAAAAAACAAAAAACAACACACAACCACAACAACAACAACAACAACAACAACAACCTAGACCTTTACTGTACAAAAATAGCTCAAAATGTGCCCAGTCAGCAAGACTCAGTGGTTGAAGGTTGACCTATGAACCAGGAGGACACGGTTCAATTTCAGGTCAGGGCACGTGCCTCCCAGTGCGGAGCCGGTCAATGATTCTCTCTCATCATTGATTTTTTTATCTCTCTCTCTCTCCCTTTCCCTTCCCCTCTGAAATTAATTAAATTTTTTTAAAAAAAAAATAGCTCAAGTTACCATAATCAATAAAAAAAAAAATAGCTCAAAATGGATCATAAACCTAAACGTATAAGCAAAATTTATAACACTTCTAGATGAAAACATAGAAGAAAATCTTAATGATTTGAGTTTGATAAAGATTTTAAAAATAGCCGAAACAAGTTTGGCTCAGTGGATAGAGCAACAGCCTGCTGACTCAAGGGTCCCAGATTTGATTCCGGTCAAGGGCATGTACCTTGGTTGTAGGCACATCCCCAGTGGGGAGTGTGCAGGAGGCAGCTGATCAATGTTTCTAACTCTCTATCCCTCTCCCTTCTTCTCTGTAAAAAAAAAAAATCAATAAAATCTATTTTAAAAAATAAAAATAAAAATAGTGCCCTAGCTGGTTTAGTTCAGTGGATAGAGCGTCGGCCTACGAACTGAAGTGTCCTGGATTCATTTCTGGTCAAGGGCACATTTCTGGTTGTGGGCTCAATTCCCAGTAGCGGGTGTGCAGGAGGGAGCCAATCAATAATTCTCTCTCATCATTGATGTTTCTATTTCTCCCTCTTCCTTCCTTTCTCTCTAAAAATCAATAAGTATATTTAAAAATATATTTTTTAAATATAATACAAAAAGCATTAACTATAAATTAAAAATGTTAATAAATTGGATTTCATTAAAATAAAATGATTTACTTCTCAAAAGATACTGCTATGAAAATGAAGAGGCAAGCCATACCTGAAAGAAAATATTTACAAAACATATATCTGATAAAAAAAAACACTCATATCTAGAATATATGAAGAATTCATAAAATTTAATAAGACAATCCAATGTAAAAAATGGTTAAATATTTGAACAGACACTTCATCTAAGAAAATATACAAAAGGCAAAATAAGCATTTGAACACAGGCTAAACATAATTTGTCATTTAGGAACTGTAAATTGAAACTAAAATGAGATACCATCATACTCCCATTGGAAGACTAAAATTAAAAAGACCAAGCATACTGCCGAAACTGGTTTGGCTCAGTGGATAGAGCATTGACCTGTGGACTGAAAGGTTCCAGGTTTGATTCCGGTCAAGGGCACATCCCCAGAAGGGGGTGTGCAAGAGGCAGCTGATCAATGATTCTCTCTCATCGATGTTTCTAACTCTCTATCCCTCTCTCTTCCTCTGTGTAAAAAAGCAATAAAATATATTTAAAAAATAATATAATTTAGTGAACTATTGATACACACAACATGGGTGAATCTCAAAATAATTTTGGTGAGAGAAGCAGCCAAAAAATGAAATTATTCCGTATATATAAAATACTAGAAAATAAAAACTGGTCTATGGTGACAGAAAAGAGGCAGAACTACAAAGGAACAGGAGGAAACCTTGAGGGTAATGGATATGTTCATTATCACATGCACACATACACACATATTAATCATCACCTGAAGATATGTTTTTATTGATTTTCAGAGAGAGGAGAAGGGAGAGAAACATCCATGTGACAGAGAAATATCCATCAGTTGCCTCCCCTATGTACCCAACTGGGGATCAAACCCGCAGCCTAAATAGTGCCCAGATGGGGTATGAACCTTTTGGCTTACCTGGACAGCGTTCCAACCACTGAGCACCCCCCTTCCCCCAGGTCCCGTTTCCCCCACTGGCCCCTCCCTGCCAGGGCTTATCTTGATTGTAGTGATGGGTTCACACGTGTATATCTATGTCAAAACTTATCAGATTGCACAATTTAAATATGTGAAATTTTCTGAATGTCATTTAAACCTCAGTTGAATTGGAAGGTTGAGGAGAAGCACAAATGCAAGCTCCCCGTGGGCCTGAGGCTGTGGAATCGGGGGTGGGGGAGGAGCTAAGTCGCGCATGCTCAGTCCGTCCTCCACGCTGCCCAATCAGGTCGCTGGTGGGAGGCGTGGCTGAGGCAGGTGTAGCCGGGTGGCCGCCATAGTGAGAGGGAGGCCGCGAGGCGCGCTGGCTCATCGCTCCCTCCGAGAGACTCCCACAGAACTCCACGGCCATTTCTCCCGAGGGCACAGGGAAGCACCGAACGACTCTGGAACGAAGCAAGTAAGTTGCAGCGGTGTTCACTTTGAAACAGTATTTTGAAGCTGTGGAAAAAATGGCGCAAAAGGGTAGGGAACCTCCCATGGGGAAGCTGTGGTAATTTTTGTTCCCTTGTCCATTCAGTCACGAGCTCAGGAGGGAAAGGACTATTTCGTACTTAACGCCCAAGTGTCCCTTCCCTGCAAGCACCCTTGTCTCAAGACTGGCCTCTGGTAGGTGAACTTTGGTTGAGGGGGTTGAGAAATCTCAGTCACGCCTCCTGTAAATCAGACCGTGGTTAAGATTCGCGCCTTTTCGACTTCAAACCCTGAGGACTTGCTTTTAAAGCGTAATAGAAATCTAAAAACATTTGGTAGACCCTAGCCGGTGTGCCTCGGTTGCTAGAGCCTCCTCAGCCCGCGCAGCGAAGCGTCGAGGGTTTGATTCCTGGGTTTCAGGTTCCATCCCGGCCCCTGTCGCGCACATAGAGGCTGCAACCCATCGATCGATGTGTCTCTCACATCAGTCTTTCTCTTTCGCTTTCGCTTTCGCTTCCTCTTCCTCTTCCTCTTCCTCTTCCTCTTCCTCTTCCTCTTCCTCTTCCTCTTCCTCTTTCTCTTTCTCTTTCTCTTTCTCTTTCTCTTTCTCTTTCTCTTTCTCTTTCTCTTCTCTTTCTCTCTCTCCCTCCCTCCTTCCCTCCGTGCCTCCATTCTCTCCTCCCTCCTTTCACTCTCTCTAAAAATTAATGGAAAAAATATCCTCAAGTGAGGGTTAACAACAAAAAAATTGGTATTCATTTTCAGATTAATCAATGCAGTGACTTTGTCAGCCCTAAAATGCCTGCCATCAATAAGGAGGGATTTCCGAGGGTATAGATGGGGGTATAGTTTCAAAAATTACATGACTTTGGTTCAACAAATACTATGCACCTTCTCTTTTCTAGGCACTTTGGCGCTGGGTGATATTCGTGAGGAAGGTGGACATTTTCCCTGCCCTCACATAAAACAAAAGAATCAATAACAAAAATGTTTGCTAAGTGCTCTGATAGGAAGCTTCTAAGAGCTCTTTCCCGCTCCCCCCCCTCCCCCTAAATTTGGAGTTTTATCAGAATGTGCTCTTATATGAGTTGGTGGAGTTTTTTTTCTTTGTTTCTTTTTCTTTCTCACTGTGCTGAGCACTTTTTTTCTGGTTTCTAAAAAGCTATCCTATCCTATATAATAAAGAGGTATTATATAATACTATGGAAATTGATCATCATTCCAACACACAAGATGGCCACCACAAGATGGTCGGCTTGGGAGGGCAGTTGTGGTCTATCAGGCCAGCAGGGAAGGAGGTAGGGAGGGACTAGGCCTGCAGGGGAAGGTAGTTGCGGGGGGACCAAGCCTGCAGGGGAAGGCAGTTGAGAGGGACCAGACCTGCAGGGGAGGGTGGTTGTAGGCAATCAGGCCAGCAGGGGAGGGCAGTTGGGGGAGACTGGGCCTGCAGGGGAGGGCAGTTGAGGGGCAATTAGGCTGGCAAGGGAGTGATTAGGGGGTGATCAGGCTGGCAGGGGAGTGGTTAGGAGCCAGCAGTCCTGGATTGTAAGAGGGATGTCCAACTGCCCATTTAGGCCTGATCTCACTGATATTGGCCCAGTCCCCCCCAACTGCAACACTGGCCAGTCCCTCCCAACTGTCCTCCCCTGCTGGCCTGATCGCCCACAACTGCCTCCCTTGCAGGTCTGGTCCCTCTGAACTTTCCTCCTCTGCAGGCCTGGTCCCCCCACAATTGCCCTCCCCTGCAGGCTTAGTCCCACCCATATGCCCTCCCCTGCAGGATCCTTGAGGGGTTCCAGATTGGAGAGGGTGCAGACTGGGCTGAGGGATGGACACACACACACACACACACACACACACACACAGTGCACGAATTTCATGCACCAGGCCTCTAGTTTAAAAAAATATGTAATTATCTGTTTTTCTTAAATTTTTAAGTGTACTTAATAAATACTTATTATTTGATGGTTATTTGTATTGTAAATACTGATTTTAGCTTTGTCTTCACTTTCTTTGTAATATCTTTTGATGAATTTAAATTCTTTTTTAAGAATATGTATTTTTAAAATTGATTTCAGAGAGGAAGGGAGAGGGAGAGATAAAAATATCAATAATGAGAGAGATGATTCCTACTGGGATCAAGCCCACAACCCGGGCATATGGAATGAAACCCGAGACCTTTCAATCCACAGGCCAATGTTCTACCCATGAGCCAAACCAGCTAGGGCAAATTTAAATCCTTAATTTTAACCTAGTTGAAATGATTTTTAAAAATTTTTTAATGCTTAGTATGTTTTTTGTTAGTATGTTATGATTATGGTTCTTTCCCATCTCAAGTTTTTTATTTTTTTTTAAAATGTTTTTCAAGACTTGCATTTCACCAGAATTGATTTTTGTGTATGAGGTTATATAGGAGTCCGCTTTTATATTTTCCACATATAGATAATCTGTTTTCCCAGTTTCATTATTAATTAGTTTGTCCTTTGCCATGTTTGTCATTGTTCCCAGACTCTATATTATTTCCAGACTCTGTGTTCTGTTTTACTAGCCAATTGATTTAACTCTAGGCCACTTACCTCACTGTCTTAATCACCACATTTTTATAATAAAACTCAATAGGACAAATTCCTCACCTTGTTTTTTGTGTGTTTTTTTTAATTGATTTCAGAGAGAGGAAGAGACAGGGAGAAACTTCAGCGATGGGAGAGAATCATTGATCAGCTGCTTCCTGCATGCCCTCTACTGGGGATTGAGCCTGCAACCTGGGCATGTGCCCTGGCTAGGAATTGAACCCTAACTTCCTGGTTCATGGGTTGACACTCAACCAATGAGCCATGCTGGCCAGAGACCTTTTCTATTCATTTAATAGCTTTTTTTTTTTTTTTTAAGTTTTATTATTTTTGCTTACCAAAGTCTATGTGAATCAATACCTTTATCCTTGTCCTAAACAGTGCAAGAACCTTTAGAACACTTTAAGTCTTATCACCCCACCTCCTAACTTACATGCTGATGATCAGTATTTTAGCTTTTTAAAAAATGTTGGGGGGGGGGGGGAGGGAACAACAATACAATGAACATCATTACTGAAAACTGTGTACCATCATGCAAAAAAGGAATTCATTTTGGCCCTGGCCAGTGTTGCTAAATGGTTAGAGCATCCATTTGCACACTGAAGGATCAGGATTTCATTCCTGGTCAAGGGCATATATCTGGGTTTTGGTTCACTCCACACCCCTGATTGGGGCTCATGAGGGAGGCCATCAGTGACTCCCATTGATGTTCCTCTCTCTCCTTTTCTCTCTCTCTCCCTCCCTCCCACTCTTTCTTAAAAAGCAATGGAAAAAATATCCTCAGGTGAGGGAAATTGATTTCTAATTTATGGCAGATTATACTTTCAGAAATAAAATCACAAAACAATACAATCTAATTCAATCTTAAAGGCTGGAGTGCTGAGCAAGGAATGTTTTTATTTTTGTTGTTGTTAATCCTTACCCGAGGGTATTTTTTCCATTGATTTTTAACAGCCGAAGGCACTAACTGATTGCGCCACAGAGACCGAGCTTCCATTGATTTTTAGAGAAAATGGAAAGGAGTAGGGGAGAAAGTGAGAGAGATAGAGATACCAATGTGCCCTTGACCAGAATCAAATCTGTGACCTTTCAGTCCATGGGCTAGCACTCTAACCACTGAGCACTGGCTAGGGATGTTCTTGTTTTTTGTAGAGGCGCCTTCTTATTTATTTATTTATTTCAGAGAGGGACACAGAAAGAAACATCCATGAGGAAAGAGTGTCATCAATCAGCTGCCTCCTGCACCTTGGATCAAGCCCACAACCCAAACATGTGCCCTGACTGGGAATCAAACCGTGACCTCCTGCTTCACAAGTCCACAAGTCGATGCTCAACCACTGAGCCATGCTGGCTGGGCAGAAGTTCCTTCTTTACACTGTCAGGTATCAAGACTCTTCCTTACGGTGTGATTTCAGCCACCAAGTCATCAACAGTAATGTTTTCTAGTTCTTTCTCTTTAATTACCTCTTTATAGTGTGCCTTCAGTTGATCCTTTCAGCCACATTGAATTAATTTAGCTCTTAGCAACTCTTTGAGGCATTCTCTTCCTGCATTGTCTATTAACTCTTGGTTAATTGCTGCTCTCATCTGCATCTCTTTGTTTCTGTTGCTAACCACCATCATAGCAAGTGAGGGCTGTCCCTTCTCATCAACAAAATGATTCTTGTGGAAATGATTAATGTGCTGAAGTCTATTACCTGCCACACTTGATCTGCCTGGACTTGACCTTCATTTTTTTCACCACTAATATAGTCACCATTTCCAATTATCCTCTTATTCTGTCGTACAGTGTCCCGTTCTTTTTTCCCCCAAAGCACTTATCTTGGAATATATTTTGGTTTTTTTATTTTTTATTTTTTAAAAATATTTATTTCAGTATGAAACTAGGTAGAATTATAAATCAAAGCACAGGAACACAATATGGCTGTTGTTAAATATTGCCAAATTGACCAACAGCATATTTCACAGACCTAGAAAGAACTCTCCAAAAATCCATCTGGAACAAAAAAAGATCCCAAATAGCCACAGCACTCCTGAGAAGAAGAGTAAAGTAGGAAGGATCTCAATACCAGATTTCAAGCTGTATTACAAAGCCACTGTTCTCAAAATAGCCTGGTACTGGCACAAGAACAGGCATATAGATCAATGGAATAGAATAGAGAATCCAGATATCAACCCAAATCATTATGCTCAATTAATATTTGACAAAGGAGGCGCGAACATACAATGGAATCAAGACAGTCTCTTCAATAAATGATGTTGGGAAAATTGGACAGATACATGCAAAAGAATGAAACTAGACCACCAACTTACCCCATACACAAAAATAAACTCAAAATGGATACAGGACTTAAACATAAGATGGGTAACCATAAAAATACTAGAGGCATCCACCGGCAGCAAAATCTCGGACATATGCCAAAAAAACTTCTTCACTGATATTGCCCCTAGGGCAATGGGAGCTAAAGAGAAAATAAACAAATGGGACTACATCAAAATAAAAAGCTTTTTTTTTTACAGCAAAAGAAACCATCAACAAAACAAGAAAGCCCACTGTATGGGAGAACATATTTGCAGATGTTATCACTGGTAAAGGTTTAATCGCCAACATCTATAGACAGCTTATACAACTTAATAAAATGAAGATAAATGATCCAATTAAAAAATAAGCAATGGACCTAAATAGAATCTTTTCAAAAGAAGACAGAAGGAAGGCTAAGAGGCACAGGAAAACATGCTCAAAGTCACTAATTATCCGAGAGATGCAAATCTCACACCTGTCAGAATGGCTATCATCAACAAATCAACAAAAGACAAGTTCCGGCGAGGATATGGAGAAAAAGGAACCCTCGTGCACTGCTGGTGGGAATGCAGACTGGTGCAACCACTGTGGAGAACAGTATGGAGTTTCCTCAAAAAACTGAAAATGGAACTCCCATTTGACCCAGTAATCCCACTCTTAGGAATATATCCTAAGAACTAGAAACACCAATCAAAAAGGATATATGCACCCCGATGTTCATAGCAGCACAATTTATAATAGCTGGGATTTGGAAACAGCCTAGATGCCTGTCAGCAGATGATTGGATCAAAAACTATGGCACATCTACACAATGGAATACTATGCTGCCATAAAAAAGAAGGAATTCTCATCATTTGCAGTAACCTGGATGGAATTGGAGAACATTATGCTGAGTGAAATAAGCCAGTCAATGAAAGAAAAACACCACATGATCTCATTTATGGATAATAAGGAACATTATAAACTGATGAACAAAAAGATGGATACAGAAACAGTAAAGCAACAAACAGACTGTCAAATTACAGTGGGGAGGGTAGGGAGATATGGGGGAGTTAAGAGATCAACTGAAGGACTTGTATGCATGCATATAAGCATAACCAATGGATGCAAAACTCTGGGGAGGAAGGGCATGTATGGGAGTGTGGGGGGGCATTGGTAAGATATGTACACATATAATACCTTAATAAAAAAATGAAAGAAAAAAATATTGCCAAATTGCTTTCCAAAGGAATATACTGATAAAAATTGCCAGTGTGTAGTTCTATTATAGTATCTTGATCATTGAGCATGTAATACAATTTTTTAAAAATAATGGAGCCTGGCCAAGTTTAGGGTTTTGGGTCCTCCGTGTATGTTGCAGAAGACCCAGGAAATAGGCTTGATTTGGGTCAGTTCAGTTTTAGCCTGGGTGGAACAACACTTGTGAACTAGCTTTGGGTGTCAGAACCAGGGACAGCTCCTCCTGTCCCTCCCCCCTGCTGACCCTTGGCTAGTTTGGGCCCGGGGTGAGAGTGGGCAGATTTGGGCGTGGTGTACTTCTTCTAACATCTTCTCACTGTTTCTTGCTTCCTTCTTTATGCTAGAATATAACAACTTATAGTTCCTGGCATATGGGGTTATTCACCTTCATAATCTCTGCTAACGCTGCTTGGTATGCCTTGTTCCCATCTTTTGCCTTGCCGATTCCTGTTCATCCTCTCAGGCCTTTTTTAGTAGGTATCTTTTCTAGGAAACTACCCTGATTATTCCAGACTGGTTAGACATACCTCCTTTTAGTTCCCATGCTTGCCTCTGTTATTTCTTTTTAAAATATTTTTTAATTGATTTCAAAGAGGAAGGAAGCAGGAGAGAGAGAGATAGAAACATCAATGATGAGAGAAAAATCATTGACTGATATCCTCCTGCATGCCCCCTACTTGGGGATTGAGCCCACAATTCTGACAAGGTATATACAATCCTGGATTGAGCCCACAATCCTGACTGTGAATTGAACCGTGACCTACTAGTTCATAGGTTGTTGCTCAGCCACTGAGCACACGGGCTGGGCTTGCCTCTATTATTATATTCAAAATTACATTGAAATCAGCGTCTGTGCTCTCCAGTACAATAGGCACTTGAAATGTTGCTAGTGTGAATTGAGATGTACCATGAATGTAAAATATACATATTTTTCTTTTTAAAAAAATATTTTATTGATTTTTTACAGAGAGGAAGAGAGAGGGATAGAGAGTTAGAAACATCGATGAGAGAGAATCATCGGTCAGCTGCCTCTTGCACACCCCTACTGGGGATGCGCTCGCAACCAAGGTACATGCCCTTGACTGGAATCGAACCCGGGGCCTTTCAGTCCGCAGGCCGACGCTCCATCCACTGAGCCAAACCGGCCTTGGCTATACACTATATTTCAAAGACTATATACAAAGAATGTAAAATATTCATAATTTTTATATTGATCACATGTTGAAATGATAATGTTTTGAGGTTTAGTAATAAATTATTTAATTTCCTGTTTCCCTTTTTCCTTTTTATAATGTGGCTACTAAAATATCTAAAATTACATATCTAGCCAAAACCGGTTTGGCTCAGTGGATAGAGCGTCAGCCTGTGGACTGAAAGGTCCTGGGTTCGATTCTGGTCAAGGGCATGTATCTTAGTTGCGGGCACATCCCCAGTGAGGGGTGTGCAAGAGGCAGCTGATCGATGTTTCTCTCACATCGATGTTTGTAACTCCCTATCCCTCTCTCTTCCTCTGTAAAAAATCAATAAAATATATATATATTTTAAAAATGAAAGAAACAACATTAAATTAAAAAATAAATAAATAAAAATAAAATTATATATCTATCCTGCATGATATTTCTATTGGATAGCACCGATATATATATATTTGTCTCTTCTTAGTTGGTAGAGATTGGCTCTCATCCATTCTTGTCTCTTTGTATTTCTTGAGCATAATACTTGCGACGGGTGGGAATAGCTGATGCTAGTTCTCAGAACTTGGGGCTAGAGTATCAAGGGTCCAACAGACATTACATTAATTGGTTTTTCCATCTAGGAACTTGGCCTCTCTCTTTACTTAACTTAGGCTTTAAAAAAATATATTTATTATTGAAATTATTACCTATGTTCCCCTCTCCCCCCTCATTTACCCCCTTTATACTGCCCTGCCCGCCCCCAGGTCTTCAGCACTTTATTGTCTGTGTCCAGATTATGCATATATGCATGCATACAAGGTCTTTGGTTGATTACCTCTCACCTATCCACCCTTCCCTGCCTTCCCTCTGAGATTTCTCACTCTGTTCCATGCATCTATGTCTTTGGATCCACTCTGTTCTTCAGTTTATTTTGTTACTTAGATTCCACATATGAGTGCAGTCTTAACTCAGGCTTTTTAAATATGTCTTATTAATTCTTATAGATTTTCTCATAGATCACAAATATCTCATAAAATTTATTTCTAAGTATTTTGAATTGGGTATTTTATTATTATATGTATAATTGGTTATTACTGATTAAATGCTACAGGTTTTAAAATAACAGTTCTTGCCTGTTCTGGTTACTTGTCTATTGCTCTCAGCTGAAGCCTACCTATCTATTCTATGATCCTCCAAGAATTTTGTGAGGTTTGAGTTAACATATGTAAAGTTTAGAACAGTGTCTGGCACTTAATATTAAGTAAACACTTAATAATGTTAGCTATTATCATCATAATTTTAATTAATCTTAATCTGTTATAGAATTCTATATGCTAGTGTTGGACTTGTGAATTTTGCATCCGTATTTCTGAGATCTCTTTTTGTAATACCATCATTTAATAAGAGATGAGGCTCTTTAGCTGCTATTATGAACAGGTTATAAAAATTCCCCTTTTTTCTATATTTATTGATTTTTAATATTTATTTATTTATTTATTTATTTATTTATTTATTTATTTATTTATTTATTTTTTTAGAGAGAGCCCTAGCTGGGTAACTAGTTGGTTAGAGTATTGTCCCTATATGCCAAAGTTGCAGGTTTAATCCCCACTCAGGACACGTACAAGACTCAACCAATGAATGCATAAATAAATGGAATAACAAATTGATCTCTTTCTTTTTAAAAACTTTTCATTGATTGACTTTAGAGAGAAAGAAGAAAGAGAGAGACACCAATTTTTGTTGTTCTACTTACTCATGCATTCATTGGTTGATTCTTATATGTGTCCTGACTAAGGATCAAACCCAGAACTTTGGTGAAATGAGATGATGCTCTAAGCAACTGAGTTATCATGCCAGGATCTTTCTTATATTCTAAAACCATTCATATAACATGGAACAGAATTATCTCTTTCAGGAATGGTTGGAAATATTAAACAGTAAATATTCTGGATCAGGCGTTCTTTGGTCATTTTTGATAACTTTTTCAATGTCCTTAATTTTGCTTAATCCTTGTTTTGCATTTTTTTCTTTTGAATTTTTTAAATAAAAAAGTAATTTTAGCCAAAGCCGGTTGGCTCAGTGGTAGAGTGTCGGTCTACGGACTGAAAGGTCCCGGGTTCGATTCCGGTCAAGGGCATGTACATCGGTTGCGGGCTCATCTCCGGTAGGGGGTGTGCAAGAGGCAGCTGGTCGATGTTTCTCTCTCATCGACGTTTCTAGCTATCTCTCTCCCTTCCTTCTCTCCGTGAAATATCAATAAAACATTTTTTTTTAAAAAAGTAATTTTACACAGCGTTCCAAATTCATTATAATTATATAAAAATTCCCTTATGTTTATTAAATTTCTGTGATGAATTTAAAAATTTGGGAGTGATAAATTTGTTCATTGTCTTGTGATGTTTCACAGGTCGATACATACGTTAGAATTGATTATATTGTATACTTCATATCAGTGGTTCTCAACCTTTCTAATGCTGTGACCCTTTAATACAGTTCCTCATATTGTGGTGACCCTCAACCATAACATTATTTTTGTTGCTACTTCATAACTAATTTTGTTACCGTTAATGAATCGTAATGTAAATATCTGTGTTTTCCGATGGTCTTAGGCCCTACAGCAGCGACCCACAAGTTGAGAACCACTAGCAGGGTCGTCTAAGACCATTGGAAAACACAGATATTTACATTACGATTCATTAATGGTAGCAAAATTACAGTCATGAAATAGCAATGAAAATAATTTTATGGTTAGGGTCACCACAACATGAGGAACTGTATTAAAGGGTCACAGCATTAGAAAGGTTGAGAACTACTGCTTTATATACTTGCAATTTATTATGTCAATTATACCTCAATTTTCAAAAAAGTAATTTTATAAAGCCTACCAATTTTGTGTTTTTTCCAAGTGCCATCTGACATTTATTAACTCTGTTGTTCATGATTTCTGATTTTAAAAATTATATTCTGAACTATAATACATTTATTGTAGATAAAAAGAGGTGGTGCATGCAAGAATTGTCAGTGGTTCATTTCATGATAATTGCATATATAATTTGTTAATTTGTTGTATATATATGTGCGCGCGCGCGCGCGTGTGTGTGTGTGTGTGTGTGTGTGTGTGTGTGTAACCCTCACCTGAGGAGTGGATATTTTTTCCTTTGATTTTTAGAGAGTGGAATGAGGAGAGAAAGAGAAAGAAACATTCAAGTGAGAGAAACACATTGATTGGTTACCTCCTGCTTGTAGCCCATCCAGGGCTGAGGATCAAACCTGCAACTAAAGTACATGCCCTTGACTTGGAATCTAACCTGTGACCCTGCTGGCTGACACTCTATTGAGCAAAATTGGCCAGGATTATTTTATGTCTTTGTTATTACCTTGATTTTATTGTTCCCAGGCTGTTTTTTATTTATTTTTTTAAAATGTATTTTTATTGATTTCAGAGAAGAAGGGAGAGGGAGAGATAGGAACACCAATGATGAGAGAGAATCATTGATTGGCTGTCTCCTGAACACTCTCTACTGAGGATCTAGCCCGCAACCCAGGGATTGCCTTGACTGGGAATCAAACCTTGACCCCTGGTTCATAAGTTGACGCTCAACCACCGAACCACACTGGCTGGGACCAGGCTATTTTTTAAATATTAAAAAAAGGATAATATATTGTACATGGAGATGCAGTAGGTTTTTTGTTTGTTTGTTTGTTTTATTTCTTTGTTTCCAGGCCATTTTTGTTTTGGGACCAGGAAGCTCTGGATGTAGAGAAAATTTAAAAGTGGGAAGACCCGGGCTCTGGCCCATAAAACAGAGACCCTTGGTGTGAGTCAGCTATGGACTGAGATGCAAGGATTAAACTAGAAACACAAGGAGCAAATAGCTTCCTGGGAATGTACATTAAGAATTACTGCAATGTCAAAACCGGTTTGGCTCAGTGGATAGAGCATCGGCCTGCAGACTGAAAGGTCCCGGGTTCGATTCCAGTCAAGGGCATGTACCTTGGTTGCGGGCCCATCCCCAGTAGCTGGTGTGCAAGAAGCAGCAGATCGATGACTCTCTCTCATCGATGTTTCTAACTCTTTGTTCCTCTCTGTAAAAAAAAATAAAAAAATAAAAAAAAGAATTACTGCAAGCAGCTGGTCAGTATAAAAAAGCTAACTACATCTGGATTCCCTTTATATTTTATCATTTTTCCTAGTCAAGAGTGAAACCCTGATAATGGAGACACTTTACAGAAAGGCACTGAGAGGCCAGGGCTAGGCTTGACTCTGCTAGCCACTTGGAAGAGGGGTCAGAGTAGTGGCCATTGCCTTTCTACAGTACAAAGTTATAAGTGTGAGGCTTGGTATTTAGAACAGGGGATTCAAACTCTTCTTATGGAATGCTGAGCTTGCAGCATAGTTTTACCAAGGTAAAAAGGTCTTGCTACTTTTGAGGATATTTTGATGCCATCTGTTTGATTCAGATCAACCCAGATTTACTGATTATTCTAGGCACAGCTTTGTGCCAGGCACTACAGGGAAACAGAAATGCATTTGATATGGTCTTTATTCTTACAGAACTTAGAATATAGAGCAAGAGCCAGCCGGGACCGGTTTGGCTCAATGGATAGAGCGTCGGCTTGGGGACTGAAGGGCCCCGGGTTCGATTCCGGTCAAGGGCATGTACCTTGATTGCGGGCATATCCCCAGTAGGGGGTGTGCAAGAGGCAGCTGATCAATGACTCTCTCTCATTGATGTTTCTAACTATCTCTCTCCCTTCCTCTCTGTACAAAAATCAATAAAATATATTTAAAATAAAATAAAATAAAAGAATATAGAGCAAGAGCCAGATAATTATGATAGCAGCCAACACTTTGCAAGAGCTAGATAATTATGATAGCAGGCACTATTCTAAGGTTTTTATATTCATTAACAACAGCCCAATGAGGTGGGTACTACTTTTTATCTCTCACAATGGGGCAGGAGACACAGAGAAGTTAAGTAATTTACCTAGTGTTACACAGATAGTAAATGGCAGCACCAGGGTTGAAACCCAAACACTGGCTCTAAAGTCTTTGTTCTTAACTTTATACTGTAGAGCAGTTGTTCTCAAAGTGTAGTCCCCAGATTAGCAGCATCAACTGCATCTGGAAACTTATTAGAAACTAGAGGCCAGATGCACAAAACTCATGCCTTCCTTCCCTTGGCTGCCAGCACCATCTTCCCTCTGGCACCCCGGACCCGGCCTTCCCTTGCAGCCCCGGCTTCATCCAGAAGGTTGTCTGGGAGGACGCCTGGTCTAATTAGCATATTATGCTTTTATTATTATAGATGCACATTCTTGGGTCCACTCAAGACCTATTGAAACACAGATTTTGGAGCTAGGGCTCAGAAACCTGTGTTTTGTTTTTTTAAAATATATTTTTATTGATGTCAGAGAGGAAGGGAGAGGGAGAGAGAGATAGAAACATCAATGAGAGAGAATCATTGCTTGGTTGCCTCATGCACACCCCACACTGGGGATCAAGCCCGAAACCCGGCATGTGCCCCAACTGGGAATCAAACCATGACCTTCTGATTTATAGGTTGATGTTCAACAATTGAGCCACACGAGCTGGGATCAGCAACCAGTGTTTTAACAAGTTCTCCAGATTATTCTGATATCTGTTGTTTGAGAACCTCTGCTAAGCAAGGCAGACTGTGATGTGGGTCAGAAATTAATCTCTCTATGGTTAGGGAGTGGGTATGGTCTGTGTTTTAAGTTCCTAGCCTTCTTTGCTGCATTTAGTGTAAAGTAGGCATAAAAAATGCATATGGATGATTTCATATGAATGAATATTAGGAAAAGATGATGTTTGAGCTGGGTCTCTTACCACCTATCAATTGCAAAAGATCAAATGAGAGGAATCTTCTCAGCAACTGTGAGACTAGCAAGAAAGTGACATGCTTTGAGCAAAGTATAAGGGTCTGAACTACCAAGAGGAGCCATCAGAATGGCAGGAGGATCATGTGAGAGTAGTTAAGGAAGTAAACATGTCAGGATTTGGTGAACAGCTGCATTGGGAGTGGGGGTGGGAAAAGAAGGAAGGGAGAGAGAGAAACTTCATTTCTGGGATGAAGATGCCATTTGCAGAGACAGGATGCATAGAACAAGCACACATTTGTGGGGTAAATATAAAGAGTTTGATTTTGGACTCTTTAAATTTGAAGTGATGGTAGGATATCCAGGTGGAGCTGTCCAGCAGACACTTGAAAATATGAGTGTGAGACTTGTATGGAAATGGAGATTTGGAAAGATAGTTGAGCCATAAGAATGGATGAAGCCTTCAAGTGGAAAACGAAGAGTAGAGTTAGAAGAGAGCTGGGTTTGAAACCATGGTGAACACTACTGACAAGAACTTAGCACTAGATCCCAGAAAATGCTGAAGTCAAGGAGAAGGCTAAAAAAGGAAGGAGAGGCATAGTGTCACATGTTGCAGAAATTATTCTTTTACTTTCGACACAAAAAGTCCTAAGAGAAGTGGTGAGGACAGAAACAGATTTGAGTAAGCGAGCAGCAGTGCGAAAGTGGAGACAGGTGCTTCCATGTCCCATCCACAGAGGTCTGTAGCCACACTTAGGTTGAAACTGTGACACCTTTCAGGGTAGGTAGGATCTCTCATATCTGTGGTCTCAACGCCCAGCACTCAGCTTGGAAAAGAGGGTGGCGTTAGGGAGTTCAGTGAGTCAGGGACAGAGAAAGGCTTCGGGAAGGTAGTCCCTTCGCAGCCAACACGTGAAGGATGAGAGAGATTAGGAGGAAAGGTGGGAGGCAGGGCCCCTCGGTGATGGGGTGCTCGGAGTGTTGAGGGGGACCAGGGAATGAGGTGAGGTTCCTGTAATGTGCGCTTGGCTCTGTGAGAAGAGGGGAGGCTATGTGTAGGATTGGAGGGACCTATTTGGGTAAAAAGACGGGGCCTGAGGCTGCTTCAGGGGATGGGGGAGTGTCCCCACCCCAACCCCGCCCCGCCCCACTTACGCCACTGCGCGGTAACGCTGCGCCTCTACCGAAGCCCTTCCTCCGGGCTGCAGGGCCACGGCTGACCGCCAGGGGCCGCTGCCTCGGGTCCCCGGTGCCCCCGCCTCTCTCCATTGGCCTTTGTTGCCTTCGGAGCGCCCCGCTTGACTCGTTCCCGTCCGCCCCCTGGGCCTGGCGGTCGCGCCTGCGCACTGGCAGCTGGCCGGGCGCTCACTGGGGGAGCTGCTGCAGGCTCCGCGGCGGCGGCGGCAACGGAGGCTGCGGGGGTGGCCGTGCGAGCGGCCGGGCTTGGGGGGGGAGCCGAGCCCGGCCCGAATCCTAGCAGCTAGGGTGCAGGGTACCTAGGCCCCTCACACTGGATTCCACAGTCTCCGGGCCGCCTGACCTCCGCACGGGTATATGGGATGGAAGCGGGACCCTCGGGAGCAGGTAAGGGTCCGCGGGAGGGGGGAACGGTGCGTGCTCCAAAGGACCAGGGGACTCCCGCCTAAGGAGCTGAATTTTCGAGTGAGGAAGGGGCTCTTATGGGATGGGGGCCCAGTTTGAAGGGGGCTGTGTGTAGTTCCGGGGAAAACCTTGTGAAGGGGGTTCTGAGACGGGGGCTGTTTATCAAAGGAGGCTCTATGCACTCCTGGAGGTGGGAAGTAATCTGGAGAAGGGCCTGCACACGTAAGGACTCCCGGAGATGCCTGGAGGCCTAAGGAGAGTCCCGGCAGGTGGCAGGAGGCGGACTCCAGGTGTCCTGGAGAGGAGGAGGTCCATATAGATGGGCCCTAGCTGTAGCATGCCGGGTGGGGGTTCAGCCAGTCTGGGCTGGGCTAGTGTCCCTTGGGAGAAGGCGCCAGATCTGGACTGTGAGCTCCGCCCAGCAGGGCTTGACGCGGGGGCGAGGGTCAGGGGGCGGTGGGTGGGGATCCTGTCCCAGGATTCCCCCTCACCCCCCCCCCCCCCCCCCCCCGCGAGTCCCGGGAGCCTGAGCAGAGGCACTCGAGCATGCGCAGAGGTGGCCGCTAGAAGGGGCTGCCCTAGGTAGTGGGGGCGTGGCTGCCCAAATTACCCCAACTCTCCATCCCGCGCGGTTTGGCTTGGGAAAAGGTGCGCGCTGGTGGGGTGTATTCTCTCTAAGGTTATGCAGGCTGGGCGCAAATACAATAGAAGTGGTCCCCTTCCCCATCTTGAGGGTTCTTAAACTTGGCTCAGAAAACGGTCACAATTTGCCAAGAATGGGTTGAAGGAAACTTCTAAAGTGCCTTGCCTTATTTTGCCACTTGAATGTGGAAAGACTCCGACCGATTCAATGGCGGGTTTTCACTAAAGATAGGTCTTAGTAAAGGTGTTTGTTACTGAAAGATGAAGGCCAGGGCCAGGTTTACCTGGAAGAGGTTGTCCGCCTGGTTTGCGCCTTTCTGGTCCAAAATACTGTAGACCCGATGTTGCCAAGCTAGCTTTTGTCACAAATAAGTAGTTTGGGGGATGGACCTGGTGAGTCCCGGGTGTTAGCCTTAATATCTCGTTGTTCATGAGCAATCAGGAATAAAGGAGATACAAGAATAGAAGAGAAACTGAAGCTGGGCGTTCCCAAGAAGACTGGAGTCCCCAGGACAGGTTGTGGGTTAGTGGCACTTTGGTGGAAGGAGCAGTCTAGACCTGGGAATCCTTTAGGTTATATCTCAAGTCTTTCTTCCATTCCAGATCAAATAGGATTTTCATTTGGGACATGAATTTTATTTCTGGTGGAAGAATCTTTTTCTTTTATACTAAATCTAATCTCAAGGGAATAGCTTTTACCAACTCATTCAAGTCATTCATTCAGTGATCTGTAAGTACTTTCCCCCAAGCAAAAATAACCTTATAAAGTCTGTATAGGTCTTAAGGTGAAGTGCAGCGAGCAACAGACTTCAAAAAAATTACTTCTTCCTTCTCTCAAGCACATCTCTCCATTCCAGGAACTCTCTTGGTTTTCTAGGCTGGAGACTATTTGCAACAACCTGTGGACTAGAGTAAGAGTAGGTCACAAAGGTTTAGATAGATTGCCAGGAGCTGACACCCATACCAGACTGCTAATGGTTTTATTCTGGTGAATTCCGAATGGGCGCTAGAGTGATGAAAAAAAGGACTTGTTTGATATGAGAAATAAGCTTTTAGGGAAGGGACTAGAGCTTGGTATCTGGAGTTGGCTGTAGCCTAGTGGGACAGGTTTTGCCTCATTAGAGGGTATAATTGAAATTCATTCTGGAAGCTGTGAATGGAGGTACCTCATTACTCCCCCTTGCTAAGCCCTGTCAAGTCTCATGGAAGTTGGAGGATACAATACTCAAAACTGAAGTATTGTTGGCTTCACTGGGCTTATTTATGTTCAAGTGTGCCTTCTGTGCTCAGGTGTGTTCCAAGCACATAAACTGGACTGATTTATCTGTGGAACCAGCAAGTGTTTAGGCCCTGACACAAAGTATATGTTTATTAATTAACTTGAATCACATTCCAGTGTGACAATTTTTTTTTTTAATTTTTTAAATATATTTTATTGATTTTTTTTTTTACAGAGAGGAAGGGAGAGGGAAGAGAATTAGAAACATCAATGAGGTAGAATCATCTATCAGCTGCCTCTTGCACACCCCCACTGGGGATGTGCCCGCAACCAAGGTACATGCCCTTGACTGGAATCGAACCTGGGACCCTTGAGTCTGCAGGCCAGTGTGACAAATTGTTAAGCACATATGGTTGGTTACTTAATACAGGTACTCTGTATATATTCATGTGTGGACAAATTCTTTTTGGAGAGATTGGCCTCTTAGTATTTGGTTCCTGGTAGCTAACCTAGCCTTGAATTTGTCTTTTGAATAGGCAGTCTGCTTCTTGGGAGGTTGTGGGCCTCTGAACTGCAGGGAAGGAATCCCTGAGCCAAGCCTTTCAGCTCTGTTACTTTTTCTTCTCAGGGCTGGTTGGTGATGGGGGAGGGGGAGTGTCCTTTTCACAGCCCCTCCCTCCTTGCTTTTGTCTGCAAGGAAGGACCCCACCCCTTTCCCCCAAGGCCCAAGCTTTGTCCTCTCTGCTGGGGCCCTCATCTGCATCACAAAGTGGCCGTCTGTCCCTGTCTGGGTCTGAAGCGAAGTGTCTCCCTTTCTCAGACTAAAAGCTGGGAGCGGGGTGAGGTAAAGGGGGGGGGGGGCAAGGAGTGAACTTTCTACAGCTGTGAGGCTGCAGGGGGATGGGATAGGAGAGAGCTTACTCCTTTTGCCTTCCCTAGTTTGGGGATGAGGGAGAGCTTGGGGGCTTTCCTGTTTTCCCAAAGCCTCCTTGGAGTGGAGGGTGCCTGGTGCCTAAGGCTGTCTAGTCTGTAGTCCTATTTCTGGGGAAAAGAAGGCTTTGAGGCTAGAGTGTTTATCTCATCCCCCATCAGTTCTACCTAGCCCAGCTCTAGGGATGTCTCTTTTCAGGGCTCCAAACTGTTATTCCACCTGGGGGAGACTTAGGAGGTGAATGGAAAGTAAGAACTTGGGGAGGGGAAGGGTGTTTTATACCAGATGCATCTACCAGGGTACATGTTTGTCTGTGCAGGATTTATAATTGTTTCTGAGCAATTTGCAGGTGTTTGTGTGTTGCGTGTTCTTTGTGGTGAGTCTGCAGATCAGTTTGTTCATTCATTTACTATCTGTATGTTGAACACCTCCCGTGTGCCAGGCTTTCACGAAGGAGATTCAGCAGTGACCAGGGCAGATGGTCCCTGCCTTTGAAGAACTTTCAATAGGGTAGTGAGGGGTATGTGTGTAAAGATTTTGTCTAGGTCTGAGTGTTTGGATGTGTATGACTAGAATGTGACACATTATGTTTGTGTGTCTGTCTATGCCTTGTGTGTAATATCTGTTCACCTCTTTTTGGGGGTAAGTGGCCAGGTGCTAGTAGTTAGCTTTCACTTCCCCATGTAGCTGAGCCCTAAAGGCCTTTTGTCCCCAGGCTGGGCCTGCATTTCCAGTCTGCATTGTGGGACTGGGCTTGACTAGTGGTTAGGAGGAGACTGCAGTTTAACTCTGGGAAGCATGCCCCTCCCTTGAATGGTTCTGACCTCTTCCTGACCCCCCAGATGAGGATATGCCCCTCCCCCTTTTTATTATTCCTTCCCCCCCCCCCCCACACACACACACAAACACCCATAGACGACTGAAAGCAGAGCTCTAGTGATGGGAGGCACTGGACTGGCTTATTCATCTCATCTCCCACCTGAGCTGGTCCTCTACCAGCCAGGACAATAGCAACTCTAGACAAAGGCTTCTCTCAGGCTGTTTTTCCTTCCCTTCCCCCTCAAGTTAGAAAATAAAACTAGAGGCAGCAATCATGCTTGTGGCCAGAGAGGAGAAAGTAGTGGCCTTGCCCTAGCCCTTTTCCCAGGGCCCTATCTGTCTTGAAATTGATCCCTCCTGCTACTCTCTGGGCTCTCTATATGGAAGGAGCTGTGAACCGTGGAGACAATTTTGTATTCTCCTTCCCAGAGCCAGTATCTCTCCCTTCTTCAGCATTCTAATGGCTGCTTCTCTTTCCCAAGGCTTCTACTCTAGCTTCAATCTCCTTTATGCAGCCTGTCTTCATTCCCTAGCTTTTTCTTTTTTTGAACTTTTTTCTTCATTATTTCCCCAGTTGCAGCCTTGCTTCTTACCCAAGCTCCTAACTCTAGCCTTCCTTCCTTCTTCCTTGGCTCCCAATTCAGGCCTTTTTCTGCTAACCTCTGGTTTAGTCTGGTTTCTTGGCCAGCTCCCAAGTTCAGCCTCTCTCCTTTCCTTAGTTTCCAAACTCTATCCTTTTAGCCCTTTCTCCTTTTCTGCCTCCAGCCTTAGCCATTTAGTTGCCTTAATCATTTCACAAACGAACACTGCCCCAACCCCCAACTTGGCCTTTTAAAAAATGTTCCTCCTGCCTACAGAGGAACATTAAGATGATGCTGTTGCCGAAACCGGTTTGGCTCAGTGGATAGAACATCGGCCTGCGGACTGAAAGGTCCCGGGTTCGATTCCGGTCAAGGGCATGTACCTTGGTTGCGGGCACATCCCCAGTGGAAGGTGTGCAGGGGGCAGCTGATCTGATTCTCTCTCATCGATGTTTCTGACTCTCTATCTCTCTCTCTTCCCCTCTGTGAAAAATCAATAAAATAAAAATAAATAAATAAAAAAGATGATGCTGTTTTGTCTTTGGGATGGTGATGAATGAAGTGAGCACCTGCTCCAGAGAATAGGGCATTCTTTATCTGTTAGATACCTGGTGGAGGAATGTGTATTAATCTTATTGAAGGAAGGATTTTGTTACCAGGAGCCAGATTTATCCCCTCTACTTAACATGCAATAGGAACTTAAGGGTAGTTTTCCTAATTGGAGAGAACTTTAAAAAAAAAATAGCCTGTGATGTCTGAGCTCATGGAAACCCTCAGTTGACTTGGGTAGGCAGGAAAGGAGCCCCTTGTACTCTCCGGCTTCTGTTTTAGGGGACCTTGTGCCTTCTCTTGATAGGAGTGTAAGGAGATGACCAGACTTAACCCTTACTAACTTTTTTGTCTTGTAGCTGCAGGCGCATACCTGCCCCCTCTGCAGCAGGTGTTCCAGGCACCCCGAAGGCCTGGCATTGGCACAGTGGGGAAACCAATCAAGCTCCTGGCCAATTACTTTGAGGTGGACATCCCTAAGATTGATGTCTACCACTATGAGGTGGATATTAAACCAGATAAGTGTCCTCGCAGAGTCAACCGGTAAGTGATGCACATCTTTGACACCAAATACAGGAGGTTTTTTTTGTTGTTGTTTGTTTGTTTTTAAATATATTGATTTTTTTTACAGAGAGGAAGGGAGAGATATAGAGAGCTAGAAATGTCGATGAGAGAGAAACATCCACCAGCTGCCTCTTGCACACCCCCTACTGGGAATGTGCCCGCAACCCTGGTACATGCCCTTGACCGGAATCGAACCTGGGACCTTTCAGTCCGCAGGCCGATGAGCCAAACCGGTTTCAGCCAAATACAGGAGTTTTTACTTTTCTGAGTCTCAAAACCTCGAAAGAGGATCCAGAGATGTAAACAAACTACTAAAGGGTGTTATTACCAAATCTAACATGAAAGCTTTTGAGGGGAAGATTTCAAGTAAGGAAAATATCATTTGATTTGGCAATTAGGATTTAATTAATACCTTTTGTCAGAGCAGTTTTATTAAAGTAGTTGGGCTAGTAATCTGTAGTGAATTAAGGAATATATGAAAGGTAATATGGTAGGGATGATGACCAGAAAACTTTCCCCAGATAGGTTAGCATTGAAACTTAGGGAGAGAAGGAATATGTTGGCTAGAGTAGATTATAGGGGTCAAGTACAGTGCCTAGCCTAGTTCATTTCAATGTTTGTTGAAATGAATGAAAGAAAAGTTTTTAAGAATGAGACATGGATATGTTTATAAACTGTAGGGAAGGAGCTAGTGGAGGAGAGGTTAAAGGTACATGATAGAGAGGGGAGGAATGAGTGGGATGTCCTTGCTAAGGCAGGAGGATATTATAGGATACATAGTTGGAGGGATTATCCTTAGAGAGAAGAAGCAATATTTCTTTTTAAATTACATTTTATTAATATTTGAAAATTATATACTTACAATGTAAATAAATTTAAAATATTACAAAAAGAGTAGCAGTGAAAGATTTTTCTTATTGCCCTCAGCTCCCGTGTCCTAGTCCTTTCCCCTAGAGGCATTTATTGTTACCATTTTTTTAGTATGATTATTACCATTCTTGAATATGCTTCCAGATATTTTTGTTTGTATATACAAGCATATATGTATGTAGAACATACACATATGTATATAATATAGAATCCTATATACCTTGTTCTACACCTTGTTTTTTTCCTACTAAATAATATATTTTGGAAAATAATACATTCCAGTACATGCATATCTGCCTCATTCTTTTGCTCAATAGGTATTTCATTGAATGTGATGTTATTATAACTTAGTAACTTTATTGAACATTTAGGCTGAGTAAACTTTTTTTTTTTTTTTTTTTTTTTTTATATATATATATTTTATTGATTTTGTACAGAGAGGAAGGGAGAGAGATAGAGAGTTAGAAACACCGATGAGAGAGAGTCATCGATCAGCTGCCTCTTGCACACCCCCCACCGGGGATATGCCCGCAACCAAGGTACATGCCCTTGACCGGAATCGAACCCGGGCCCTTCAGTCCCCAAGCCGACGCTCTATCCATTGAGCCAAACCGGTCTCGGCAAGGCTGAGTAAACTTTTGCTACAAAAATGAAACTGTATTGAATATTATTAAATATATATACATTTTCCACTTAAGTATGAGCGTGTGTATAGGATAAATTCCTAGGAGTGGATTTGCTGGCATAGACCATTTAAAAATTCTGAGACAATGCTAGTTTTTTTTTAAAGTAAGCTGTAACAACATTTACTTCCTTTGACAAGGTATTAAGAGTGCCTCTTGCCCTATCTGACTTGGCTCAGTGGATAGAGTGTTGGCCAGTGGACTGAAGGGTCCCAGGTTTGATTCCAGTTAGGGCACATGCCCAAGTTGCAGGTTCAATCCCTAGTGTGGGGCATGTAGGAGGCAGCCAATCAATTATTCTCTCTCATCATTGATGTTTCTCTTCCTCTCCCTTCCTCTCTGAAATAATTTTTTTTAAGTGCCTCTTCCCCATATCTGCACCAATCTAATATATTGTATTTTTTATCTTTGACATTTTGATTAGTAGAAATTATACTTAAATTTAATTTTTTTATTACTTTTCTATTTTTTATATAATTTTTTTATTTTACTGATTTTTTTACAGAGAGAAAGAGAGTGTGATAGAATTAGAAATATTAATGAGAGAGAAACATCAATCAGCTGCCTCCTGCACACCCCCTACTGGCGATGTGCCTGCAACCAAGATACATGCCCTTGAATGAAATCAAACCTGGGACCCTTCAGTCCACAGGCCAATACTCTATCCACTGAGCCAGACCAGTTAGGGTTACTATAGAATTTTAATTCATATTAAAAATATTTATCTCATAAGTTCATTCAGGGTTTGGCTTTCTTGTTTTTTTTTTAATTCTCACCCAAGGAGTTAGGATATTTTTCCATTGAATTTTAGAGAGAGTGAAAGAGAAGGGGAAGGGAGGAAAAAGAGAAAGGGATAGAGAGAGACAAACATCAATTGGCTGCCTCCTGCTTACACCCTCAACCAGGGCTGAGGATTGAACCTGCAACTGAGGTATGTGCCCCTGACAAGGAATTGAAGAACCTGCAACCCTTCGGTCTTCAGGCCTATTTTCTAACCACCAGGGTTTGGCTTTTTTTAAAAAAAAATTTTTTTCTTTCTAAAATATATTTTTATTGATTTCAGGGAGGAAGGGAGGAGAGAGAGATAGAAACATTAATGATGAGACTCATTGCTTGGCTGCCCCCTACTAGGAATTGAGCCAGCAACCCAGGCTTGTGCCCTTGACCAGAATCAAACCTGGAACCCTTCAGTCTGAAGGCTTCATTCTATCCATTGAACCAAACCAGCCAGGGCCTGACCTGGAATTGAACTGTGATCCTCTGGTTCATAGGTTGATGTTCAAGTACTGAGCAACACCAGCCGAGATGGCTTCTTTTTTTTTTTAATGAGGTAACATCAATTAACAATAACATAAGTTTCAGGTTTACAACTTTGTAATTTGGTGTTAGTATATGCTAGTGGGTACTCACCACCAAAAGCCTTGTTTTCATCCATGACCATATGTTTGATCTCTTTATCCATTTCACTCTTCTCCCAACCCTTCTCTCTGGTAACTACCAATATGTTGTCTGAATCTATGAATTTGGTTTTGTTTGTTCATTTGTTACTTTTTGATTTATATTCTATGTATGAGTGAAATCATAAGGTTTTTATATTTTTTCTTCTGACTTATTTCACTTAGCATAATACTCTCAGGATCCCTCCATATTCTCGCAAAGGGCAATATTTCATCTTTTTATGGTTGAGTAGTATCCCATTACATGTCTATATGTATATACATCACACCTCCTTTATATATTCATTCATTGATAGACACTAAATGTTTTTTTTTTTTTTAATTTTGGCTGCTGTAAATAATGCTGCAGTATACATAAGGTACATAGATTTTTAAAATTAGTTTTCATATTTTTGGATAAGTATCCATAAGAGGAATTGCTGGATCATATGGTAGTTCTTAATTTTTTGAGAAACCTCCATAATTTAGTGGCTGTATTGATTTATAATTCCCTTTTCTATACATCTTGCCAACACTTGCAATTATTTCCTTTTTGAAAATAGCCATTCTAATAGGTATGTGCTAATTGATGTCCCATGATTTTGATTTGCATTCCCCTAATAATTTTTTGGGGGGTTATTTATTTATTTACTTTTAACTTCTTTATTGATTTAAGTATCACATATTTGTCCTCATCCCCTCATTTCCATCCCAAACCCCTCCCCACATATGTCTCCACCCTTATGTTGTCCGTGACCACTGATTAGGCTTATTTGCCCCCTAATAATTATTGATGTTGAACATTTTTTCATGTGCCTATTGGTCATTTGTATGTTTTCCTTTGAAACATGACTATTCAGATCCTCTGTCCATTTTTAAATTCAGTTTGTTTTTTTGTTGTTGAGTTTTATAAATTTTTTATATATTTTGGATGTTAACCCCTTATTGGGAATATCATTTGTAAATATCTAATCCCATTTAGTTGGTTTCTTTTTTTAAAATATATTTTATTGATTTTTACAGAGAGGAAGAGAGAGGGATAGAGAGTTAGAAACATCGATGAGAGAGAATCATCAATCAGCTGCCTCTTGCACACCCCCTACTGGGGATGTGCCCAAAACCCAGGTACATGCCCCAGGCCGGAATCGAACCCGGGACCTTTCAGTCCGCAGGCCGAAGATCTATCCATTGAGCCAAACCTGTTTTGGCGGTTTCTTTTTTGTTTCATTGATGGTTTCCTTTGCTGTGCTGAAGCTTTTTAGTTTGATATAGTCCAATTTGTTTATTTTTGTTTCTCTTGCCTTTGAAGTGAAAAAGACCACTAAGACCAATTTTCAGAAGCTTACTGCCTATATTTTCTTGATGTATTTTATTGTTTCAGGTTGTAAATTCAAGTCTTTGATCCGTTTTTAGTTAATTTTGGTGTACAGTGTAAGATAATTGTCCAGTTTCATTCTTTTGCATAATAATATCCAGTTTTCTCAACACCATTTATTGAAGAGACTTTTTCCATTGTATAATCTTGGCTTCTTTGTTTTAAATTAGTTGTTCATTGTATGTGGGAGTTTATTTCTGGGCTCTCAATTCCGTTCCATTGATGTGTGTCTGTTTTTCTGTATTTTGGTCTAATGAGTAAAGTTTAACATATTTTTCAGATGTTTAAAAATCATATATGGAAAGATGTTTCAAATCTGAGGAAAGAAAATGAAGAGCCTTGCATATATAAATATGATTGTATGCCTGGGAACTTGGTGGAGGGGACTTTGCATACTATGGTTTACTATAATTGTTCAGACTTATAAAGTTGCTTCTTTTTTTTTTAGTCTTTATTGTTGAGAATATTACAGATGTCTCCCTTACTCCCTCCATTGCCCTCCTCCACCCAGATCCTGCTGCTCCTAGGCCTTCACTACCCTATAGTATGTGTCCATGGTTAATGCATATTTACATATAAATTCTTTGGTTAATATCTTCCCACCCCGCCTCACTTCCCTCTGAGATTTATCATTCTGTTCCATGTTTCCATTCCTCTGGTTCTATTTTATTCATCAGTTTATTTTGATTTTTTTAGATTCAATTTTTTATAAATATGTATTGCCATTTTGTTATTCATATTTTTTATCTTTTCTTCTTAAAGAAGATCCTCCAATATTTCATAATACTGGTTTGGTGGTGATAAACTCCTTTAGCTTTTTCTTGTTGGTGAAATTCTTTATCTGACCTTCAGTTTTTTTAAATTATTTTTAAAAATACATTTTATTAATTTCAGAGAGGAAGGGAATGGGTAGGGGAGAGAGAAACATCAGTGATGAGAGAGAATCATTGATTGGCTGCCTCCTGCACACCCCCTACTGGGGATTGAGCCTGCAACTGGGTATTTTTCCCTTTATCTGAATCAAACCCAGGACTCTTCAGTCTATACAGGCTGATGCTCTATCCACTGAGCCAAACCAGCTAGGACATGACCTTCAATTCTTCTTCTTCTTTTTTTTTTTTTTTTTAATATATTTTATTGATTTTTTTTTTTTTTTTTTTGCCCCCTTCCCATTCATACCTTCCCTCCCCAGAGTTTTATGTCCATTGGTTGTACTTATATGCATGTACACAAGTCCTTCGGTTGATCTATTATCTCCCCCAGATCTTCCTTCCCTCCCCACTGTAATTTGACAGTCTGCCTGTTGCTTTACTATGACCTTCTTGATAGCTTTGTTGGATAGAATAACTTTAGTTGTAGGTCCTTGCTTTTTATCATTTTCAATCTCAATATGGTTTCTTCTTTAATTCTTTAGTTGTAGGGCTTCCATTAGGCTAGATTTCAGGTGGTTCTGAATGATGGTTGTTCTGTATTTTAGTTGTAATGTTGATGTTGTGGGAGGATGCGAGTACCTTGTTTACCACCATCTTCTAGGGTTGCTTTTTGTTAGGAGATAGAAATAGGTTCTGGTGTTAGGAGGTAGTTGAGAAGTTTTGACATAGTCTGTGAGGAATGGAAGTAATTAGGACATGAAACGATTGTTGGGTAGCACTGAAGTCTAACTAGTTACAGTTGCTTCCAATATACATTTTGAATGTTTTTATCCAGTACTACTCAAAAGGTTTCGTTTAGAAAGTGAAGATGTCAAATGGTTGGGTTGGTTGGATTTTGAAGGATAGATGGATACTCTGGTATCTAGGTGGCTGAGTGTAGAAAGTGAAATCTAGAAAGAGATGACAATAGGTGGTGGGACCGAGGGGCTTCAGAGATAGAGGAGATGAGGTTCTTCTCCCAATTTTTATTCTTTTCCCAATTTAGATCTCTTTCCCACCCATATATTTTTATTATCAGTTTCAGAATTGGAGGAGCCTCAATTCTATTCCTGATTCTGGATAGACCCTAAGATAAAGCCTTTCTCCCCTTAGCCTTCCTCTCTGTTAAGAAGGCATTCACTCTTTTAGGTCCTTTAGGATCTTAGTGAAGTAAAGACCAGAAGCATCACCTGGGAGCATGTTAGAAATGTAGAACTTTAGGCTTTGCTCTAGACCTACTGAGTTAGAATCCGCATTTTAATCAGAATCTGCATTTTAATAAGATCTCCAGATGATTTGTGTGTACATTGAAGTTTGAAAAGCACAGTGACAGAGCAGATGAGATTAAAGCTGCTAGGCCCTGGCTGGGTGGCTCAGTTGCTTGGAGCGTCGTCACATACACCAAAATGTTGGCGTTTGATACCTGGTCAGGGCACATACCTAGGTTGTGGGTTTGATCCCTGGTTGTGGAGCATGTGAAAGGTGGTCGATTGATGTTTATCTCTCTGACTTAGATGTTTCTCTCTCTCTCTCTCTCTCTCTCTCTTATCTCCCACCCCCAATAAAAACATGTTCTTGTGTGAGAATGGAAAAAGAAAAGAGGAGCTGCTAGGAGAGGATGTAGTAGATGGGACATTCCCTGAACTTTTAATTGCTTCTAAAAGCTTGAAGTGGTAGTCTCTCAGCTTCCACAGGCTGTTCCTATCCCCCACAGGGAAGTGGTGGAATACATGGTCCAGCATTTCAAGCCTCAGATCTTTGGTGATCGCAAGCCCGTGTATGATGGAAAGAAGAACATTTACACTGTCACAGCACTGCCCATTGGCAATGAACGGGTAAGGTGGGAGTCAGGCTAGATCTGAGTCACGGGGTCTGGGGTGGGGCAGAGCTCATGTAAGCCTGTTTCCAGTCTGGCAGTCCAGAGATCCCTTTCATTCTTTTGTTCTGAGAAAGTGTGTTCTAAGGTGAGGGATGGATAGGTGCTGATGTTTGTTTTGCTTACTATATGTCTATCCCTGTTATAGGCAGATTGAGAGTAGACTTAAAATAGATCTAGACCTTAAGGACTTTCTGCTAGGTGTGGTTGAGAGAGACAGAAGCACTGAACCCAGGAGAATGAGCCAAGGAGGCTGGAGACTTAAGTAGCTGCATTTACTGTGAAGTTTTCATTGTGAGCTTCTATCAGCTCAAGAGACATACTCTTAGCAAATACATGGGGTGGGAGACAATTGGGGCAGGGCAGGGAATGTTGGACTGTGAGAAAGCATTGATAATCCTTCTCCCCTTTCTCTCTATTGAAGGTTGACTTTGAGGTGACAATCCCCGGGGAAGGAAAGGATCGAATATTCAAGGTCTCCATCAAGTGGCTAGCCATTGTGAGCTGGCGCATGCTGCATGAGGCGCTGGTCAGTGGCCAGATCCCTGTTCCCCTGGAGTCTGTGCAAGCCCTTGATGTAGCCATGAGACATCTGGCATCCATGAGGTACTGGGTGTAGTTAGTATCCGGACGACTAGTGGTGTCAGAATTGCTATGGGGGGTGGAGGGGGATGAGCACATATTAATGTCCTATAGTGTTCTTTTCAAACAAAATATTCTTTGAAACCGTATCATATACCAAGCAAGTGTGTATATACATTTAGATGGGTTAAATCATTGGTCCTATCCCTTTTAGATACCTTTGAGCTGCACCCCATCTGTCCCTGTGGGGCAGAGAAAGGGTAGAGACTTCACAAGGTCAGTTACACAACTAGTAAAGGATCAGAGCTGGAATTAAAGCCCTGGTGTCCTGCCTTCCAGGCCAGGGCTCCTCCGTGCCCAGGATGCCTCACAGGGTGGGGGCCTGTGCCCGAGGGACCAGTTCTCTGCCTGTCCCTGCCAGGTACACCCCTGTGGGCCGCTCCTTCTTCTCACCGCCTGAGGGCTACTACCACCCGCTGGGGGGTGGGCGCGAGGTCTGGTTCGGCTTTCACCAGTCTGTGCGCCCTGCCATGTGGAAGATGATGCTCAACATTGATGGTGAGTGGGGAGAGCTATGGAGCCAGGGGCACCCTGAGTCTATTGACCACACTCCCAGCCTTATCCCTCCCAGCTCTGCAACCACACTCCTCTGGCCCTGGTACCCCTCCCCCATCCCATAACCCTGTAAGGAAGAGGGTGTAAAGAGCAGTACTTCCATTTATTACGGAAGACAGAACCTGAGCTGAGCTATACCTACTCTGTCCTCACAGTCTCAGCCACTGCCTTCTACAAGGCACAGCCGGTGATTGAGTTCATGTGTGAGGTGCTGGACATCAGGAACATAGATGAGCAGCCCAAGCCGCTCACGGACTCTCAGCGTGTGCGCTTTACCAAGGAGATCAAGGGTGAGGACCGAAGCAGGAAGGGAAGAGAAACAGCCTTACTTTCTCTTTAGCCCTAAAAGAAAATCCCCTGGGGATATGTTAAGGGGAGAGGCCAAGCCTGGGAACATGAGCAACCCATTTCAATCCTGACAAGCAGTGTGTATATTCTAGGCCTGAAGGTAGAAGTGACCCACTGTGGACAGATGAAGAGGAAATACCGTGTGTGTAATGTTACACGCCGTCCTGCCAGCCATCAGACGTAAGTTGACAGGGCTGCTAAGCCATACCATTAGTGGAAGAGGGCAGATATTTCAACACACTCTTCACTCCCTCCCGTTCCACATTGACCTTGTGAATAAATCTTGGACTAGCCCTGTTTTTGAATAAGCTGTGGGTATTTGTCACCCTCTCCCAACCTTCCCAGATTCATTGATACTCTCCCTACCATTTGTGCCTTCTTGGTTTCCACCTTTCCTCCATCAGCCTTTACATAGATCAAGCATCTTCCTCTGACTCCTCTATCAGTTTGTAAATGTTAGCATCTCTTTCAACTTATATTTCCTCCTGAAAAAGAAAGCTCCTGGGCTAGACCTTGGGAAAGCTCTCACTGATTTCATCTACCTTCTTGACCTCATACTGTACTGGACTATGAGCACCTACTGTGTGTCAGGCTTTATACCCAACATTAGAAATAAAGAATAAGGTCAGGTCCTGTTGGTTGTGGAACTTGCCACTCAAATCTTTTGGAACCCTGTATTGCCTGCTTTCGAGTAGGAGTACTCTAAAGAGACTGGATAGGATACAGCCAAGTCTGGGGCTTTCATGGTTGTAGGTCTGGAGAGGTGGGAATCAGTCCTGAGCTCTTGACACCTTTTTTTTTTAAATATATTTTATTGATTTTTTACAGAGAGGAGGAGAGAGAGATAGAGAGTCAGAAACATCAATGAGAGAGAAACATCGACCAGCTGCCTCCTGTACACCCGCTACCGGGGATGTGCCCGCAACCAATGTACATGCCCTTGACTGGAATTGAACCCAGCACTTTTCAATCTTCAGACTGATGCTCTACCACTGAGCCAAACCGGTTTTGGCTTGACACCTCCTTTCTTTCCTCCAAACAGGTTTCCCTTGCAGTTGGAGAGTGGACAAACTGTGGAGTGTACAGTGGCACAGTATTTCAAGCAGAAATATAACCTTCAGCTCAAGTATCCCCACCTGCCCTGCTTGCAAGTTGGCCAGGAACAAAAGCATACCTACCTGCCCCTAGAGGTGAGGCTGCCAAGTAATGGTTGGACAGGGAAACAAGCATTGTATCTGCACATTGATCATCAGAGATCTACTTTCCATTTGTAATCTCTCATCTTCATTTTGAAGTTTGGGAAATTGACATTCTGAGAGACATGAGGTAATTATGTGAAATATAGGCCTCATTCTTACCTGCTAAATTGTTTTCTTATTTCCAGTCCTGCTTTCATGTGTTTTTAGGGCTGCCAGGCAGAGGTAAAAGCTGTATTTACTGTCTAATAAGTGATTAGTTTGTTCAGGGCAGAGATTTCAAATATCCACATTCATGTTCTCTTAATTTCTCTTTCCCTGTCTTCTGAAGTTCAGGATGTGAAAAAATCTAGAGATACAAGTGTACCTTATTTTATAGAAAATGAAGATGAATGTTATCCACTAGTATAACATGAATCCTATTTTCCTAATGATCAATGTGTTCTTTTTAAAAAAGTTTTAGACCAAGATTTGTTATATTTTTACGTTTCAACAGGTGTTTAAAATTCTGCAATTAAAGACAGTAGTAATATTTCTTAAGTTATAGAATACAAATATAGAACTATCGGGTTGCATTTGGTTAGACAGACACCAGACAAAATGTCTAATGAGAAACTACTGCTGACTGCTTCATTGTCTACCAGTGTTTCCCAAACTTTTGACATATGTGTACCCCTTCTATAATTTTCGTAACGCTGAGTACCCCTCGTACTCATGAGAACATAGATTTAGGCGCAGCTAAGCACGGTGCAGTGCATATCCCCACCAAACTCCGATGCAATGTGTACCCCCACCAAACTCTTCCCGTACCCCTGGGGGTACACGTACCACACTTTGGGAAACACTGGTCCAGTGCTACTCAAAGTGTGGTCAGTAGACCAACAACATGGGTACTATACAGGAGCTCATTTGAAATACAGATTCCCAGGTACCACCAGACCTATTGAATCTGAATCTGTCTTTTAACAGAATCCAAAGAGGATTCATATGAACATTAAAGTTGGAAAAGTACTAATGTAGGCTATTGTTTCAGTTTGTTCCAGCAGCAGGAGCCAAATAGGACCAAAGCTCAAGCCTTCTATGACCTTCTGGGATTTTAGAGCTAACTAGAGGGAATTGGGCTGAAAAAAGAAGAGATCCCAAAACCCAAGAACTTTGACTTAGTTAATAGGTAGTGGTGCACAGAAAGTGGGATGAAGGCACTATTTTCTCTGAGATATAAACAGAAGTCTTTAGGGATGATCTCAGCAAAGTATATGGGCTTTAGATAATATCTACTACCAGTTGAGATTTGTTAGCAAATTGACATTACTTCTGTTGTTTTGTTTTGTTTGTAAATCCTCACCTGAGGATATGTTTATTGATGAGAGAGAGGGAGTAAAGAGAGAAACATTTCTCAGTTGTCTCCCATATACCCCAAACCAGGGATAAAACCTGCAGCGTAGGTATGTGCCTTGACCTGAAATCACACCCACAACCTTTTTGGTGTATGAGACGATGCTCCAACTTACTGAGCCACCCAGCTGGGCAATATTACTTCTGTTTAAACAATACTTTCCAAGGTGAATAATTTATATAATGGCTTATATTTTGATTTTTATTATTGTTTATTTAACAAATATTTTTGGGGCCTCTACTATGTGTCATAACTCTTTTAGGTGCCAGAATGTAGAGGTTAATAAGACAAGGTCCCTGCTGTCATGGAGCTTACATTCTAGAAGCAGGAGATAGATAATAATTGGTAAATAAGATAGTTTCAGATAGTGGTAAGTGCTATAAGAATTATAAAACAGATTAAGGGAATAGAAGTACAGGTGGAGGAGTTTGGAGAGCCACTTTAGTTATTGTGGTCAGGGAAGGCCTCTTTTAGGAGATATTTGATCTGAGTCCCAAGTTATGAGATAGAGTCAACCTTGTAACAACGTGAAGAAAGAGCCTTCCATACATTAGGTAAATAGCAAGTACAAAGGCTCTATCTAAAGCAGCAGAAAGCTTGGATCTTTTTAAGAGGTAGACAGAGGCCATAGTGGTTGGCATGCAATATATGAGGGAAAAAGTAGTAGGAGATGATTTTGGGGAGAGTTTCAGGGTCAAATCATGTAGGCTATATAGCATGGTGGAATTTTTTTTTTTTTAAAGAATAGTTTTCAAGATATAATTCACATACCATAAAATTTACTCTCTTAAAATGTACAAGTCAGTGGTTTTTTAGTATTTTCAGTTATGCAACTATCACCACTAACTGATACTAAAACATTTTCATCACCCCCCAGAAGAAAGTCCATAACAATTACAGCCACTATTCCTTCGCCTTCACACTTTCCCTTCCACCCCTAGTAATCACTAATCTATTCTGTCTCTGTGAATTTGTCTATTTTGGATCTTTCATATAAATCAAATTATAATACTAGAGGCCCAGTGCATGGATTTGTGCGGAGTGGGAGAAGGGAAGTCCCTCAGCCTGGCCAGCACTCTCTCGCAATCTGAGACCCCTGCCTGGCCTGTGGGGATCGGGTTGGCAGTCAGACATCCCCCAAGGGATGTAGCAGTGCGTCAATCAGCAGGAGCCTAAGCGAGGGCAGGTGCACAGTACCACTCGCACTCCTCCTGGCCTGCTTGCCACCATTGGAGAGCTGCTTTATTTACTACCTTACAAATCCAGTTTGTGCATATTGAGTTTTTTAGTGTTTAGTAGAGCTCTATACTGGGACCTTTGGTAAATAATAAGTTATCCTGCAATTTATTGAGTTTATAGTGTTCTGGAATGATACTCAGTCCTTTAAGTGCTTTATTTTACTTAATCTCCAAACAACCCTATGAGGTTGTTACTGTTCTCCCCATTTAACATACGAGACTGAGCCCAGATTTGGTGCTGGATCCTTAGCTCTTCTTCTTCTTCTTTTTAAAAAAAATATATTGTATTGATTTTTTACAGAGAGGAAGAGAGAGGGATAGAGAGTTAGAAACATCGATGAGAGAGAAACATGGATCAGCTGCCTCATTCACACCCCCTACTGGGGATGTGCCCACAACCAAGGTACATGCCCTTGGCCGGAATCGAACCTAAACCCTTCCCTCCACAATCCACTGAGCCAAACTGGTTTCAGCTCTTCGTTTTTGTTTGTTTGTTTGTTTGTTCTTTTAAATATACTTTTATTGATTTCAGAGAAGAAAGGAGAGAGGGGAAAAAAAACCACCAATGATGAGAGAGACTTATTGATTGGCTGCCTCCTACGGGCCTCCTACTGGGGATGGAGTCCACAATCTGGGCATATGCCCTGACTGGGAATTGAACCATAATGTCCAACTTCATAGGCCAACACTCATTCACTGAGCAATACCAGGTTGGATCCTTAGCTCTTAATCACATAATGGCTATTTTGTCTTTGGTATTGCACATGAATATTTTCCAACTTACCTGTATGCCCAAAGAATTTTGCATTCCTCTTCCCAAGGCTGACAGCCAAGCTCTCTTCTCTTACTGTGGGACTCAGTATAGGATGGGCTGAACTCAAGCCAGAACTAACTGTCTTCCTTGTTTCCTCAGGTCTGTAACATTGTGGCTGGGCAGCGCTGCATTAAGAAGCTGACTGACAATCAGACTTCGACCATGATAAAGGCTACAGCTAGGTCGGCCCCAGACAGACAGGAGGAGATCAGCCGCCTGGTCAGTGGGGCTGCAGAGAAACATGTGCTTAATTGCTCAATCAATGGGACCCCTGGTAGCATAGATGCTTTTCTGCCTTGGAAGGACTCTCGGGAGGACACACGTTTAGATTTGTTTTCTGGGACTTCATAGGGACTCTGCTCTTGCTTCTTGACCTTGTAGCTATTTTGTTTCCTATTTCTCTTTCCCTTTTATCTTACTTCCCTGTTACCTCTCCCACTTTCATCACCTTCCACTTTCCCTCCCCTTTTAGGGCTATTTCTCACCCTAAGGCTCAAAGAGAATAAGCTCCCCAGGGCATTCTACTTAGGACCCAGAGGGTGAGCATTATTGTCAAGCTGCTACTCTCCTGAGATCCCCTTCTTTTGTTTTATAGATGAAGAATGCCAGCTACAACCTAGATCCCTACATCCAGGAATTTGGGATCAAAGTGAAGGATGACATGACGGAGGTCACAGGACGAGTGCTGCCGGCGCCCATCTTGCAGTATGGCGGCCGGGTGAGCAGGGTCAGGGCCAGACAACATCTCTGGGGCATTTTGGGAGGAGGTTGGGTTGTATAGCCAGGGGCTTTTGTTCCCCTGCCCACCTGGCTTTACTGAGGCTCACCTGGGCGCCCCCTTTGCCTATCTCCAGAACCGAGCCATTGCCACGCCCAATCAGGGTGTCTGGGACATGCGAGGGAAACAGTTCTACAATGGGATTGAGATCAAAGTCTGGGCCATCGCCTGCTTCGCACCCCAAAAGCAGTGTCGAGAAGAGGTGCTCAAGTAAGGAGGGCTGGTGTATGGATAGAAGGGTGGGGAAAGGAACCTTCAATTGCCTACTTTCCCTTATCCCTATGAGGCCAAGATTTGATCTATAGTATGCTCTTGCTGGTTCTTGACTCTGCTTCTTTGTGCTATCTGTCTCAAACTTCTGCCTGTTCCTTTTCTACCAATCTGTGGTCAGAAGTTTTGGTAAGGAGCCCGATCTGCTCAGAGATGATTTCAAGGCATGATCCTCCTAAGACAGATCTGAATTTATTGTTGCAATTATTAACATGATAATAAATAATAGTAATGACTATAATGTTTATGCCAACATTTTATGTTTTTAATTTCATCTTCATAGTGAAATGATGGTATTTTCATTTTCAGGAAACTGAGGCTCAAAGAGATTAAGTAACTTGTACAAAGTTTGCATATTAAGAAAAGTGTCAGAATTCACATCAAATCAGATCTGAGGCTTCAAAGCTTACACTCCTAATTGGAAACAAAAAAGAGTAGCTTAATCATCTGATCCTCTGAGTTGTCCTCACCTGTGTATAAAATGTATTAGTCAGGTCCAAGTAACCTGAATTAGGTGAACATGAGCTGTAAAGATCTCTGCATGAATAGACAGCAATGACAAAAATGATACAGCGAAATGGTTTAAAGGAACAAGTTAGGGGAGTAACAGTCTTGAGTAGTGAATGAGTAAAGTGGAAGAAATAAATAACTTCCCCTGCCATCTCTTTTTAAAGGCAACTTTATTGGGATATATTTCAAATATCGCAAAAGTCACTCATTTAAAGTGAAAAATTTGGCCGAAACTGGTTTGGCTCAGTGGTGGAGTGTCGGTCTGCGGACTGAAAGGTCCCGGGTTCAATTCCGGTCAGGGGCATGTCCGTTGGTTGCGGGCACATCCCCAGTAGGGGGTGTGCAAGAGGCAGCTGGTCGGTGTTTCTCTCTCATTGACGTTACTAGCTCTCTATCTCTCTCCCTTCCTCTCTGTAAAAAAATAAATAAAAATATATAAAAAATAATAATAAAGTGAAAAATTTGGTATTTCCTGCAGTTTTTGAAGTGGTAGTTTCTTATTTCTATGGATTTGGGTTGGGGTCAGTGTACTCCGAGGCTGAGGAAGAGTTGGAATTGACCACTTTGGGCAGCTATGAGAATAATAGAGATATGTGCCCTGGTGGGATCAACTGACCTTGGGTTTTTCATAAAAATTTTTTACAGCATCCTCTGATGAATGTGGGGACTCCAGCTGCCCTGCTCTCCCTTCTCCTCCCTTTCCCCCCCTTTTCCTTCACAGGTACCCAACTACTACCAATACAATTGTAGATTCTTTTTAGCCCCATTTAAGCCAGGTTTCTTCTAACCTTGGCTTAGCATTGGAGGGCTGGCTGGTCCTTAGCAATATTAGAAAGGCTCCCAGCTCTCTGCCTTTAATGCCGTTGTGTCACCTTATTGATAACTATGTTCTTCATGTGCTTTTCTCTTATTCCCATGTCTTTTTCTTGTCCCATTATTTTGACAATCAGTCTATAGGGTCAACCCTTAGAATTTTTCTTTCAGTTAAAGAAGTCCTATACTTCAGCCATAAATCACTTTTAGCATAGGATTTCAAGACCTTCCCCATTTTAGACTTATAACATTTTTGCCCAGCAGCACTGAACATAATATCCCAAATCATCTGGCAGTAGAGAGAAGATTGGGACTATCACTTTTCTTGAAGTAAAGGCACACTATTAATGGAATCTACTAACATATTGATTATTTTAGTAGCTACATTGCAGTTATATATAATGGAAGAGAAATGGAAAAAATACTGTTAATAGCACCTCAGAGCCCTGGCTCTTATTTACATGAAAAAAATGGTTATGTTTTATTTCTTTATTCCTTGAAATATTAAAATATATACAGGATTATATGGCATACACCCATGTATTCATCATCCCAAGTTTTATCTTTTTAAAAAATATATATATTTTATTGATTTTTTTACAGAGAGAAAAGAAGAGAGATAGAGAGTTAGACACATAGATGAGAGAGAAAAATTAATCAGTTGCCTCCTGCATACCTCCTACTAGGGATGTGCTCGCAACCAAGGTACATGCCCTTGACCAGAATCAAACCTGGGACCTTTCAGTCTGCAGGCCCACGCTCTATCCACTGAGCCAAACCAGTTACAGGTATCTTTTTTTTTTTTTTTAAGTAGATAAAATATAAGTAAATTTTAGATTTCCTTTATATCCTCCAACCTGGTTCCATTCTTCCCTTCTGATGCAACTACTCTCATGAATTATTGTAATCTTTCTATCCAATTTATACATTTTAAATACCTATATGATATAAATGATTTTAAGTTTTACATAGCAGTATTATACAGTATTTATTTTTTTCTTTTAACTATGTGAAAAATACTTATTTTCTTACTATATAGGTTTTTTAATTGTATTGATATTTATACATTATATAATAACATTCTCTAAACGAGGGGTGGAGAATCTTTTTCTGCGAAGAGCCATTTGGAAATTTATAATCACAGTCCAGTCAGTTGATGTTTAGCAACTTAAAAATTAGCCCTCTTTGTTCAAATTACAATAAGGTTCCAACAGCCCTCGCCAGTGTGGCTCAGTTGATTGGGCATTGTCCTGTACACCGAAAGGTAGCTACTTAAAATTAGCAACTTAAAAAAATTAGCCTGCTATGTTTGGTCAAACACCTCATCCCTAATGCCTTGATAGAGCCACACCAAATTATTTTGCAGGCCTTATATGGCCCACCCCTGCTCTAAACAATTTGCTTTTTGCTCTATTTGTATATTATTACTTTTGATCTAAATGCAGGAGTCTTACAAATTAAATTTCCTGCCATTCATTTCAGTCTGTAATTATATTTATGTAGCTTAATTTTTGTTTTCATTGCTCCAGTCAACAAAAGAGAAACTTTGTTGAGGCCCCAGCATCACAGGGCTCAGGAAGAAGGCTGCCCTGTGGACCCAAGGAATTGGTAGAGGCGCCTTGTTTAACTTTCTTCTTCGAGCACAGGTTGTTGGTGTGACTGTACTTCTTCTTGGGGCAGTTGACAGCCCCAACGTGGGTGCAGTTGGGTATATAACACTTGGCGGCAGATCATCTTGTTGCAGTTTTACTTTTGTATGAGCTGGCAGAGGGCGGGTTTGATGATGCCACCCCTCATACTAAGCACCAAGTGCAGGGTGGACTCTTTCTGAATATTGCAGTCTGAGAGAGTGCTGCCATTCTCTAGCTGTTTGCCCACCAAAATTAGACGGGATGCCGTCTTTGTCTTGCATTTTAGCTTTGACATTCTCAATGGTGTCACTGGGCTCAACCTCTGGGGTTATGGACTTGCCAGTCAGGGTCTTCACAAAGAGCTGCATCTCGGCATCTGCTGGGGAGGCTGCTTTGCTGCCTTGTTCGTAGCTTAATTTTTTAAATCTATATTGCACATGTAACCTTTCTTCCAGCTTTGTCTTCCTTTCCCAGAGTAAAGCCCTAAAACCAAAGGAAAGAGGTTTGTTTAGTCTTTCTCAACCACAAAGAACAGGAGGAAAAGAGATAGCTCGTTTGTACTGAGCATCCTCCTATATTCCAATCACTATTAAAACCTTATTATGTATTTTTAAAAATGTATTTTAAATAGTGAAAGAAAATTAATTAGAAGGTGGCTGGTGGGGCGGGACTGGGCAAGCTGGGCCAGACAAAACCTGGAGCCAACCTCCCATGGTCCCTCCCTGGCATCTGTGTAGTGGGCGGGGTTCTTCCAGCAGGTGGGGTCCCTCAGCCTGGTCCTTCAGGGATTGGGCCGAAACCAGCTCTCCAACTTCCTCCAGTGTGCAAGAGGGCACTCTGCAAAGTTGCTGTGATATAGAGCGTGGAACGCAAATGCCAGTGTGTAGTAAACCAGATTCGGAGCCAATAGTGCCCTAGAAACAACATAACCCACCACCGCAGGTGGAATCACACGGCCCTGCGAGGAATCGGGCTCCCTCCTCTCTATTTTCGAGGTGCATCACCTGAGAACTGCTGCTGCCAAGTCACTTCAGCTCAGCAGCTCCTGCATTGAGTGTCTGCCCCCTGGTGTCAGTGTACATCATAGCGACTGGTCAGCTCGTTGAACACTTAGCATATTAGCCTTTTATATATATATATATATATATATATATATATATATATATATATATATATATATATATATATATATATTGATCTTTACAGAGAGAAGAAGGGAGAGAGGATATAAACATTGATGTGTGAGTGAAACATCAACTGGCTGCCTCCTGCACGCCCCCTACCAGGGATCAACTGCAACTTGGGCATGTACTCTGACTGGGAATCAAACTGGCAGCCTTTTGGAGTATGGGATGACACCCAACCAACTGAGCCACACTGGCCAGAGCTGTTGGAACCTTATTTTAATTTGAGCAAAGAAAACATGTGCCTATTACTATGCACTTATAATAGCACAGGAATAAATGCTTTAGTAGGATTTGGTGAGGATACCGAGAATTCCCACAAGTCCTTTCTTTGGCTCTCTCAGCTTTCTGCTTGTACTATTGAACACATAACAGGCTCTATCTTGTCCTATTTAAATATAAAAATGTTTTAGATACTAACTGCGATCATGTCTCATTCATCTCAGAATCTCTCAGTGCCTGTCATAGTAATAGTAATCTAAGATGGAAACATTTGGTCTAAGATTTTAAAATGGGACTTACTGCCTCCTATTTGTCCTGCAGAAACTTCACAGACCAGCTACGGAAAATTTCCAAGGATGCAGGGATGCCCATCCAGGGCCAGCCTTGCTTTTGCAAATATGCTCAGGGGGCAGACAGCGTGGAGCCCATGTTCCGGCATCTCAAGAACACGTACTCTGGACTACAGCTCATTATTGTCATCTTGCCAGGGAAGACGCCGGTGTATGGTACAGTTCTCTTGGAATTGTGATAACGATGATAGACCTCTTCTCATGGTAGTTCCCTGGAAGCTCCAAGACAGGATTCAGTGTGAATTCTTGTCTCTAGCCAGAGCTGATCTGTTCCTTAATGTTACTGCTCCCCTTACAGGAGAAATATCAACTTTTACCTGCTCACACTCCTTTCCAATAACATTTATTGGAGTCCTCTGTGTGTTGGTCTTTATGCCAGGCTAGCTGGGCCAGATACAGAGTTGGGTGGGCCCAGATTCCTGTCCTTAGAAGAGTGTTGTCTGTTAGGATATAGTGCAGCACACCCAAGCAGAATGTGTGGTGGTTCTGTTATTGCTTGGGAATAACTTGAACTTTTGGAGAATTTTTTCTTTCTTCCTTTTCTTCTCTTTTAAGAATAGGAATGATTATATACATCTTTGGCTCAGTACTTTTCTCTTACACCATTTTTCTCTTTGTACTTCTTCTGCTTCCAAGGAAGAGGTGTCTTTTCTTGCCTAGCTTAACTTGTGTGTGCTTTTTTTCCTATGCCATTCTGCTACCTCTGGGACCTCATACCCTTTAAGCCTCCAACATCTTCAGATTTCCCATCCTAGAGCACTTTACCACAATCCACTATTTTGTATAACTTTTGTCTTCCTATTTTTTAAAATATATTTTATTGATTTTTTTACAGGGAGGAAGGGAGAGGGATAGAGAACTAGAAACATTGATAAGAGAGAAACATCGATCAGCTTCCTCCTGCACACTCCCTACTGGGTATGTGCCTGCAACCAAAGTAAATGCCCTTGACTGGAATCGAACTTGGCACCCTTGAGTCCACAGGCTGACACTCTATCCACTAAGCCAAAGCAGTTAGGGCTGTCATCCTATTTTCATAATCAAACTTGTGTTGTTAATCCTCTCCTGAGGCTTTTTTTTTTTTTTTTTTTTTTTTGAGAGAGAGAGAAAGAGAAATAAATGTGAAAGAGATGCATCGGTTGGTTGTCTCTCATACAAAACTCAACTAGGACCGGGGATTGAACCTGCAACCCAGGTTCATGCCCTTGACTGGGAATTGCACCTGTGGCTTTTTGGTGCATGGGTGGACACTATATCATGAGCCACACTGGCAAGGGCTTAATCATACTTTAAAAACAATTTTTTTAAAATCAATATTAGTCTATTTTATTTATTTATTTTTTTTACTTTTTTTACTTTTTTTTATTTTTTATTAAGATAGTATATGTGTACATATCTTACCATTTCGGGCCCTCCCCCCCAGACACACACACACACACACACACACACACACACACAACTCCCATAAATGCCTTCACACCCCAGAGTTTTGCATCCATTGGTTATGCTTATATACATGCATACAAGTCCTTCGGTTGATCTCTTATCTCCCCCACCTCTCCCTAAACTTCTTGCTATAATTTGGCATTCTGTTTGATGCTTTACTGTCTCTGTATCTATCTTTTTGTTCAACAGTTTATAATGTTCTTTATTATCCATAAATGAGTGAGATCATGTGGTATTTTTCTTTCATTGACTGGCTTATTTCACTTAGCATAATGTTCTGCAATTCCATCCAGGTTGCTGCAGATGGTAAGAATTCCTTCTTTTTTATGGCAACATAGTATTTCATTATGTATATATACCATAGTTTTCTGATTCAGTCATCTGCTGATGGGCACCTAAGTTGTTACCAAATCTTAGCTATTGTAAATTGTGTTACTAGGAACATAGGGGTGCATATATCCTTTCTTATTGGTGTTTCCAGATTCTTAGGATATATTCCTAGGAGTGGGATTACTGGGTCAAATGGGAGTTCCATTTTTAGTTTTTTGAGGAAACTCCATACTGTCTTAATCATACTATTGAATGAGTACATCTAATTCTTCATCAGCCATTTATCCTTTGCCTCTTTCATCTGTTTTACTTCTATCTTTCTCTTAAAAGAGGATCGATCACCTGTAATCTTTCTCAGTTCTTTTTTTTTTTTTTCCTAGATAATTTCTCCTGTCTCTTCTTATTTATTTTTGTCATTACCAGGAGTGCCTGGTTATTCTCCAGATTTTTGTACTCTACCTTCCCTTTCTGTTTACATTCTAGTGAAATTCTCATGCATTCAATTGCTTTAGTCATCGCTTATTATGTTACTAGGGGCCCAGTGCACAAATTTGTGCACTTTGAAAGGAACTGTGGGCTGAGAGGCTGCAGTGGGCACAGGGGCAGGTCTCAGTCCATCCTCTGTGCCCCTGCCTGGCCCCTCTCACTGTGACCCCTGGTCCCCTGTCAGTCCTGTTCCCACTGCCATCACTCCCATGTGCTGATAGCACTGACCCTGCTTTCACCTGCTGACCACCTGTAGATTAGGGCTGGCACCAGCAATGGGTGTGAGCAGGGCCAGCGCCATCAGCTGGTGCGAGTGGTGGCTGCTGCCCCAACTGCCCCTTGGGAACAGGGGGAAGTAGAGAAGCCCTCAGGAGTGATGGGGATGGCAGCAGGTGCGAGCGGTGACTGCAGGTGTGAGTGGGGCCATTGTTGGCAGTGGGTGGGATTTGCGTTGCTGGCCCAGATCCCCCATCAGGAGCAGGGGGAGGTGAGGAGTAATCAGGGCTGGCAGCCGCCACTCTCACTTGCTGAAGGTGCGGAATGATCGGTGCTGGTGCTGGGTGCTGGCAGCAAGTGCGAGCAGTGGCTTCAGCACAGCAGTGGGTGCCAGCACTGGTTGGGACCTTGGTGTGTGGGAGCAAAGAATTTTCAGTAACCACCAGAGGCTTGCCCCAATGACAGTGAACAGCACCCCGCCTTTGGCACTCCTGCTCACCTACTCCATCATCCTGCCATGGTGGATGCCCTCCATGTTCCTCACTCTGCCGCCTGCTGCCAATGCCTGCCATGTTTCATGTGTGCCCCTGTTGGCCAGCGCATATCATAGCAACCGATTGTTTAGTTGTTTCACCGTAAGGTCTATTTGCATATTAGGGTTTTATATAGAGAGATAATGTACTATTGAAATCTGGATCTCTCTGCCTCTCCCATCTGTCCCTTTGACCTCTCTCCATAATTTTATCAAGATTTTATTTATGACTTCCTGTGTGAAACACTCCTAGATCCTGAACACTTTGGCGATGAAAGCAAATGCAGGCTCTGCCTGTACAAAGTGTTTTGGTGGACCATCTTTTTAGTAGCCTGTCTTCTCTGTCTACAAGTAAGCCTTTTCTTTACCTTTCTCTTCTGTGTTTGGCATCACAATTGCTCTGAATCTTTCTCCAGACTTTGGAGGCAGCCTGTCTTCTTGCTTCAGCTCCACTTGTTCTTTTTTTTCACAGTTTTAAGATAAATTTCCTGCTACCCAAATTTCTACCCATACTTTTCAATTTAGTTCTAACATTTCTTCTTAAATCTTTCCAGATTATGTTATCAGATGAGACATTTTGTAGCCCTACTTCCAAGAAAAAACCTTAATTGTTCCCTATTCACAAAGTAAAAAATTGTCAAAGCCTTGATCTTAGTTTAACCTTTTCAGCTTTATCTTGTACTTTTCTCATTGCCACACATACAGAAAGACCACATGTCCTGGAGTTAGATAGAACTGAATTTTAATCCTGGCTATGCCACTTTACTGGCTTAAGCAAATTAACTAACTTTTCTGAGTCTCATGAATTAATTATATAAAAAGCAGCCTCGCCAAAACCGGTTTGGCTCAGTGGTAGAGCATCGGTCTGCAGACTGAAAGGTCCCGGGTTTGATTCCGGTCAAGGGCATGTACATTGGTTGTGGGCACATCCCCGGTAGGGGGTGTGCAAGAGGCAGCTGGTCGATGTTTCTCTCTCATCAACGTTTCTAGCTTTCCATCCCTCTCTCCTCCTCGCTGTAAAAAATCAATAAAATATATTAAAAAAAAAAAAAAAAAGCAGCCTCTAACACAATACCTTGCACATAGTAGATCAAACATGTCAAATTTGCAGCCCCGCCAATATAGAAATGTTTTAATAAAAATTTCGTAGCTTAATTTTCAAAATATCCTTTTATAAATAATAATAAACTACAACGTTCAATAATGACTGATTATTATAATTGTGCTGCATTCATTTCCCTTACTTGCCTTACACACAGGGACACCATTTCTCTCTACTAATACTACCAGCGAATATTTTATCAGCTGATTGCCATGTCATTAGTCTTGGACTGACTTGTTTGGTGTGCGCAATAAGAAATATTTTGCTTTCAGCGAACAAGAAAAATAGGTTTATTTGCGTTACACTTATTAATTTATGCAGTTATTCAGTGTCTGGTATATTAATGTTCAAAAAACATATTAGTTTTTATTAAAACGTTCTATTTATACTATGTCAACGATTAATCATTTACTTCAGCCTTTTGTATTCAGCATGTCTCTATCGAAATAAACATACATTTCTATGAAAATTGAAGCTTTTGTTTTTTTTGCGGCCTACATAAACTTAAACCTTGTTTATTTGGCCCGTGTTAGCGTTTAATTTTGACATGCTTGTAGTAGATACTCTAAATTCTCATTCCTTTTTTGCACTTCCAATATCTGGTTTTGCTCACATCATTTGCCTCTGCCTAAAATATCTACTTGTTTATCCTCCACCTTACCCTTAAAATTCTTCCATCCTTCAAGTCCCAGTTTAAATGTACTTATTTCTTGAAGCCTTCTCTTGTCATCCCACCTGGCAGATGATCAGGTTGTTGATCAATTACTACTGTGCTTGATATTATTTTGAGCATGGATTAGGTCTGATTCTGTTCTGAAACCTTCCTTCTGAATATGTATACCTAAGGTAGAGCTTTCCAGTGATAAAATACTCAGTAATTATTTGTAGAGGGAAATTGATTGACCATGTCCCTTTTGGGCCTTAAATTGGTGGTCCTTGGGTGGAAAATAAAGATACCTTTTAAGAGAACTGCCTTGAGTAGTTTATTTTTGTTTCTGGTTCACTCCATAAAAGGAGAATCCAATGGCTTGTCTGATTATATAGTCAGCATGATTGAGGAAAGCAATGCTTACTCAGATAATTTTCCATCTCTGGGGTCAGTAATGTTATACCTCTCTACAGTCTCATACCTTTATTAGGGCTTTGGGTTTCTTCCACTTAAATGCTGTTCCTTAGTCAGTGGTGCTATCTGCCTAGGAATTCAGCCAGCAGATAAGAGAAGCAAAGAGATTGCTCTAAAGACCCTTCACCTTTCTTCCTGGAGGCCAAGTGAATAGAATTCTTTTTGTGATGGTCAGTGGAAGCCCATTTGCATTGTAGTTGCCCTGAGAGTATAGAAGGACTGTGTGATATTTGTTCAATTTTGATCTACCATACTTTGTCCTACCCTTAATATTTTTAACTCTTTTCTCCTCACTAAATTAATACTATTGTAATTTTTTTAATGTAAGCTTTTTATTGAAATATATATATTTATAGAAATTTTATTTTCACAAAGTGTTATAACAATGTAAATAGGAGCTAATTTGGTCTAGCAGCAGAGCATTGTCACAATCCCAGGCACCCAGTTACTACAACTCCTCATCAATGGTAACCACTATTGTTTTGGTTTCTAACACTATGGATTAGTTTTGCCTGTCTTTGAGCTTTATATAAATGGAATCACATTTATTTGTGTCAGATTTTTTCAATCAACATGTTTGTGAGATTCATAAATGTTTATTAAAATTTTCCATCATATGAATATAACACAATCTATCTATATAAAAGTCCAGTGACCAAACAGCGGGACAACTGGTTGACTAGTCGCTATGATGCGCACTGATCACCAGGAGGCAGACGCTCAATGCAGGAGCTGCTCCCTGGTGGTCAGTGCACTCACACAATGGGAGCGCTGCTTGGCTGACTGGGATGAGTGGCTGCTCCTGCAGTGGGCTGATCCCTGTAGGCCATGCCCCCCCACCAGTGCACGAATCCTTGCACTGGGCCTCTAGTTTACATATATTTATCTAATATACTGTTAATGGACATATTTGGGTTGTTTCCAGTTTTTACTATTATAAATAATGTTTCAGTGAACATTCTTGTACATTTTCTTTGGAGATATATACCCATTTCTATTGGATCTATTTTTAGGAGGGATTTTAAGTATATAAATTTACATTTTTCCACCAGTAGTGTATGAGAGTTCTAGATACTTCTTTTCCAAACTTGGTATTGGCTTTTAAAAAAAATAAAAAAATACATTTTTATTGATTTCAGAGAGAGGAAGGGAGATGGAGAGAGAGAGATTGAAACATCAATGATGAGAATCATTGATTGGCTGCCTCCTGCCCGCCCCCACTGGGGATCAAGCATGTGCCCTTGACCGAAATTGAACCCGGGACCCTTCAGTTCTCAGACTGATGCTCTATTCACTGAGCCAAACTGACTAGGGTTTTGGTATTGGCTTTTTCATTTTAGCCATTCTTGTGGGTATTTGATGATGATGTGTTGTGCTTTTAATGTGGTTTATCTGATGAGTGGGTGGTAAGGTTGAGTATCTTTTTAGATGTCTATTGGCTATTTCACTAGCATCTTTTATAAAGCCTGCTCAAGACTTTTCCTTTTTTAAATTGACTTAACTACCTTTTTCTTACTGATTTTAAGTGTTATAATTCTTTTCTTGAATATGCACATCTTCTCTGCTACATTGCTTGCCTTTTTACTTATTCTTTTTTTTTTTTCCCTTTAGAGAGAGGGGAAAAGAAAGGGGAAGGGAGAGAGAAACATTGATCAGTTGCCTCAGGTACCCACCATAATCATGATGGAACCTGCAGTCTGGGTATGTGCCCTCACTGGGAATGGAACTCATCACCCTTTGATGCACAGAATGACACTCCAAGAAACTGAGCCACACGTCCAGGGCTCCTTTTTACTTTTTTAAGGTGTCTTTTTATTGAATAGAAATTTTAATTTTTAATGTAATCTAATTTATAAATATTTTTCCTTTATGTCTAATCCTCTCTGTGACATATTTAAGAAATTCCAAGGTAATGAAGATACTAATTTGATGTTTTCTTTAATTTTTTTTAACCTTTCATATTTAGAACTGGTCTATCTTTATTGCTTTCTCTGTCCCTGTCAGTTGTTCCTCTGCTGGTACAAAGCCTGGAATCTCAGCTTCCTGCTCATACCTAGAATCAGCAAATATACCCAGGATATAAGAAGATAGCTCACCTTGTAACATTTTCTCTCTGGAGTTTTAGTCCCTCCAGTTTTTATTGGTACTTTTCTGCTGCCTTTAAAAAGATGATTTCTATATTTTATTTGGCTTTTCTGAATGTTTGCTGTTGAAGCACCGGTTTACCACTAACTCCATCTCTCTTGTAAGTGGAAATAATCCCATTAGCTTTTTAAATATGCTCAAGTCTCTTCCATTGAAAATACACCAGACCCTTCATTGATCCTATATCTCCTTCTTAGTACTTCAGACCACTAAAATAGTTTTCTTTCTCTGTACATTAATTTTTTGTCTTTATTACACTAAATCCAAAGGACATTTCTGGTCCTCATTTTACCTGATCTCTTAGCAGTATTTGGCTTCATTGAACACTTGCTTCTGCTTGAAATGCTATCACTTCTCTTGGCATTCATTATACAATTATCTTGATCGTCCTCCTTGTTCTTGGATTTTCCTCCTTTATAGAAAAAAAGTCTTTTGCAGACTCATCTTCTGCAAATATTGGGTGTTTCTGAAGATTTAGGTCTAAGCTCTCTTTTTATTCTTTTCCTTGACAATCCCATCAAGATCATGCCTTTGCTGTTTTTATCTAAGTATCTCGTAGATTTTCATCTCCGTTTTAACTACTATACCAGTTGCCTAGTTTGTATCCTTACTGGGATGACCAAAAAGCACTTCAAACTCAAAATGTTTAAAAAAGAGCTTATTATATATCTATTCTAATACAAAAGCAAGAAACACAGAAGTTATCCATAAATATTCTTTTATTCACATATATAGTCTCTCTTGAATTTATTTGCTTCTCTCAGTCTTAAGAATTGTCTTCTTAATATAAGCTACTCTCATTTCTTCCCTATGTCAGTCTCTTTATTCTCCTTTATAGTTACTTTGACCTTTTTGTTTCACAGACATATAATGCTATCTCCTATCAGAGTGCATTTTGGCATCCTGTTTCCTCTGCCTGGGTTGCTTTCTCCACCACTCCCCTTTTGTACCTTTCAGTTCAATCAATATTTAGGCATTTTGTGGCTAGGTTATTACCCCCTATTGTATACTGTCGTAGCTCCATGAAGTTTTTTGTTGTAGCATTTATTACTGTTGTACTTTTCATGATTTTTAAAAGTGATCACTAGGTAGTAAGCACTATTAGAGTAGGGATCCTGTTTGTTTCTGGTCACCATTGTGGTTCCTGCCTGGATTTAGTAGGCATTCATTAAGTATTTGTGAATGCACTAATCAATTCTCTCTCCCGGCTCATAGCTGAGGTGAAACGTGTTGGAGATACACTTTTGGGAATGGCTACACAGTGTGTGCAAGTGAAGAACGTGGTGAAGACCTCACCTCAAACTCTGTCCAACCTCTGCCTGAAGATCAATGTCAAACTTGGTGGCATAAACAACATCCTAGTCCCACACCAGCGGTATGAACTCTGTTGTCCATCTGCCCTGGTCATGCAAGGTACCATTCTGGAAATTGATGAAAATATAGGGTCCTGACCAGGCAGAGTGAGTCAAGCATAAGGAAGAAAGGACCAAAGTGGGTGCTAGGTGGTGCCAGGAAGAAATGATCTGTCTCCTCACCATTTGTTTTCTCTTCCTTGTTCAGCTCTGCAGTCTTTCAACAGCCAGTGATATTCCTGGGAGCAGATGTTACACACCCCCCAGCAGGGGATGGGAAAAAACCATCTATCACAGCAGTGAGTGACACTCCAGCTTCCTCATAAGGTTTTCCTCTTAGCTTTCAGTTTCCAAGGCTACCTGTGATTTCCTTTCCTTAGCTCGGGCTCTAGACCTTCATAAATTTTTTTTCCTTCCAGCTCATCATCCCCATTAACCATTCCCTTGGTATCTTCATAAAATTGATTGTATAATGTGTGTGTTTTCCAGTGAGAATAATGAGAATGTAGGTTGTGGTCAGAGACTTGGCCCAGTGTCCATCAATCCTGCTCTATGTTCAAGTTCTTCTCTCTCCATGCCTACTTTTGGGATATGGTGGTGGCCATATCTCTTCTCAGAAATCCCTTTTAAGGGAGTTATTTACTTGCTGAGACTGTCACTTCCTCTTCCCATCCCTACCCCTGATCCACATAAGTAGATTAGTTGTCTCTAATCCCTCTCCTGACTTCTCTGCTCCCTGTTCTCTAGGGGTTTCTGAATTGCTAGAGAGATCAGCTTTTTTCCCACTTCTCTTTCCTCAACCCTTATATTTCTCTAGGCAGACTAGGCTTATCTCAATAAATGCAGGGAACCCTATACTATATTTTTCCCTATTTTCCTTGTAGACATCTATCCTAGGCTCTGGCCACTGTCCCCTTTGAAAATTATGTTACTCTCACCATCTGCAAGAATACTTTTCACCATTGTTCTGGGATAGATTTGCACTTGAATGGAAAAAGGATAAACTTGTGGCTAGATGAGGTTATTCTTTAAGTTAGTAATGCCAAACCTTCACATTCCCCTCTTCAAGGGATAGGGAAATCAAACTTACCAAGCACTTTCTGAGAGCTAGGCCCTGTCCAAGGTGCTTTATATGTACAATAACAGCACTGCAAACAGCTGGTGTTCTATACTTATCTCTATTTGAGAGGAGGAAAGAAAAGATCAGATGGATTAAGTAACTTCTTCATGTGTGATAGAACAGAGATTGAAACCAGGGCTCATTGACTCTAAAACCCTACTTGTTTTGATAGCATGATTTTTTTGCTGAGAAGCCTTTGCCCTAACCCACAGCTTGACAGTGTTGCGTGGGTGGAGATTCTAGGGGCTTATCTTGTCTCTTTGATTAACAGGTGGTAGGCAGTATGGATGCCCACCCCAGCCGTTATTGTGCCACTGTGCGGGTGCAGCGACCTCGGCAGGAGATCATTGAAGACTTATCTTACATGGTGCGTGAGCTGCTGATCCAGTTCTACAAGTCTACCCGCTTCAAGCCTACCCGTATCATCTTCTACCGAGATGGGGTTCCTGAAGGCCAGCTCCCTCAGGTAGGGCCCACAGTAGTTAGAAAAACTTCGTATTGAGGCCAGAGGGCCTAATGGTGGCAGAGAGTACTGCTAGCTTTTCTAAGCATTGGCACTTGGAAGGTTGCTAAATGGAAAAGCTTCAGAGCAGATATCACAACTGAGAAGTGGCAAGTACAAGCATCTGTTGACCTGTTTTCTTGTAACAGAAGACCCTCAGTGCGTATTAGAGTTGGTTCATGTGGAAGACTGATGCTTTAGACCAGTGGTTCTCAAACATGAGTCAAGATCATTGGGAGGACTTGTTAAAACATTTAACAGGACTTACCCTTAGAATTTCTGATCTAGAGCCCTAACTGGTTTCGCTTAATGGTTAGAATGTCAGCCCTCAGACTGAAGGGTCTCGGGTTCAATTCCAGCAAGGGCATGTACCTTAGTTCCTCAATTGCAAGCTTGATCAATGATCCTTGCTGGGGCACATAGGGGAGGCAACCAATCGATGTTTTTCTCTGTCTCTCCCCCTTCCTTTCACTTTCTCTTAAAAATATATATATATATCAATGGGAAAAATATCCTCAGGTGAGGATTAACAAAAAAAAGAATTTCCAGTTGAGTCTAAGATGGAGCCATAAAATTTGTGATACTGGTAAGTCTGTAGATGGTGCTACATGTTGACCTTTCTTCATAATGTTCCTCTTATTCTTTCTGCCTGCCAAGCTTTCATATTCTGTTGTTTAAACTTGTATACTGAACTAGTCTCCTTGACTACAATTTAATAGTAATATATAACTGCCATTTACTGGGTACTTTCTATGTGCCCTAAACTATACCAAGCACTTCATATGTGTTCTGTTTAATGCTATAATTACAGTAGTCCTATAAAATAATAATTATTCCATTTGACAGATGAGAAAACTGGGGCTTGGAAATGTTAAATGATTTCTTCATTGTCACCCAAGCTACTAAGTGGTGGAACTGGGACTTAGACAAATTGATCTGATTCCAAAGTCCATGCTATTAACCATTGTGCTCAATTTCTTCCAAGGCATCTAGTGTTTCCTAAAATACCAGATATATTTATCATGTCACTTCTGTTCAGAAATGTCTAGTTCATATAGCCTTGGGTTAAAACTCAGACTTCTTAGCAAAGCAATCATCAGTTATTAAGCTCCAATTAGGTTTCTAGGCAATTATGTAATTATCTGTTTTAGTCTTCACAACAGCTCTGTAAGGCTGGTCTTATTAGTAATTTTAGTAGTAGGTGTGGAGAAAATGAGTCTAAGAGGGATTAAGTAACTTGCTCAAGGAAATATAACAAGATAAAACTTGTTTTTATTTATTTTTAAACTGCCCTTTAAAATTTTTTTTTAAAATATATTTTTTATTGATTTCAGAGAGGAAGGGAGAGGGAGAGATAGAAACATCAATGATGAGAATCATTGATCAGCTGCCTCCTGTGTGCCCCCAACAGGAGATTGTGCCCACAACCCGGGCATGTGCCCTTGGCTGAAATTGAACCCGGGACCCTTTGGTCCGCGGTCCGATGCTCTGTCCACAGAGCCAAACCAGCTAGGGCTAAAACTTGGTTTTAAATCTAATTCTAATTATTTGTAAATTCTATGTACTTCTACCATACAGTTTTAACTCCCTATACCTGATATCCAAGACCATAAGGCAACTATTATCTATGGTTATTTACCTGTGGCTGCTTCTTTAGCTAGTTCATTATTATATAACTATAGGCCCGGTTTATAACTGCTTGCCTGCCTGATCACCCCCATCTGCCCTCCCCTGCAGGCCTGATCTTGCCCCCAACTGCCCTCCTCTGTTGGCCAATTTGGTTCTGATTGGTCAGTTTCTATGCCAGTCAGTGTCAGAAGCTCTGCCTCCTAGACAGCTATTGGTTTTCACAGCACCCACATTTGGTTCTGATTGGTCAATTCTTATATCAATCAGTGTCAAATGCTCTGCCTTCTAGGCAACCATTGGTTCTTCACAGCACCCACATTTGGTTCTGATTGGTTGGTTCCTATGACAGTCAGCATCTCTGGGCCTATCAATGGGGCCTGATCAGAAAGGCGGAGCTGATCAGTAGCCCCAGTGAATGCCTGGAGAAAAATGAAGGCGAGGCTGCTGGCCAAACTGGAAGAGAGAGAGAGGCAAGTACTGATCAAAAGCTGCCTCAGCGGCAACGGATCAGTCCCTGCTTCTCTCTTCAGGCTTCTCTCTGGCCCTGATTCGCAGCCCCCTCAGCAGTCAGTGCTGGGGCCTGTGCAGTGAGAGCTACCATGACTTCACAAAATGTAGCATTAATTGTAAAACTGACTTCCAGTTGGTCGAGCCTCAGTACTTATTGATCGTTATGACTCAGGGTTTTTATGTATTAGGATCCAGCTTCTTTGTAGGCCAGAATTCATCCCCTCCCTCTGCACCGGTGTCTGAACTTTGTGTCTGCTCATCTCTGGTGGTACAAGGGTACTCTCATTATTCTTCTGATCCTGAAATTGACCTTACTTTGGGCATTATAATTTTAGTGATTTCTCTGTGAACCTTGATTCTGTGTCTTGATTTTAGGTCTCTTTTTACATAGGAATCAGATATGTGCTCTCTACTAATGCCAAGCTTCCCAGCCAAGGTTTTATGGTGACAAATATGTGGAATTCCATATAAGGCTGATTTTGGCAGGAAGGACCCATCAGCTCTAATGGTTGGGTATCAGCTTATAAAGGGAGACTGAGCAAAAGCCATATTATAAGTGTCAACCCTTAGTTCACAAAGATGTGTAAACTCAAGAGGAATGTATGTTCTTTATCTCCACACCCTATGTCTAGATCCTCCACTATGAGCTGCTGGCCATTCGTGATGCCTGCATCAAACTGGAAAAGGACTACCAGCCTGGGATCACTTATATTGTGGTGCAGAAACGCCATCACACCCGACTTTTTTGTGCTGACAAGAATGAGCGAGTGAGTGAGGGATTGAGGAAGCCACCCTTAACCTCATCCATCCTGTCTGCCTTCTCTTAATATGGAAGAAGCCCTTGAGATAAAATCTGGGGATTTAACCCTTGGCCTTTTCATCCTCTTTGGCCTTTTTCCTCCATCGAGCTCTTGTGGTCCTTCCTCTACCACCTCCTTCCCTTTGTTTCCCCTTTTCCCCCTCCTTCCCTTATACTTCCTCTCCCTCCTCCTAGCTCCCTGGCCTATAGACCCCATATATAGACCAGCTCCCAGAGAAGGGAAAGGGAACTACCATTTATTGAACTTCTCCTATGTGCCAGACACTGTACAAGGCGTCTTCCTCACAGCAGCCCTGTGAGGTAGGTACTATTATTATCATCTCCAGTTTAACCTCAGAAAGGTTAAATGACTTGATAAAGATCACACAGTAATAAATGATGAAACTAGTTGTTAAACACATGTCTGTGTGATTTTAGAACCCATTATTTCAAGACCCAATACCCTCTGGGAACCACAACTTCTGCTTTACTCTTGGGATTCTGGTGGAGTCAGAGTAGAATTGAATTGGGGTCCTAGTTAAGGGTAGGCAGGTCTTGGGACCTTGGTTGTCTTTGTCTCTATGCAGATTGGAAAGAGTGGTAACATCCCAGCTGGAACCACTGTGGATACCAACATCACGCACCCATTTGAGTTTGACTTCTATCTGTGCAGCCACGCAGGCATCCAGGTAGCTGGGCTATGTGCTGGGGTTTCCAATGAGTCAAAAAATTAGTTGATTACTGCCTCTATAATATATGTCATCACTATGTGACATTCAAATCATGATTGTTCTCTTAATAAGCCCTCCTTGTACTTGACCAGAAGTACACTTTGAATATCTTAGGCAAATTATAGATGACTTTGTGTTTGTCTATTCATGAGTGGGTCTTCCAACCTAGCCATAATCTTAACAGTGATCCTGTTCCTTATCATCAGCCATCCCTTTTGCCCAATCTGGCACCCTTTACCTTCCTATCTTCCCAGGGCACCAGCCGACCATCCCATTACTATGTCCTTTGGGATGACAACCGTTTCACAGCAGATGAGCTCCAGATCTTGACATACCAGCTATGCCACACTTATGTACGATGCACACGCTCCGTCTCTATCCCAGCACCTGCCTACTATGCCCGCCTGGTGGCTTTCCGGGCACGATATCACTTAGTGGACAAGGAGCATGACAGGTAAGGCCTGGGATCAGGCTGGCTTCCTTTTAACCTCATCCTTTGGGTACCAGACCTTCCCAACTTTCCTTGGGTAGAACGAAATGGATATTGTTAAATTTGGTGTCTCTGGATTCATCTGCCAAAACTGGGTTGGATTTCTTTCTTTTCTTTTTTTTTCTTTTTCTTAAGCTGGTATGGGAATTGGCATTCTAGGGATGGGGAAGGGATTAATAGCAGCTCAGTTTACCAGGAAGGACTTCTTTCATTTTTCCTTTTCAGTGGAGAGGGGAGCCACATATCAGGGCAGAGCAATGGGCGGGACCCCCAGGCCCTGGCCAAAGCCGTGCAGGTTCACCAGGATACTCTGCGCACCATGTACTTCGCTTGAAGGCAGAACGCTGTTACCTCACTGGATAGAAGAAAGTTTTCCAAGCCCCAAGAGCTATGCCACCCAAATCCAGAGGAATCAGGGAGTAGGGAGGTAGGGTAGGGAGGAGTGCAGAAGACCTTGTTTCCTTTTACAGATGGGACATAAAGGGTGGGGAACAGGGCCAGGAAACCAGACCACCAGCCAGAAATTTCTGATATTCACCTCATACCCTTCACCCCATCTTGTCACATCTGACCCTGACCCCACTGGACCAAGACGGGCAGCACCAGTGCCCACCATACACACAGGTGTCTCATGTGACTCACAGTGCTAAAGACTCATGCCTGACAGCTTGATAAGGTCGGCTCAGCTCTACATTCCTGTGGACAAAAGCTGGTAGGTTTGGGTTTGATACTTCAAATGGGAAAGTGAGGGGCTTGAAAAAGTGGGTGGAGGAGGGAAGGATTTTTTAGGAGCCTTAATCAGAAAAGGTCTAGATTTGTTTAAGAAGAAAAACGAAACCAGACCCAGATCAATATTTTAGGATACAAGATGTTTTAATGGGTTAAGAATCCAGTTTGTAGGAAGATATTTTAATGCTAATGATTTTGGTTGCTCCTCCCCCTGCTGCTACCCCCCTTTCCCTTATTCCTTTCCACCTTTTCCTACCCTACCTTACACCTCCCTGACAGACATCCAGCCCCTAATAAGACTTAAGGCACTATGGCACTTAGCTCTGAAGTGACACGACCCTGTCTTCCTTCCGCCTGCTGGTGGGTAACCAGTGCCTTCCCTGTAACAGTAATGCTGCAGAACTGCAACCTTTTGTACCTTTCTTTGGGGAGATGGGGTAGGGGTAGCAGAGGAGGTGAATGGGGAAGAAATACTCCTAACCCAATAAGCCTCCAGCCAGAACGCCAACTATTTTGCATTTAAAGCAATTGACTTCCATATTCATTGAGCTTTTAAAAATATTATAACCTCAAGATGGTTCAAGTCCATTGACATTTGCACTTTCAGACCTGACAAGTCTGTGGAGCTGCTGAGATGACTGGCTATGCCTCCTTTCTTCCTTGTCCTACCCTTACCCTCCCACCTGCCTGGGTCTGGAGTTACTTTCATAGTTTTTCTCACTCTTGGCTTCTTTTTCCCCAATGGTCAAGTCTCTTATGTTTCAATATTTTTAAATTGGGGTGTCTTATAACAAACAATCCTTAGGTCTAAAATAAGGAAAAAAAGCAAAAACTAAATGCTATTTTTATACCATAACTTGAGTTTATTGCCAAAATCTTGATATCCTTCCAATGCCCAGTGAGTTTACATCCCAGAAACATCGAGACATTAAAAAGAACAGTGTACCTGACTTGTTCTTTGGCCTGGCTAAGTATGGATGGTTATCTCCCCAATGTGGGGCTCAGGCTCCATCTTTCCTCTGTGCAGAAAATACCTTTGCTACAGGCTCCCTCCTCTGCACTGCCCTCTGCCCTGCACTCTCCTGCAATGCATCTTCCTCTCCCTCTGGTCTGTCCTCTGACACTTTGGCTCATCCCACATTCTAGTGTGTCCTGTGAATAGGCTGGGGGATTTTGCTGCTCCCTTTTGCTTCTGTTTACACAAATGAATTTTTCCTGGTTTCCCACTAGGGCATGTGAGTGGGTGGCATGGGCTTTTTTTCTTTCTTTCTCTCTGCATAGAGATGGGGTTTGGCTGGCTTGTAAAACTAGAAAAGTGGGGGGTTGTAGCTTGGTGCCTGCTGGCCTTGAGGTAAGGCCCCCTCTTTCCTTGACTGTTCATTTTCTCATTTCCCACTGCTTGGGATGAGATCTTGCAGCTTTAGTGTGGAAATTCCTTTCTTTAAGGAGCTTGGGCTTGGGCTTGGGCTTGCCCCAATCTGGTGATAAAGTCATGACACTTTAGATCAGGCTTGGAGGCCAGCCAGAGGAAGGCCAGTCTGAATCCGGGCCTGTGCAGTGAGAGCTACCACTTACCCTCCCCAACAACCCTAATACAGACCCAGTTTTCCTATGCAAAACAGTCTCTCCAAGGTTCCGTTCTAGTTGGCTACTTTGTTCAGTGACTTCACAAAACGTAGCACAAACATTGATTATAGAGGAAGGCATCAGGACTGTTGAGTAACTCCTCCTTTACTTTCCTACTGGCTATGGCATTGGGTGCCCCATGGGCACAACCCAACTGAAGAACAGAATGGAGGGCTCTGGGAGGAGTTAGCTCACTAGACAGCCTACATTCCTTACACAAGTGCCTAAAGAGAGTGATGCCAACACTCCATCTGCCCTGTCCATCACCTTCATATACTGTCTACTTCATGTTCAGTCACCCTTAGAGGAGGGGAGCTCTCTTTGAAAATTGGGCTCTGCATGTTCTCTTCTTGGGTGCATTTTGGGGCTAGGATCAGGGCACTATTCCTGGAGGTTCCAGTCATTCACCAGCATTTGCAAATATCCATAGGGAGCTGGTGATAGCCACCTCTCGGCCACAAGTTTGTGTTCTTTCCTTTTTCTTTTTGCCTCACTCTTTCCAGTTGGGTTTGGAGATGGGGCTTGAAATGCATTTTTTAGCCCTTTGGCATTGCACATACCACTCAAGAAATAAAAACAAGAGCAGCAGCTTGGGCAATGGCAAGATAATGACTTCTTGCTTTGACTTTTTTAAAAATCTTTGAGACTTGACAAATACCATTGACCTTGAGGGTTATTCCTGTTTGAAAGATAGTGCATGCAAATTGGGAACTGGTGTTGGCAACAAGCTTTGGCTTTCTTGGATTTCGTTTAGGTAGTGTGACTCACTTAAGCTCTGAGGAAGCGTGGGATGACCCCAGCCTCATCTTTTTAGCCAAGTCTCTTGCTCCCTTTATTCCAATCTTTTGCTTTGCTTTTCCTATTCTCTCTTTCCCTGGCTTCCTTTTTTTTTTTTTTTTTTTTTTCCTTTTTTCTTCTATTTAGTCAGCTTGCTTGCTGATCTGCTTGCCTGATGATGAATTCTCTGCATGGCTATAGTGATCCCTCTGTTAGTTGACAAGGTCAGGCTTATTCGCTCCTTGGCTACAGAAGACCAAGAATCTATTCCTCAAGCCCAGTGATGTCTTCTTTGGGCTGGACTGCCCTCAAGCTTACACTAGGTCTGAGCAGCAGACCTGCTCAAATATGAAATCAGAGGCTTCTGGCAACTTCCACAGCTGTCCACTCCTTGGAGTTGGTTTCTCTCATTGCTTATCCTAGATATTTCATTTTTTCTCTAACTGGGGCTTCCCTATTCTAAGGACTTGTTAGGATTGAGCTACTTGGGTATCTAGGGTTGAAGGTCAGGGGATGGACATAGAGGAAGAAGAGAGTGATGGGAAAAGAGTGGAGAAATTTGGTTAAAAGGTGGGAAAGAAGAGCACTGCTCATTTATCATTTTTCCAGTCCAGCCTGACTGATTGAGAATTGGGGTGCCATTACTGGTGTTTGGAGATAAGCCTGGGCTCTTGTTGCTAGGTATTTAGGCTTAGAATAATGCTGAAGAAGAAGGTACGTAAAGTCGTAAAACCTCCCCTAAAAAACTCCTGGTTCCCACTTAGTAGTTAGCTCCTCTTTGGCTAAGCAACAGTGTTCTTGGAGTTTTCTTATCCAGAATTCTGTAAATGAGACTCAGTAAGTACTCAAGATGGGCAGCCAAGGAAATACTTCTTAGCTGCCCCCTGGAATATCTGCAAGGCAGGTAGGGTAGTGTTGTAGACCTTGCATCATGTGTAACGAAAGATGGAAGTTCTTTCTCCTTCAGGGCAGAAAGTCATCTCAAACTAGCCAAAATGCAATTTTGGAGACTACATTGGAGGAAGCTGTTTTTATTTATATTTATTGGGCCTAGGCCAATCCAGGATGGTAGCTGGGATGCCTTCCTTTTTAAAGTCTGTTCATGGCAGGGATGTGCAGGGCACTCTTTTCTATTTGGCCTTCTAAGCAGATTGGGGAGAAGGGATGCTCTGGTTTTCTCTTTCCCCCATTTATTAGGACTTGCCTTCTCCCTGAGCAGGGAGAGGCTAGATTGGTGCTCTCTTCTTACTCTACTCCTACTGACTAAGAACCTCCGGCTGCTATTTGGGAGCCCAAGAAAGGGAGCGGAGGGAATGGCTCAAACAAACAAAAATTAGAATAAGGTGGGGAAGGCAAATTTCCTACTTTAAAAAGTAAAATAAACTCTCCAAGGATTGTGCAAGTAAAGACAATATATCGAATGCACCATGTCCCCTGGTGTAGTAGCAATAAGGAAAAATGAATTGACTTTCCTTTGCACAAAGTCCAACTTGAATGGTGTGTGATGTTGGCACTTAGCAGCCATCTGGTGGGCATGTGTGACTACTCTGGGTTCCATTTTAGTTTCTGAACTTTTATTCTTCTCAAGTCCAGCATGGATAGGGAAATATCCCTGGAGCCCCACAGCTGTGTACTTGTTTGCATTTGTTTCCCTTTGAGACTTGTGTTGTGTCCTGCTTTGAGCTGTACCTTGTCCAGTCTATTGTAAAATTATCCCAGCAGCTGTAATGTACAGTTCCTTCTAAACCAAGCAACAGCAGCAGCACAATTCTGTGTTTTATAAAAACAACAGTGGCTTCTGTTTCTAAAATGCGGTCTCTCTCTCTTTTTTCCTATTAGCAAAGCAAATTGTTGGAATTAATTACATCTCTGATAGATTTTAGGTTAGAAAAATAGATTTTTATAAGAGCAGAACCATTACTTCTAAAGGAGGAAAGTGGATAGAACAAATTACAGTGTTGAAACTGCATATTGTATGTAATCATACTTCACAGGGCCTCCATTTATTCTTCAACAAGAACTGTGACCAAGCAGTACTTTTGAGGGAAGGGTAGGAACAATAAAAAACAAGGAGCTTATATTGTAGTTTGGCTGAGGATATGAGTAGTCAAATGGTGACCCTGATACATAAGAGAGATGATGAGGGACTGGAACAAGGCTGTCAGGTGTTGGCCATGAAGATAGGAAAGGGCAGATTTGAGAAACACTCAAGAGATAGAATTAATAGGACTGAATGGATGAAGGAAGGGAAAGAGAGGAATAGTTTCTGAGTGAGCAAGTGAGTGTATTGGGGCATTCTTCTAGCCAAGATGGGAAGAGCGGAGACTATAGAAGGAAGCTAATGAATTTTGTGAAGAAAGATTAGCCTTGTAGAGACTGAGTTTTGAGATTTCCATGGGGAAATGAGGTTAAGCTTTCCAGTAAACATTTATGTTTTGTTACTCAGGGAAAACTACAAAATTGCAATTACAGATATGGGATTCATGCTTATATAGTTGATAGTTAAAGCCATAGGAATGAACAAGATGGTTTAGAACAAGAATAGAGGGAGAAAAACATTGTATACAACTCTAGGAAACACAATTTAAATGATGAAGAGAGGAAGCAGAATCTAAGATGATTGTCATATTACTACTATTGTATTTTTTGGCTTATTTAATGAGTTGGGGAAAAAATCAAGACAGTGGAATAGAATACAAGAAAGTTATGATTAACAACATGAACTGCTGCAGTGAGAAGGGGATATTTTTTTTCAACTTAATTTACCATCCTCTACCCCATCTTCTCTGGGATTATAGAACTTTATGGTCATTCTCCAGTATTTCTTGAAAATGAGCATTGGAGAAAACTATTTTGAATAAGGCTAAGATTAGGTCTTCCAAGTTATTCACCAAAACCATCACCACCGCTTCCAGCTTCCTCCTGTTCTTGGGAGATACTTGTAAGAGAATAAAATAAACAAACTTAAATTTGTTCTTAACCAGTGTCATAGATGATGTTCCAGTGCCCTCTATAGCACTTAGCAGCTTGTTCTATTTATTTTCATGACTTGTTTTCCCCAGAGCCTGTGAACTAGGAGCAGAAATTACATTCTATTCATTTTAGTCATCTTAGAGCCATAACATCTATGAATAGAATTAAAATGAGCTAGAAATAATGTGGTTTATGAATACGGGGGTGGGGGGGAGGCGGGCAGTGGGGAATCAAGATGATACTGAGTTGAGTGTACAGGATGGAGTCAGCATTTCTGAATCTTCAGGTAAGCAGAAACTTAACCAAATTATCGTAATCTTTTCTCTCAACGTGGAGATTCTATGGTTTTGTACCTTCAGCTGATGGCATGATTGTCAAGTATTAAGCTCCTTGGTACTGCTAAAACATTGTTACTCTGAGTGAAGATTGCTCACAGAAGATTCTGGCACAGAGCCATTGAGAAATGTTCAGTGGCACCTAGTGTGTGTAAGTGGACCCAGTATTTCACTGGATGCTAAGTGTGACTTTTCAAATTGCAGAACTAACCTGTGGCCACCACCTGCCAGAGTTTGTTGAGTGCAAGCCAGCCCAACACATGTTTTTCGGCAGCAAGGGTTAGGTTGGTTGAACTTAAAGAGCAGATTGAAAGATGGAGGAGATATTTCCCAAATGAAATAAGGCTATTTATGACCCTTCATAAAACAGAAGTGAAGTATTTATTAGAGCAAGTGGGAGGATGATCATTATGGCACTTTGCCATAAATTTCAGTTTTAAAAATTACTGATGTTAGCCCTGGCCCTTGTGACTTAGTTGATTGGAACATTGTCCCCTGCACTGAAAGGTCAAAGTCAATGGTTCAATTTCCAGTCAGGGCACATACCCAGATTACAGGTACGATTTCCTATTGGGGCATATGCAGGAGGCAACCGATCAATGTTGCTCTCTTTCATCAATATCTCTCTCTTCCCTCCCTCTGTCTCTCTAAACTCAATAAAATAAAATTTAAAACATTAAAAAAATGATTGATGTTTTCAAAAAGGTTTCGGAATGACTGTTGGTTGTTACTAAAGTGAAAAATACAGTGTGATTCCAAGGACTGATTTGTCTACTTTTGGAGCTCAAGGGTTTCAGTTAAGGCTTCTTACACCCATAGAACCCCTTTTTTAGTATTGGTTGAGTCTTTGCTCTGCCCTATTAATTGGCCTTGTATTTTTGTAGGGCATTCTTGTCTACAAGTGGCTTGAGGCAGAGTGAGGCTGGGTATTTGTTGGGAATCTCTTGGCTTAGCAGACAGCGGAATCTCATGGCAATTAGGGTTTAGTTATAGTGCAAAGAGAAGACTATCTTTGTGTGATGAGTCTGGGCCATCCCCAGACTGCTGTCTGTACTGTTGAATGGCAAATAACAGTGAATTATAGCAAATAGCTCTCCCTATTTGTTTCTAGCTTTGAAGACATTTATTCCTCTAGCTATAGGCCGAGGAAACCTGGCAAGCTTAGAAGGTGCAGAGAGCATGACAGAAGCACTCCTGTACACCAGCTGTGTCAAGGAGAAGGATCTGGAAAAGTGGACTTGCTGGGATGAGGTACATTTTAGAAGTTCTCTACCTAAACACCATAACTGCCTTCTTAGCAGAGCATGTTTAGTTTTTTAGGCCAGCATGGCTTACACACTGCCCTCTTGCTCTGGGCTGAAACAGTTTCACTACTATCCCTCTTGACAGTGTCTTTTGGGGACAAAGAAATCTTGAGGGACTTGGTAGGGAGCCCTCCATCACTCTTCCCCACCTTCTGAAGGCAAGAAACTTTCCTCTTAAGAGATCAGTGAGAGCTCCCAGCCAGTTTTTTGTAAAAGGCCTGTGGATTGTTAATGGAAGTACACTGGGGTAAAAGGAGGGGCTTGGGCACTTTGAAGTGCTTGTCTAGGTGTCTTGTACAGTATCTATCTTATTTAATTGCATCTTCACAGCCTTCATGTGAAGGAGCTTTTCGGTTAACTTCTATTGTGTATAACAAAACCCCAATTAAGTTGGCTTAAATAAGGAAACTCACATGACAAGAGGTCATTTACTATGGCACCGAGTTTGGTTAATTCATTGGCTTGATAATACCAACAAACCAGGTTCTTAAAATCTTTTTACTCTGCTGACCTCTGTGTTTGGTTTACACTCATGCTAGTTCACCTAGGAGTCCCAAGATGACTGCCATAATCCTAGAAGGAAATGCTGACAGAACAATGTCTTACAGAAGAAGGACTAATTTTTTCCAGTGTTTCATTTAAAGTGAGAAAATCCTTGGAAGCCCAGCAGATCTGGCCTCATGTCTCATTTGCTAGAAATGGGTCGTCTTCCCACTCCTGTCATTGGCAGAGCAAATGAGATCATTGTGAGTTGCTGAGGTTAATTAGGGGTTATCCTCTAAATCATGTGGATTAGAAAGACAAGTCATGTCTGTTAGGTGAGAAAGAAGGGGATAAGAGTTTGAGTAGGTATCTAGCCAGCAGTGTCTTTAGGTTTTTAAGGATCAGGAATGTGAGGCTAAGAGAGAGTGACTTTTCTAGGACAACAGATAGTAGAGCCTTCAATTTCAGCTCTGACTGTCCCTAAAGCCAGTATGTTTTTATTTTTAACATATTCTTTGAAAAATATGTTTTTATTGATTCCCAAGAGAGGAAGGGTGAAGGAGTGAGATAGAAATATCAATGAGAGAATCATCAATTGCCTGCTTCCTGTGTGCAATGAAGCCTGAATCCATGACCTCCTGGTTCATATGTTGGTGCTCAACCCCTGAACACACTGGCTGGGCGAAAGCCAGTATGTTTTATATTGTGTCCTGCTACAGTACCTGCTGCAGTCAAGTACATCTGACCCTTGAACAACACAAGCTTAAACTGCACAGGTGTTTTTTGTTTTGTTTTTTATATATATGCGGATTTTTTTCCAATAAATATTTAGTCAGCCTTCTGTGTTTTTCAGGTTTCCCATATGTAGAGGCAACCAGTTGCGGGTTGAAAACTGTATTTTCAATCCCCTATTGGAATTGAATAGATGTTGAGAGCTGACTGTATGCATTGTTCTACATCATTTTTTTTTCTTTTTTTTTTTAATTAAGGCTACATCTTTTTATTTAAGGGATTTGAGCATTCTTGGATTTTGGTATATGCAGGGGGTGCTGGAACTAATCCTCGAAGGAGGATCATAGTTAAGTCTTGGGAGAGTCAAAAGTTACATGCTGGTTTTCAACTGTGTGGGGATTGCCACTCCTAACACCTGTGTTATTCAGGAGTCACCTGTAGCTGATTTCTGCTGTTTAAAAACTTCTGGTCTACAAGAGATTTTAAGCTTAAGTGCCACAACATCTAACTTGAGCCTATGAGAGAGGAGAGGATTCCATCCAGTTGTTCCCCTTATCCAGTGACGGTATTTATCTAGCAAGGGAAGCCTAGGAATGCAACATTCAGCAGGCAGTGATTTTGCTGCCTCTGAGATTTCTATTACTACTATTTCATACCCCTTTCTGAGAGCAGCCAGTGACACAAGAGATAAGAGCAGAGTTTTTGCCTACTGTATTTTCCGGCGTATAAGACGACTTTTGAAACGAAAAAAGGTCAACCGAAAATCGGGGGTCGTCTTATACGCCAAGTATATCCTGAAAAACGTCTCAATATGCCACTAAACGAATTTTCCAACTCGATCCCGCACCAATCACTGCAAGGCTGCTCGGACTGCCTCTCTAACTCAGCCAATCCCAGCAGGCTTTTTATGCATGCAAATTATACATGTTCTGTACCGGAAGCTACACTGTGTTCTAGTAAAAAGCCTGCTCAGATTGGCCAGAGTCAGAGAGGCAGTCTATTAAAAAAAGAACTGGTGTTGCCTCGGAAGTGGGGGGTAGTCTTATACAGCGAATACAGGCCTAAACCTATGTTTTAACTGTAAAATTAGGGGGTCGTCTTATACGCCGGAAAATACGGTACTTCCTGAGCCCACTTACTCATCCATCCCTCCCACGGCTATTTACAGAATGCTGTTATGTGCCAGGCTCTGGCACTGTTCTAGGCATTGGGGCTGTAAGTTACCAAGATGCACAAAGACTCCTGTATGCCCTTAAGAACAGACTCATTTGGGAATGAGGTTATCAAAAAAGTGTGTGTGTGTGTGTGCAGTCAGGAGTAAGCCTCATACAACTTTGCTTTTGGCAGAATCATTCAATCTTTTTTGCTTTCTCACTTCCTGATATTACAGTTCATGAGACCTTCATATGGGCTCACTATAAAGAGGTGGGGTCCCTGGATAGCAGAAGTAGAGGGTAAGGCATCATTGACATTTACTAAATTGGATCCAATTGGAAGGTCCAAATCCTATCAGTGTCAACAAAGATGACAGTGGCCCACTTCCAGAGTTCATCACCATCACCATGCCTACTCTGGGAGACACTGAAGAAGCCTGCATCATTAGGAAAACAGTTCCAGAATTAAGGTTGATGGTGTGAGAAACTCTTGCACAACAGTTGGTATTTACTCTGTTTGATGCTCCCATAGACTTGGATTGTGTACGGTCAAGGATTGAAAATAATTTTGACGATACAGTGTTTCATCTGGTGACACTTGACATTTTTTTAATTTGGGAGGGCATTTTCACTGAAAGGTGTAAAGATGGAAAGAAAGAAATTGGAATCAGATGTGATGTGGATTTGAATCCCACTTATAAAGTGTTTTACAGGTAGGTGCATCTAATAAGTGCTTTAAAATAGTTAATAATAACCATTTTAGTAAATGCTAAAAGAGTAACCAAAACAATAACTTTTTAAATTTCACTAACATTTAGGGAAAGTTTTCTTTGTGCTTTAGGTACATTTAACTTCACAACTCAAAGGTATATGTTATTCTCTCCATTTTTTAGATTAGGAAACTGGTGCCCAGAGACTCAAGTGTCTGATCCAAAGTCCTACAGTGTTTGGGGTGTGGGAGGATATTTAAAATACTTAAGATTGGGGTGTGGGAGGATACTTTTTCTTCTTCTTTGTCCCAAGATTTAATAAAAAAATGAACTTTGATTTTAAAAAGTCTAATCATTACTGATGCTTAAAGACATAGGGAAAAGTCATGAATCATTCATCAGCCTGAATAAAATAGTATCACCATTTACGTTTACATTCTAGTGGGAGAGGGAGTAGTAAAAAGAAATTACATTAAAAAAATTATAGATTAGGACAGGATTACTGTAATAGAAAAACAGGTGTCCCACCCTACCAGAAAAGCCCTCTGACAGGTAAATCTTAAGTTGAGGTATAAAAAGGAAAGAGTGGAAAGAGGATTCCTGGCCAAGGGAACCCAAAGCAGAGGACCCCAAGCAGGAAATAAGCGCTTTGCCTTTGGGGGAAATAGAAGCAAAGATAGTGAAGTTTTGCTTGAGAAAGGCAGGGATCCTGGAAAGGAGTTTGGGTCTTCTCTCAGTGTGACGAAGCGCCATTAAAAGTTTTAAACGTGGAAATTATTCGATCTCATCTTTGTGTAATGTCCTGTTTCTTAATCATTCCCAAGCTAAATTGTACATCCCCGCCTCCCCCACAAAAAATGGTCCACAAATCTACCCTATAGAATTTAGAAGGGTGATCAGCAGTGGCGGTTACTTGATCGCCTGCTGAGGAGGAGGCGCGTGAGGCCGCCCAAAAGGCGTGGAGGAGGAGGGACTCGACGATGAGAGCGGCCCAGCCCAAGCCTAGCTCTGCTGGGGCCCTCAGCTGCGGTTCCGGCCCTACACCCCGGACCAGAACCGCCCCAGGCAGGCTCCTCCCCAGAGAAGCTACGTCGCCTCTGGCAGACCCGGCTCCGCACCGGGTGGAGCTAGTAGTGCAGTCCCTGCGGATGGTCCCCAGCTGGCACAAACCAGCGGTAGACCGTAGGAGGGCCGGTTCCGCCCGCGCCCCGCCGCTTGAGCCCCAGGCCCCGCCCAGATTCGGCGCCAGCTCCCCGGTGCCCTTACGTAGCTCGCACGGACGTCGCGCCCGCACGGCTCGGTTCCGCGAGGCCTGGGCGTCCCGCTAGTCGGGGCAGCGGAACTGACGTAAGCGGACTTCCGGGGCCGGCCCCCGGGGAGGTCGGCGGCGGCGGCGGCGCCGCAGTCGTGGAGAGGCAGTGGGAGCGTGTGCGGCCGCGGGCGACGCAAGTTCCTCACCCAGCTCACCTCGTCTCGCGCTTCTCTCCTAGTCGCGTGCTGCCTCCCGCCGGCGGCTCCTCCGAGGAGAGCTTTCGCCGCGGTTGCTGAGGAGGGACTGTCGCCACCCCGCCCCGTGGCCAAGTGAGAGTGCCTGTCGCACCGCGTCGCCCCTTGCGCCGCCTCCTTGCCCCCAGTGGCGGGCGCCCTTCTCGCTCGAAGCACTCCCCCCAGCTCCATGAATGGAAATCGGCACCGCAGGTGAGTGTCAGCTGCTGGCCGGGTCCGCGGGGATGTCCCTAGAGCATCGCCGCTCCCTCAGCCCCGGCCTCGGTGTGCGAGGTGCGAGGTCCGGGCGTCTCCTCTCCGTCGGCCCCTCCTCCGCCTCCGCGCAGCCCCGCCGCAGTTCTCCGGAGCCGAGTGGGCGAAACTGCGGGGAGGGGACACCGCTCACAGGATTGAAGTTTGGGGCTCTCCGGGCGGTGTGCCTCCCGGAGTCTAGATGGACTTGACATCGCTTTCGTATTCGGGTTTGGGATGTAACGGTGTGTGTCCCCACTTGGACTTCTTGAGGTAGTTATGTAGATAGAGTAGGTAACAGATGGTAATTAAGTTTGGTTTTAGGGCAGCGTCAAATGCAAGATGGCATTTCTACCACCCCCGAATTTCCTTCTGATGTTTGTGGCAGCCAGGTATATACAGGGTGGGGCAAAAGTAGGTTTTACAGCTGTTTAAGCAATAATACATGAATAAACTGTTTTTCGAGTTCTCACAACTGTACGCCTACTTTTGCCCTACCTTGTAGTTCTTGAGGCTCTTGGGAATGTCATATCAGGCTGGATCATTGCTGGCGAGAGGGGGTGATTCTTAAAATTGCTGACAGTATTTTATTTTTCATTCCCTGTTCCCTAGAGGAGAGTTGTCATATTCCTGGAAATTTCGCACTTAAGAAAACATCTTTCTCTCCTTGGGAAAAACGATAGTCTTGAGGAAAAAATGCAATTTGGGCAGTACTTATCTTAAAAGAAAAAAGCAATCTTTATGGTTCTTAAGTAATTGAGGAACATAAAGTAGACATTACATAACAGTTTGCTTTCCAAAGGATCATTCATACTTGACATGCTAAATTTGAAAGTTTGCTTCATCCAGATTGTCACAGACTTATAAATTAATTTTCAAAATATTGGTGGGCAGAGGGTATCTTGTTACTAAAGGTATCATAAGCCCCTGAATTTCAAATCTCACTTTGCCAATTTGGGAGGTGCCTAAATATGAGATAAAAAAAGCTTTATATAGCCGAAACCAGTTTGGTTCAGAGGATAGAGCGTCAGCCTGCGGACTGAAAGGTTCCAGGTTCAATTCCAGTCAGGGGCATGTACCTTGGTTGCGGGCACATCCCCAGCGGGGGGCGGGGGGGGGGGTGTGTGTGCCAGAAAGAGCTGATCAATGTTTCTCTCTAGTTGATGTATCTAACTCACTATATCTCTCCCTCTAAAAAAAAAAAAAATCAATAAAATATATATATTTTTAAAAGAAAAGCTTATATAAAAGAAACTGATGGATTAATGTTAAATAATTTATTGATTAGATTAAAAAGTATAATCTTAAAGTAGGTGCAAAAGCATTCCAATGGTAAAGGTGGATGGGGAAGACTTTATTACAATTTTATTATATGGAGTTTTCTCTAATCAATTTGTGCCATTTCTCTTTTGCATACTCCATTAAAAATATATTTTTTACCTTTATATATCCCTTTTTTAAGTGTCTACTCATATATATACATATATACATATATACATATATACATATATATATATATATATATATATATATATATATGTATATGTATATTATTGATTTCAGAGAGAAAGGGGAGGGAGAGAGAAACAGAAACATCGATCAGGAGAGAGAATCATTGATCAGCTGACTCTTGCATGCCCCACAATGGGGATGGAGCTGGAAACCCAGCATGTGCTCTGACTGGGAATCCATACCTCCTAGTTTATGGATCTTCACTTAACCATTGAGCCACACCAACTGGACTTCATATCTTCTTAAAAAGGGAAAGTTTGTCTAGATTGTGAAAAGTTTAGACTCTCATTTGTTTATCATTGGTTTGTGTTTTTCCATTTTTAACTTTCTATTTTTAACTTTCCTGCCATTTTTAACTTTCTGCTATACTTTTTAGAGAATATGATGATTTGTGCATATAGGTGATTTTTACATAACTATCCTGTTGTCAAGCCTGGAAAACAAAACATAAAACTTAAAAAAACTTTGTTAAAAAAAAAACAACAAAACTTTGTTAATCATCCTAAAATTTTTAAAATATTTCAAAAAAAATTTCAAAGATTTTTTTTTCTCCTTTGGTTTTTTTTTTTTTAATATGAAATTATGCCCAATATACGGATAATATCTTAGAAAATCCTTCTAAAGTCAAACCACCTATTCAACTGGTCCAACTAGCCACGTGTGATTCAGTAAGTGCTCCTGTGAATTCTTGAGCTAAGAATTAGACATCTTGAAATGCAAAGTTTATTTTAAGTGTAGTTTATACATGATTGACTATAATCTCAAATGAAGATAAGGTATCATTGTCTTAAGGTTGTCATAATCAAAAACAAAATTTTCATTCTTCCCAAAATTTACATACAATTGTTTTTGCTGCATATGAAATTAAAACTATATATTGGGGGGAATTGTGCAACTAAGTTTTAAATCAAGAATTTGATTTAAACATGTTTTATTTTAACTTAGCATTTACTTTTTATTGAATTTATTGGGTGACACCTATCTTCTACATATATATAAAAGCCTAAGCAACCGTTAGGACCAAAATTTGGTCCTAACGGTTGCTTAGGCTTTTATATATATGTAGAAGATAGACGCTCAACACAGGATCTGCCCCCTGGTGGTCAGTGCACTCCTACAGCCAACCTCCCCTGCCCCTCCCCTGCCTGGCCTTTGGTGAGGGCTCCTTATAGGCCTCTATTGCCAGCCAGGCCGAGGGACCCTACCTGTGCACGAATTCGCGCACCAGGCCCCTTGTTAGTTAATAAACATATATAGGTTTCAGGTATACAATTCTACAGTACATTATCTGTAGATTGTATTACAATTCTATGATACATCATCTATATATTGTGCATTTTGTACCCCAGTGGATTTTACATCTAAAATCTTTATAATCATTTTAAATGTAAATGTTCCTTAATTGTCTATGAAATCAATGGTGAATCTTGGCTCTCCCATTCTTTTCTAAATATTTCTTATGTGTGAATATTATCAGACCTCTTATGACAAGATGTTTTAATATCTAATTGTTAAGTGGATACATAGAAAACTTAAATTTATTTTCACATTAGAGCCTTTGAATACAAAAACTATGTAATTGTTTCTTGGTGAATCATTTCTCACCAAAAGTTAATATTTGTTCTTTCCTTTGCATGAAACCTTTTATGTGATTTAAAAAATATTTTATTGATTTTTTACAGAGAGGAAGAGAGAGGGATAGAGAGTTAGAAACATCGATCAGTTGCCTCTTGCACATCCCTCCACACTGGGGATGTACCTGCAACCAAGGTATATGCCCTTGACCAGAATCAAACCTGGGACCCTTCGGTCCGCAGACCGACACTCCACCTCTGAGCCAAACCAGTTTCGGCCATTGTCTGTTAATATTAATGACTTTCTTTGGCTACCCATTGCTTAAAATAAATACTTGAGATTTAGCAAAACTATGTCACACAACCAGTGCTTTCTCTTATTTTTGTTGTTGTTAATGTTTTTGTTGATCTCAGAGAGGAAAGGAGATGGAAGGAGGGACAAAAACATCAATGATGAGATAGAGAATCAGCTGCCTTTCGCACAGTCCCACACTGGGGATCAAGCCTGAAACCCAGGCATGTGCCCTGACCAGGAATCGAACCATGACCTCCTGGTTCATTAATTGATACTCAACCCTGAGCCATGCTGGCTGGGCATCAAGTTAGTGTTTTTAGTTTCTTCAGCTAAATACCCAGAAGTGGAATTGCTAGATATTTTAAATTGTGGATTTAATTTTTTTCCAAATAGTTACAGGCCTTCTCAGATATTTAAATGTATGTTCATTAAGAGATAATAGTTATTAATTTATTAACAGAATTTATCATTTGAACTTTAACAAAGCTACAACATTTTGAGTTTCAAAAACTTAATGTTAGCCCTAACCAGTTTGGCTCCGTGAATAGTGTTGGCCTGCGGACTGAAGGGTCCCAGGTTCGATTTTGGTCAAGGGCATGTACCTTGGTTGCAGGCACCCCCCTGGTAGGGGGTGTGCAGGAGGCAGTTGATTGATGTTTCTCTCTCATAGATGTTTTTAACTCTCTCTCCCTCTCCCTTCCTCTCTATAAAAAGTCAATAAAAATATTTTTTAAAAATCAAAAATTTAATGTTAGGTATCACTTAGTGTTTGTTTTTTAACTGATAAAATATACATAACATTAAATTTACCATTCTAGCAGGTTTTTTTCTTGTTTGTTTGTTTTTTTATTAATCCTCATCCAAGGATATTTTTTCCATTGATTCTTAGAATGGAAGAGAGGCAGGGAAGGAGAGATAGAGATTTATGTGTAAGAGGGAGATTTATGTAAAAGATCACATCAATTGATTGGTTGCAACCTGCACACATCCCAACTGGGGCCCAGGGGATTGAATTCGCAACCCAAGTATGTGTCCCTGACTGGCAATCGAGTCCTTCTCTCTTCAATATGTAGGCCAAAGCTCTAACAACTGAGCACACCAGCCAGGACCCATCTTAGCAGTTTTTAAGTATACAGTTCATAGTATATAAGTACTGCATTCACATTGTATAATAACCAGTCTCCGGATCTGTTTTTAGTTTGCAAAACTGAAACTATACCCATTAAGCATCAATTCCCCATTCTTCTTTTTCCCAGTCTCTGGCAACCATCCTTCCACTTTGTAGTATCAATAATAGGAATCACTGTGTTTCTGTGACTTATTTCACTTAGTATAACATCTACAAGGTTCATCTATGTTTAGCATGTGTCAGAATTTCATTTCTTTTTAAGGCTAACTAATATTCTATTGTATATATATACCACATTTTGTTTATCTACTTATCCATCAGTGGACATTGAGGTGAATTCCATCTTTTGGCTATTGTGACTAATGCTGCTGTGAGCATCCTATATAATAATCCTATATAATAAAGAGGTAATATGCAAATTGACCCTCACGGCCTAGCATCACAAGATGGCCATCCCCATGCTGTCATAAGATGGCTGCCCTCATATTGTCATAAAATGGCTGGCAGGGGAGGGCACTTGGGGGCAATCAGGCTGGCAAAAGAGCAGTTAGGAGTCAGTCATGCCAGCAGGGGAGCTGTTAGAGGGTAATTAGGCTGGTAGGCAGGCAGGCAAGTGGTTAGGAACCAGCAGTCCCAGATTGGAGAGGGTACAGGGTAGGCTGAGGGGGACCCCCCCCCCAATGCATGAATTTTGTGCACTGCCTCTAGTAAGTGTATAATGATCTCTTCAACACCCTTCTTTCATTGTTTTTGGGTAGATACCCAGAAATAGAATTGTTTGATCTTATGGTTATTCTATTTTTAATATTTTGAGGAACCACCATATGGTTTTCCAAAGCAACTATACCATTTTACATTTCTGCCAACAGAGGACTTTTCATATTTTACATATTTTTGTGTGTAAGTAAGGTATTTATCTTTTTCAGTAAACCTTTAAATTTATTGACACAGTGTTTATAACATCTTCAATATCTGTAGTTATATGATTCCCACACACTTACATTGATTATTTAAGGCACTTCTCCTATTTTAAAAATCAGTGTTGCCTGGGATTTATAGATTTATCTTTTCAAATAATTGTGCTTTGCTGATACCTTTTATTGTATATATATTTTTTATTTTGTTCATTTATTATCCTACTTTCTGTGTTTGTTTTGCTCTAGGTATCACACTCTTTGGGTCTGATTTGTGTTTGCACATGCTCTCCTGAGTTTGTGTGATTGTTCTCCCTTCTTTCTATCCCTTCCAAAACAATTTTCCAGGAAAACCTAGGGTTTTGTTTGTTTATATGTTTGTTTTAATAAGGAGAATAAATTGGGAGGAAAGAAGTAGAGATGTTAGAAATTGTCATGTTTCAGCAATAGGTTTCAACTCGATTACCCGATTTACTTAAAGTTCTGGCATAGTCTGATTGACAAGATTATCCAGTACAGTCTGTAATAGTGTTATTTCCCTCATCTGTTGCAGGACCCGTTGGGGCCCAGCCCCTACTCTTGGTGCCCAGAAGACCTGGCTATGGCACCATGGGAAAACCCATTAAATTGCTGGCTAACTGTTTTCAAGTTGAAATCCCAAAGATTGACGTCTACCTCTATGAGGTAGACATTAAACCAGACAAGTGTCCTAGGAGAGTGAACAGGTAAGAATCATGAAGCATGGAGATTTTTTTGCTGTGGGTATTTGTCTTTGCCATAATAATTGTTTATCTTGTATATCCAAATAGCAGTGATAATGTCTAGCAGTTTGACTAAGAGCACATGGTAATTTGTTTTGAAATTGATTGCACTTCAGAGATGTGTAAGTAGGTAAAAACTTCAAATAGCCTTGTAATTTTTCCATTATAACATGAACTCATATGTTCTCTCTGTGATGATAGAAAAGGTCCAACTCATTTTTAGATGTTTTTGAAATCAGGCTGAGTATTTTTTTCCTTTGCTTTTAGGTAATATATCTTTTATCTCCCCACCCCACCTTATTTACCCTTTTCTGTTGTGTCCTTTAAGATGATGGTAGTGGTAGAGATCGTGGTTGTCATGGCTTCATGCTTTCTGTTCTGATCCTCAACTTCTGTTTCTTAATCTTAGATAGGAACAAATACATATAGTATGTAAAGGATTTTCAGTCTGCTCTCAGTAAGTTTCTTATCCACAGCCGGCCCCACCCCCGGTCACCTGAGTGACTGGGGTCCTTCCTGCAGGTGGAGCTCCTCGGCCTGCCCTGCAGGGATCAGGCCAAAACCAGCTCTCCGACATCCCCGAGGGGTTCCAGATTGCAAGAGGACAGTTCTTGGGTGACACACCCCAGAATCAGGTTCCCTCCTCTAGTTCCCGGGTGCATCACCTGAGAACCGTTGCTGCCAAGTCACCGCAGCTAGCAGCTTTTGCATTGAGTGTCTGCCCCCTGGTGGTCAGTGTTCATCATAGCTACCAGTCGGACAGTCACTTAGGCTTTTATATCTAAGTAAACCGGCCCAAGTGGGGGGGTGGAGCCTGCCAGCCAAGTTCCCATGACCCCTTCCCCCAGCCGGCCCCACCTCTGATCACACCTTCCCCCCCCCCCCAACAACCCAATAAGGGCCAGGACTGGCAGCCACCCTCCTGCAGCATCCTCCCCCTGGCCAGCCCACCACCTCGATGGGCACATGGCCCCTTCCCCCTTTGCCGGCCCCGCCCCTGATTGCCCCCCCCATCCCAGTAGGGGGCAGGGCTGGCCAGCCAACCTCCAACAGCCTTTCCCCTGGCTGCTGACCCCCGATTGGCCCCTCGGCCCCATTTGGAGTCAGGGGCTGGCCAGCCCACAGCCCCTCCCCACAGCTGGCCCCACTCCAATCGGAGCAGGGCCCACCAGCCAATCACCCTCAGCTCCTCCTCCAAGCCAGCCTGGCCCTGATCAGGCTCTGATAGGGGTTGGGCCGGCTGGCCAACCGCCAGCTGTCTCCTCCCGACAGGCCTGGCCCCGATCCACCCCTTTGGGGCTAGGCCAGCCAGAACACACCAGTATACGAATTTGTGCACTGGGCCTCTAGTATATCGATAATATTTCGTTGCATGGGTATTTTATTGATTTATCAGTTAATGCACATGGGAGTTGTTTGTATTTCTTGGCTCCTATGAATAATTAATGAACATTCATGTACAGGATTTGTGTGGACATATGTTTTAATTTCTCTTGGGTATATACCTAAGAGTCAAGTCATATGGTAACCATGTTTACTCTTTTGAGGAACTGCCAGTCTCTTTTCCAAAGTGGCTACATTATTTTATATTCCCACTAGCAGGGTGCAGTGATTCCAATTTCTCCACATCCTCTTATTTTTTATAGCCATCTTATTGTCTGTTTAGTAGTATCTCATTATCATTTTGATTTTCCTTTCCCCGATGGCTGATGCTGAGCATCTTTAGTCATTTATATTTTCAGAGAAATGTCTGTTTAGATCCTTTGTCCATTTTTAAATTGGATCTTTTATCTTTTTTTTTTCTTTTTTCTTTTTAAATATATTTTATTGACTTTTTTACAAAGAGGAAGGGAGAGAGATAGAGAGCAAGAAACGTCGATGAGAGAGAAACATCGACTTGCACACCCCCTATCGGGGATGTGCCCGCAACCAATGTACATGCCCTTGACCGGAATCGAAACCTGGGACCTTTCAGTCTGCAGACCGACGCTCTACCACTGAGCCGAACCGGTTTTGGCAAGATCTTTTATCTTTTCATTGAGTTGTTGGAGTTCCTTATACTTTCTAGTTAAAAGTCCCTTCTGTGGCCCTGGCTGGTTGGCTCAGTGGCTAGAGCATCGGCCTGCAAACTCAAGGGTCCCAATTTGATTCTGGTCAGTGGCATGTGCCTTGGTTCCAGCACATCTCTCTAGCCCTTTTCATACCTCTCTCTAAAATCAATAAAAATATATGGACCCTAATTGGAATTATAATTCTAAATCCTGCAGTAACTTTTAAAACTTAAAGATTACTTTTTGGGTATTTTCTATGTTTTCATTTAACTATATATTTAATTTATTGTGCCACTGTTTTATGTCAGGCACAAATTGTGCTATGTTCTGGAAATAATAAGTTAAATAAAGAACTGATCCCTGATAAGGATTTCATAGTCTATTATATATGGAATGACAAATTTTGTGAGATGAGTATTATGTGCTTTGATAAAAGAGTAATGAGCCGAAACCGGTTTGGCTCAGTGGTAGAGCGTCAGTTTGCAGACTGAAAGGTCCCAGGTTCGATTCCAGTCAAGGGCATATACATTGGTTGCAGGCACATCCCCGGTAGGGGGTGTGCAGGAGGCAGCTGGTCGATGTTTCTCTTTCATCGATGTTTCTACCTCTCTATCTCTCTCCCTTCTTCTCTGTAAAATATTAATAAGAGAAAAAAAAGTAATGTTAATTTTATTGACCAATGTCACCCCAATAAATTCAATAAATTATTTTTTAAAGTAATGATTACTGCCCTAGCCGCCTTTGCTTAGTGGATAGAGCATTCGCCTGCAGACTGAAGGGTCCCAGGTTTAATTTTGATCAAGTGCGTATGCCCAGGTTTCCTGCTCCATCCCCAATAGGGGGCGTGCAAAAGGTAGCTGATAAATGATTCTCTTTCATCATTTATGATTCTGTCCCTCTTTCCCTCTCCCTTTCTCTCTGCCTTTGGTTAGGGAAGAAGATGGTAACTGAGCTGGATAGTTGCCCAATGGGCCAGGTGAAAGAATAATCCATATAGAGAGAGCATGGACAAAGGGAAGACATGTTATGTAACAAAAGTAGGCCAGTATGGAGTAGCTAGAGTTTGAAAAGTTAGCTAAGGCCTGTGAATTAAGAAATAGTAGAGAGCCATTGGAGGCTTTTGAGCAAATGAGGAACATCTATATTTAAAAGTATAACCAATGGCATTGTGTAGAATGAATGAGAGAAGAGAAAGACCAGTCCTGGAGAACATTTGGAAGGCTGTTGCAGTAGTCTAGATCAGTGGTCTTCAAAATTTTGATCACACATGCCCATTAGTTAAAATGTTTGACCATGCACTTAATAAATAAGTATATATACATACATATTTAAAAAATTTTAATTTATAGACTTGTATTACTGTTCTAACATTGTTTTGAAATAAACTCTTTAAGAATATATTTATTAATTTAAAATTTTCAGATTAATGTACCAAAAACCTGACTGAATATGTGCCACACACTTGAACTGAAATAAGTTGCAATATGCTAAAAATGAATAAATAAGAGTTCAATGCTAACTCTTATATGTTGCAGATCTCTCGTTGTTCTGTTAGGATTCCTGATGTATCATGTGTTACACCTGACCATTTAACCTGGGCTAACTGAGGGCACCATTTTCAATCTATATTCAGATTATTAGATGAAAATTAAAATATAAAAACTTTTTTTTCTCATACTTCAGCATACCTCCTAGTGCTTTGTAATCTACTTTTCTAGATTAGAGGTTGTGTGTTCTAAGACTTAAGTAACAGCAGTGATAAAGACAAGGCTTAGTTGATTTAGAAGAATGAATAATTTAGGTGTGTAAGGAAAGGGCAGAGATAAGAATGGCTTCATAGTCCCTAGATTGTATAATGGTGATGACAATAGTGTTGGTTTTGACAGAAATTCAAGTTGTGAAAGGACCAAGTATTTTATTTTCTGTTTTGGATATTTGGATGTTGAAATGTGTCAGAAGCATCAAAATGGATTTCAGTAGATTATCGGAAATAAAGGCCTAAAGCTCAGGAGATAAGTCAAGATGGAGATTGAGATTTGAGACGTCAGTATATAGGTAGGTGATAGATAATAGGGAAAATGAGTAGAGTCGAGATAAAAAGGACTGAAAATAGATCTCTGGGGATACTATTGTTTCGGGTTTGCCAGTGAAGACATTTAAGAGACTGAAAAGGTAGGAGGACCAGGACAAAGTAGAAGGTGTTTCAGAGAAGGTAAAAGAAGGATCTTGATTTTATATTCAAGGATTGATCACAGTGGCAAATGCTAAAGAGCCAAATGAAAAGGCTGAAAGAAACCATATCTATTAAGAGTCAGTAGTGGTCAGAGGGAGAAGTGTTTCAGAGAAGAGTTGTTAGTGTAAACCAGATTGAGTTAAAAATATATTTTGTAGTCTAATCTGTCAGTTATTTGTGAATACTAAAAATGTTTACTGGGTTAGCTATTGTAGTTATATAAGATTGTGAAAGAATTCATTCACCCATATGAAATGACTATAAAGATACATAATAATGAAATGCTTTGCTATATTGCAGGTGTTATATTAAAAATTTTATCTAGCCAAAGCCGGTTTGGCTCAGTGGTAGAGCAATGGTCTGCAGACTGAAAGGTCCCAAGTTCAATTCCAGTCAAGGGCATGTACATTGGTTGTGGGCACATCCCCGGTAGGGGGTGTGCAGGAGGCAGCTGGTCAATGTTTCTCATCGACGTTTCTAGCTCTCTAGCATCGTTTCTAGCATTTCTCCCTTCCTCTCTGTAAAAAAATCAATAAAATGTATTAAAAAAAAAAAAAAGATTTGGAGAGCTCCAAGATTAAAAAAATAATAATAAAAATAAAAATTTTATCTAAAATATAATCTCTATCTCTTAAAAGTTATGATGCAAAATATTCATTGTCTACCTTCTCTGCTACTTATTATAGAATTATGAAGATAAATTAGAGGTTGGAATGATACAAGGACAGCCAGCCAGCTGTTTTAGTTGCGTTTTATAAACCTCTGGGTTAATTTAGCATCTATACCTTAGCAATCTTCCTTTTTTCTGTATGTATAATGACAGATTAATTTGTTGTAGCTGTGAATATTAAACAAATTTGTATAGTCACTTTGAAGGGAAAATATTATTTCATGTCTTCTCTTATAGACGAGAATAATTCCCATTCTGCCTATGGGAGCAGAGAAATTAAAATGAGATGAAGACGGTTCTTTATGACCTTTCTAAAGGTCCGGCGCACGAAATTTGTGCAAGTGAGGAGGGGTTCCTTCAGCCCAGCCTGCACTCTCTCCAATCCGGGACCTCTCAGGGTATGTCTGACTGGCTGGATTAGGCCTACACCGACAGTCGGACATCCCTCTCACAATCTGGAACCGCTGACTCCTAACTGTTTGCCTGCTGGCCTGATCGCCCCTTACTGCCCTCCCTGCCTACCTGGTTGTCCCCAACTGCCCCTCCTCTGCTGGCCTGATCACCCCTAACTGTCCCACACCACTACCTGGTTACCCTTTTCTACCCTCGATTGGCCTGGTCACCCCTAACTGCCCCCCTCTGCAGGCCTGGCCTCCCCGAACTCCTCCACCACACCAGCCTGGTTGTCCCTTACAGCCTCCCCTGCTGACCTGGTCACCCCCAACTGCCCCCTGCTGGCCTGATCACTCCCAACTGCTCCCCCTATTGGCCTGGTCACGCCATGCATCCTACTGTTCAGTCATTTGGTTGTCCCTCACTAACCCCCCTGCTGATCAGGTTGCCCCACACAGCCTGCTGTTCAAGTCTCTTGGTCCTTCTTCACTAACCCTCCTGCCAGCCTTGTTGCCCCACACAACCTGCTGTTCGGTCATCTGGTCAGTTGTTTCAGTTGTGATGGCCCCTGGTTTTTTATATATTAGGATAGTAATAATTAACAGAAAAATAATTTCTTTTTTTACATTAAAGTTACTCTCTTCTACCATTTTTCTGCTCGGAGTCAGGTGGTAAAGTAGAAATTACTGAAACCAATATTAAATTTTATTGTACAGTCAGTGACATTTGTCAGAGGAGGGAGGTTGGAAGGCTGGCTGAAAAAGGTAAAGGGATTAAGAAGAAAAAAGAGACACAAAACAACAGTATGGTGATGGCCAGAGGGAAAGGGGGATAAGAAGAGGTGAAATGGGGGATAAATGGTGGCAGAAAGAGACTTGACTTTGGGTGATCATTGTGCAATGCATTGTGCAGATGATGTGTTATGGAGTTGTGCACTTGAAACCTGCATGGTTTTAATCAGTGTCACCCCAATAAAATCCATAAACAAAATATAAAGAAAATAGCCAAAACCAGTTTGGCTCAGTGGTAGAGCGTCGGTCTGCGGACTGAAAGGTCCCAGGTTCAATTCCGGTCAGGGGCATGTACGATGATTGCGGGCACATCTCTGGTGGGAGGTGTGCAAGATGCAGCTGGTCGTTGTTTCTCTCTCATTGATGTTTCTAGCTTTCTATCCCTCTCCCTTCCTCTCTGTAAAAAATCAATAAAAAATATATTAATATATATATATATATATATATATATATATATATATATATATATATAAATGGGAAGAGAACCTAAGGGAGTACACTAGAAAAAAAATCACGAAAGAAGGCAATAATGGAGGAACAATAAAAATATAAGGCATACAAAAACAGAATCAATTTTGTGCTACAGTCTGTGCACCAGAGAATGACATAGTAAAAAATAAAAATAAAAATAAATGGCACCAGAATGTAGGAAGTAGAAGAGATAGGCTATAGCCCCTTGTAAAACCTAACATACTCAGGCAGGTTTCATTTGTGTAGTAATCACCAAATGTTCTTATGGGTTTTTCTTTCTTTTTAAAAAAATATTTTTTTATTGATTTCAGAGAGGAAGAGAGAGGGGGAGAGTTAGAAACATCAATGATGAGAAAGGATCATTGATTGACTGCCTCCTGCACGCCCCCTACTGGGAATCAAGCCCATAACCTGGGCATGTGCCCTTGACTATAATAGAGTTGAACCTGGGACCCTTCAATCCACAGGCTGACGCTCTATCCATTGAGCCAAACCAGTGAGGGCTGTTCATATGGATTTTTAAATTATACCTGATGTTCTAAAAATGCATCATATAACACTCTGCAAAAATTCATTCCGCCTCAGACTAAGATTATTAGTAAAAGGAAACCACTAAAGATTGTTTAGAAGTTCTTTTTTTTTTTTTAATAAATCTTTATTGTTCATATTATTACAAATGTTCCTCATTTTTTTTCCCCTCCATTGCTCCCCTCCACCAGGTTCCCACCCCAACCTCTGCCCTTTCCCCTCCCCCCTTTGTCCTCATCCATAGGTGCACAGTTTATGTTCAGTCTCTTCCCACACCCCCCTCTCCCCTTTTCCCCCGAGAATCGTCAGTCCACTCCTCTTCCATACCTCTGATTCTATTATATTCACCTGTTAATATTGTTTAACAGATTTTTTTTTAATTCCCTTGGTTTTTAGATTCACTTGTTGATAGTTAGGTATTTGTTGTTCATAGTTTTTATCTTTATTTACTTTCTCTTCCTTCAGCAATTCATATAATTCTGGTTTGGTGGTGATGAACTCCTTTAGCTTTTTTTTATTAGTGAAGCTCTTTATCTGGCCTTCGATTCTGAGTGATAGCTTTGCTGGGTAGAGTATTTTTGGCTGTAAGTTCTTGCTATTCATCACCTTGAATATTTCTTGCCATTCCCGTCTGGCCTGCATGGTTTCTCTTGAGAAATCAGCTGACAATCGTATGAGTGCTCCTTTATAGGTAACTACCTGCTTTGCTCTTGCTGCTTTTAATATTCTCTCTTTGTCTTTTGCTCTTGGAATTTTAATTATGATGTGTCTTGGTGTGGTCTTCTTTGGATTCCTTTTGTTTGGAGTTCTGTGCGCTTCCTGGACTTGTAAGTCTAATTCTTTCACCAGGTGGGGGAAGTTTTCTGTCACTCTTTCAGTATGTTTTTGATATCTTGCTCTCTCTCATCTTCTGGGATCCCCATAATTCTAATGTTGGTTCGCTTGAAGTTGTCCCAGAGGTTTCTTACATTATCTTCAACTTTCTGGATTCTCTTGTCTTCTTGCTTCTGCGGAGGAGTTTCTTCTGACTCTTTATGTTCCAAATTTTTTACTTGATTCTTGCGATCTTCCATTTTGTTTTTAGGACTCTGTATAATATTTTTTATTTCAGACAACGTATTCTTTATTTCTTGTTGATCCCTTATTAGTTCTTGTTGATCCTTTTTCATCTCCTCATAGGTCTTATTGACCTTTTTTAGGAAATTCTTGAAAAACCTTATAAGTGTGGTTTTGAACTCTATATCCAGTCTCTTCTTTTCCTCCATTTCTTTTGTTTGTGATCTATTTCCTTGTCTTGGCATTTTCACAGCTTCCCTGAGTTGGTAAGGTGGCTTTGTGTGCTAAGGTGTCCTAGATGGTTCAGTAAGTCAGCCTCCCAGTTACCTGAGGTGGACAGTCTTGGTGTAGCCCTTTGTGGGATGTGCGTGCAGTCTTGTTGTTAAGCCTTGCTTGTTGTTGGTATCACTGGGAAGCGTTGATCTCCAAGCCAATTGGCTATGAATATCAGAAGTGTCTCAGCTAGGAGGGTTTCTGTTTTCCACTTGGATGGGCAGAGTCTCGGGGTCGCACAGACAAGCTTTGTTGAATCCCGCACAATTGGTTGCAGGTGCGCGCACCTCTTTGGTATAGGCGCAGACAAGCTTTAGATTCCTGTCTGCCCCTCCTAGGAGAGTCCTATTGGCAGCAAACGAGGAAGCTAGCCACTGGAAGGGCCTCTGTGCTCTGCTTGGATGTGGCGTAGTCTCGGGTGGTGCAGACAAGCTTTATTCAGCCGCTCCCTACTAGGGTCTGGTTTCTGAGTCCCGCAGTAATGGCCGCTGGCTTCACACACCTCAGAGAGATCCCCGCCCACTGCCAGACAGTCTGGCCTCTCCATTTTGTTTTTAGGACTCTGTATCAGCGCAATAGGGTGGTTCTGTTTCCTCCCGAACAAAAAAGCCAGCCATGCATTAGCTGTCTGCCCTCTCTGCATGCAGGGAGTAAGCCGGTAGCAATCTCGGCCCGCCCTCTCTGCTCTGCGAGCAAGCTGGCAGCAAACTCTGTGGCCGCTTTTTCGCACGCACAGTTTTCCGTACCTTCACAGTTCCTGAGGTTCAGCGCGCCTTCTCTCTCCTTCCCAGATGTTAGAGCCTCCCCTCAGCCAGCCATCCAGCGCTTCAGGGTGATGTTTCCCCTGTTTTTCAGTTCTAAATTCAAACTTGTTGTGGTAAGCTGCATTCGGGTATCTGCCCTATGCCGCCATCTTGGTTCTTCTCCTGTTTAGAAGTTTTTATCCTTATGTATTCACATATTTTTTCTGAATTACTTTCCTAACTATTGCTTTAGAAGTTGTAATTTTATGTACAATATTTTGGTTATTGTGGTTTTACTTTTTCTTATAAGCTAGGAAGCTGGCTTGTCGTGAAATGACCTGTATACACACACACACACACACACACACACACACACACACACACATATGCCTAAGTAACCATTTGACTGGTAGCTATGATGTGCACTGACCACCATGGGGCAGACGTTCAGCGCACAAGCATGGAAACATGGAACAGACTGATGAATCTAAGAGGGAAGGGGGAGGTGGGAAGAGATTAACCAAAGATCTTATGCATAGTAAAGGCCTGGTACATGGATTCGTGCACCAGTGGGGTCCCTCGGCCTGTTCACAGGGATTGGGTCGAAACCATCAACCCAACATCTTCCAAAGGGTCCCAGATTGTGAGAGGGTGTGGGCCAGGCCAAAGGACTCCACCAGTGCACGAATCTGTGCACCCAGCCTCTAGTACACACATATTATACTATAATTTCTACATTTGAACAAAAGATCAAAGAGTCTCCATCCTCACCCACTGTTATAATAAAAGACTAGTGCTCCACAACTAAAATATAGAGAAAATTCAGTCATAGTGTCTGTTACTTATCAGAATTCATTTTTTGTATTAATTTACATTTAATGCTAATGTATTGCAGTGTATCATTGGGAAAACTTTAGTATTGTACTTCCGTGTAATTTTTGAGGTATAATTTTTGAGATAATTATGCTTAAATTTTTATATAAAAATATCATGCCCACCCAGAGTGGCTCAGTGTTTGAGTGTTAACCCATGAACCAAGAGGTCACCAGTTTGATTCCGTTAAGGTTCTAGGCAAGCATGTCAAACTCCAGGCATGCGGCCTGCTGACTGCAAGTTTGACATGCTTGCTCTAAAGCCTTAAGTTCAATTTAGTGCAATTATATGATAAAGAAGTTTCTATATCTGATACCATGATAAAATGTGAAGTGCTTTATTATTTGATATTCTCATAAAATTTTGCTGTTAGAGGGGATTGTATGTATTATTTTAGTTTTTTTTTTTAATTTATTTATTTATTTATTACATATTTTAATGATTTTTTTTGCCCCCCTCTCTCCCTCCCCCATATCCCCTCCTTCCCCATAGTTTTATGTCCATTGGTTGTACTTATATGCATGTATACAAGTCCTTCGGTTGATCTATTATCTCCCCCAGATCCTCCTCCCTTAGTTTTCTAGTTTGTATCTTTCTTGTTTGCTCTTTAAACAGTTCTAACAAGGACAAACTTAAGTAACTTAAAAGTTAATATAACCCACTTGTGAGTAATTCTGGTGTTTAAAAGTGTTAGAAATTTTTGTTCCAATTATCAAGCTGCTTATATTTTTCCAAGTATTTGTTCTAGTTCTATTGACTCATAGAAGGTAGGTTTTCGGCTCAGTTTTTCACGACAATCCATCAAAATAGCCAAATCTTCTATAATTTCCTTGGAGTGTTTTCTATTCCCAAAAGCTTTAGTTTTATTTAGTTTTACTCATATTACATAAGTTTCTATCATTATCACCTTCTGATTATGTTTCATATTTTAGGATCTTAAATTTTTACAAATTGAACAGAATACTCCAGAATGTGAAATGACCTGTATAATATATGATGAGGAAGGAATAAAAAAAGCCTGGACAGTATTGTTTAGTAGGTTAGAGTTGACCTATGAACCAGGAGGTCACAGTTCAATTCCTGGTCAGGGCACATGCCCGGTTTTCAGGCTCAATCCCCAGTGTGGGGTGTGCAGGAGGCAGCCAGTCAATGATTCTCTCTCATCAGTGATGTTTCTGTCTCTCCCTCTTCCTTCCTCTCTGAATTCAATTAAAAAAAAAAAGGGGGGGGGGGGAGGAAAGAAGAAATACTGCAGAAAGGTAGAGTCAGCAACTAATTGGACAAAGAGATGAGCCAGGTATATACTGAGTGCTAGGCATCAAAGCAAAATATTTTTTAGCCCTAAAATGTTTTGGCCCTGCTATTTTAAATCTCCTCTGCCATTTTGATCCTTAGGGTGGTTTGCCAAGATTTGGTTAGATTAAAACAATACCAATTTACTGTTAAGTAAAAAGTGAAAAAATAATCAAAACATCCTGATGAATTAAATTAGATCTGTGAAAATTTCACCTGAGAAACTGGAATTAATGATAATAGCCACAGATGTAAACTTAAAATGGCAGGAAAACTTTGAAATTTGTTTTATACCTAAACACTGAGCAGTGATACAAATCTTTGTTGTAAAATTTACTCTAGAATAGATGAAATTAACTTAAATAATTTTAGCAAAATAAAAATAAAATTGAAAAGAGAAGTAGAAACTTTGAGTACATAGAAAATTGCTCTGTGTATCAAGTCAGCTTAATTATTTTGTTCCAGAAAATGTTTTTTTCCCCTCTTTTTCCTATCACCTACTCACTTGACTGTGCTAGAATTGAATTTTTTTAATTCTTCTATATCTATTATATATTATACCAGAATTATGTGAGCATAGTCTTATAATATATTTAGATTTATATAAACAAAATTTAAAAATTGTTTTTCTCTCTGCTTCTCTCCCCAGAGGTAACTACTATATGTATTTTGGTACCATCCTTCTAGCTATCTTTCCCCTGCCTTTACTAAGGATGTGTGTACAAAAATAAATATTGATTTTTTGATATTTGGTATTGTTCTCTCTGTAGTCTGTACTTAAAAAAATGTCTTGAATATCTTTCCATATAGTAAATGGGATAAAAATGTTTGCTGGATAAAATATCTTTATTATATATATTTATAAATATATATTTAAATATATATTTAAAATATTTTTATTGCCTGAATACTTTAGTAAAGATGGGGGGGGGGTGTCAAAGGATAGGGGTGGTACAAGGTGTTTATTGCCATCAAGAATCTCACAGTCTAGTAGAAGTGAAGCATACAGTAACTACTAGGGTTCGAGTGCAAGAATTTGTGCACCACCATTGAAAGGAACTATGGGCCGCGAAGTTGCAGTGGCACAGGGCGGGTCTCGGCCCATCCTCCACACTCCTGCCTAGCCCCTTCTGCCGCAGCCCCCAGTCTCCTGTCTGCCAACAGCCCACTGCCACCACCGCTCACACACACTGGTGGCACGGAGCAATTGGGGCTGGCACCAACAGTGTGTGTGAGCAGGGCCAGCACGTTCAGTGGGTGCCAATGGCAGCTGCTGCCCTGATCACCCCTTAGGAGCAGGAGGACGTGGAGAAGCCTGCAGGGGTGATCAGGGCCAGCAGTGGTGCAAGTGGGGCTGTCACCAGAGCAGTTGTGAGAGGCGGCTGCTGGCCCCCATCCTCCCTCAGGAGCAGGAGAGGTGGACAAGTCCTGAAGAGTGATTGGGACTGGAAGCCGTTGCTCACACCCACTGATGGTGCCAAGCAATCTGGGCCGGCACCAAGCAAAGAATTTCAGTAACTACCAAAAGCTTGCCCAGATGACAATGTTGTTCCACCATTTGATCTATTTGCATATTAGCCTTTTATTATATAGGATAATACAATGGAATAAGTGTTCTAATGGATATATTTATTAGGTGCTATTTGAGCACAGAGGAATGAATGTCAAACTCTTAGACAAAGAAAGATGAATGTGTCAGATGGTGCTTAGAGATGGTAAAAGGGATTTTTAGATAAGGTTCTAGGATTAATATTTTGCAAGTCATCTATGGCCCAGAATGATTAAGTAATACACTGAATTCATTCTTTATTTTTGTGTGAAATTCCTATCATCCCTTTCTGGTATCCTAAGCCAGGTCCTGAAAGTAAAACTTATCACATGTGATTGTCTTTTAGAATGTTGGCAGCTTTACTGGTTGGGTGTGACTCAGTTGGTCGAAATGTCTTCCTGTGCATGAAAAGGTTGCTGGTTTGATTCCCAGTCAGGGCACATGCATAGGTTGCATGTTTGATCCCTGGTGGGCACGTATGAGAGGCAACTGATCAATATTTCATACATTGATGTTTCTTTCTCTCCCTTTCTCTCAAAATTAAAGGGTGGCAGGGTAGATAGGATTTTGACAGCTTTAAGTAATGTTAAGAAATTAGTTAAGTTATTAAAATATCATGTAGAGGGTTATGTGAATGTATTTTTTCCCTTTTGTAGGGAGGTGGTTGACTCAATGGTTCAGCATTTTAAAGTAACTATATTTGGGGACCGTAGGCCAGTTTATGATGGAAAAAGAAGCCTTTACACAGCCAATCCACTTCCTGTGGCAACTACTGGGGTAAGATATGTGTTCCTTTTTGGGGAAGCTATACTTTTTGCAAATTTCTCATTTTAAATTCATTTGTTACCTTTTTATTTTATTTCAATCTATATATGTATGTGTATCATTTATCTTTTTTAACTTTTTTGAAATAATTTCAAACTTACAGAAAAGTTGTAAGAATCATGTAAAGAACTCATGTACCCTTTACCAAGACTCACCAGTGTTCTTTAACATTTGCCACATTTGTTTTAGCATTCTTTCTTTCTCTCCTTTGCTGTCTCTATCTACAGATACTGCTATATCTATCTATCTATCTATCATCTATCTATCTTATTTTTTTCTGAACCATCTAAGAGTAGGTTGCATATATTATGCTTTTTTCTTCTTATTATATTTTTATTTATTTCAGAGAGGAAAGGAAAGGGAGAGAGTGATAGAAACATCAATAATGAGAGAGAATCATCAAGTGGCTGCCTCCTACACGCTCCCTACTGGGGATCGAGCCTGAAACCTGGGTATGTGCCCTTGATTGGAATAGAACCCAGGATCCTTCAAGTCCCCAAGCTGCCATTGTATCCACTGAGCCAAACCAGCTAGGGTGATAACTGTACTATTAAAAAGCATAATGGCCTTAACCAGTTTGGCTTAACAGAAAGAGCATCAGCCTGGGGACTGAAGGGTCCCAGGTTTGATTTCTGTCAAGGGCACGTACCTAGTTTGCAGGCTTGATCCCCTTGCCCTGGTTGGGCAGTGTGCAAAGGCAATCAATTGATGTGTCTCTCTCATCGATTGTATGTGTGTATACATTTTATTGTTTGTCCATCTACTGATGGACACCATGGGCTATTACAAATAATGCTGCTATAAATATGGGTACAAATATCTATTCTAATCCCTGTTTTCTCTCTGTCTCTCTCTCTCTCCTCCTTCCACTCTCTCTAAAAACCAATGGAAAAATACTCTGAAGTGAGGATTTAAAAAAAAATTTTTTTAAATAGTACAGTTACCAAATTCACTAAGCTCTACATTGATATGTGATACTTTTGTCTAATCAACAACCCATATTTCAGATTTTTCATTTGTTCCAATAATGTCCTTTAGTATTTTTTTCCCCTTTCATACAGAATCCAGTCCAGGTTCATGTTTATATTTAGATTAGATATCATGTCTCTCTAGTTTTCTTTATTTTGTAACAATTCCTCATCCTTGCCTTCTTTCTTTAATGGCATTAACATGGTTGAAGGTTGCAGGCAAGTTATTTTTTAGACTGTCCCTCAGTCTGAGTTTGTCTGATACCTCCTTTTTATTAAATTCTGATTAAACATTCTTGGCAGGAATTAATATGTGCTTTTTCCTTATCAGTGTATCATATCATGAAGCACATAATATTTGTTCCATTAATGGTGATGCTAATTTTGACCACTTGGTTATGTTGTTATCTTCTATGCTTCTCTTGTCAAGTTATTCTTTTTCTCTTTGCTCTTGGGAGATAACTTTGTTTTAAGTGTTTTTATTTATTTTAGAGAGAGAAGCATCGATGTGAGAGAAAACATCAATCAGTTGGCTCCCATATGCACCCTGACTTGGGATCAAACCCACAACTTAGATGTGTGCCCTGACCAGGAATGGAACTGATGACCTTTTGGTGCATGGAACAACTAAGCCATTCTATCCAGCCAGGGCGAAATCGTTTTTTGTTTTTTTTTTAATTCTAGTAAAATACACATAGCATAAAATTTACCATCTGAGCTATTTTTTAAGGATTATTCTATGGATTTGAATACATTCAACAACTGTCACCGCCATCCATTTACATAACTTTTTTCATCTTATAAAACTGAAACTCTGTGCTCATTAAACATTAATTCCCCAAACCCCCCTCTCCTGAACCCTTGGCAACAACCATTCTACTTTGTGTCTCTATGAATTAAACTATTAAGGTCTAGTAATAATTAATGTCGCTTTCTAATACTTCTTAAAATCGAATTTATTTAAACAATACAACAAAATTTAATCGGCAATATAGTTGCCGTTGTTTTCTACTACTTGTGCCCAACGCTCAGGAAGCATTTTAATCCCTCTGTTGTAAAATTCTTGTGATTTTGATGCAAAAAATTCGGTCAATGCATTTTTGAGGCATTCTTCATTATTAAATTTTTTTCCAAGAAGAAAGTTTTGCAAAGAACAAAACAAATGGTAATCGGAAGGGGCAATATCAGGAGAATATGCAGGTTGAGGGAGAACTTCCCATCCCAACTGGCGCAGTTTTTCAGCAGTGATTCTTGCAGTATGCGGTCGTGCGTTATCGTGGTGAAGAATTACGCCCTTCCGATTAATCAGCGCGGGTTCTTTTTCTCTTAAAGCTTGGGCTAACCTTTCCAATTGGGCACTATACACTGCACTTGTAATGGTTTGGGTAGATGCTAAAAGTTCATAATGAAGAATTCCTTTAAAATTCCACCAAACACACAACATCACTTTTTTCGCATGCAAGTCAGGTTTTGGTGTGGGCTGCGGAGCCTCATTTTTGTCCAACCACTGAGGCCGCCTTTTCAAATTTACATACAGCACCCATTGTTCATCTCCGGTAACAATTTGCTCTAAAAACGGCAAACGGTTTTGACGAGAGAGGAGCGAACTGCAAATTGTGACTATCTGATTATGGTTGTTGTCGGTCAACTCATGAGGAACCCATTTTCCAAACTTTTGGACTTTGCCAAGTGCACGCAATTGATTGGAAATTGTTTTTTGTGAACAATTTAAAGTTGTCGCAAGCTCTTGTTGGGTAATTTGAGGATTTTGCACCAAAAGAGCTTGAAGAGCTTCTTGATCAAAATTGGACACACGGCCTCGACCACTCTTGTCATCTAACGAAAAATTTCCCTCGCGAAATTTCTCAAACCAACGCTGGCATTTTCTGGCGCTAACTGCATCTTGACCAAGAGCACTACAGATGTTTTTTGCAGCCTCACTTGCTTTTCTTCCTAATTGGAACTCGTAAAGCATGCAGTGCCGAATATGCTCTTCATCCGCCATCTTCTTAGCCCTAGTTTTGCAACAAAAACCAAACCAAACACAAACTTTTTCAAGCAAAACTTGTTAATTGCACTTCACACGTTCTGTAGATACCATGTGTTTGAAGGTTATGTCAATACAAGTCAACACCAAGCAAGATTTTAAACGAATGTTTAAAAACGACATTAATTATTACTAGACCCGATATTCCCAGCACCTTATATTGTACATTGTTTTTTTTGTTACTGGCTTATTTCATTTATCATAATGTCACTAAGGTTCATCTTCGTTGTCACGTGTATAGGGATTTTCCTTTCTTTTTAAAGCTGAATATTTTCATGTGTTTGTATGTGTGTATACATTTTATTGTTTGTCCATCTACTGATGGACACCTTTGGGCTATTGCAAATAATGCTGCTATAAATATGGGTACAAATATCTGTTGTAATCCCTGCTTTCAGTTCTATTGTGCATATACCCAAAAGTGGAGTTGCTGGATCATATAAATGGTAATTATATTTTTAATGTTTTGAGAAACCACCATACTGTTTTCCATAGCAACTGTACCATTTTACATTCCCACCAACAGAACTTACAAGGGTTCTAAATCATCTACACCCTTCTCAACACTTACTTTCTATTGTGTTGATAATAGCCATCCTTATGTGTATGAAGTCATATCTGATTGTGGCTTTGATTTGTATATCCCTAATTATTAGTGAAATTGAGCATCTTTTCATGTGCTTATGGATCTTTTGTATATCTTTGGAGAAAGTTCATTGCCCATTTTTAAAGTGGGTTGTTTGTTGTTGAATTTTAGCTATTTTTTTCATTTATATATATGTATTTTTGGTTTCAGAGAAGAAGGGAGAGATTGAGAAAGAATCAGTGATTGGCTGCCTCCTGCATGCCCCCCACTGGGGATCAAGCCTACAACTCTGGTATGTGCCCTGACTGGGAATTGAGCTGTAAGTTCCTGGTGCATAGGTTGACACTCAACCACTGAGCCACACTGACCAGGCTTTAGCTATTTTTAAAAAATATATATTTTTTATTGATTTTTTACAGAGAGGAAGAGAGAGGGATAGAGAGTTAGAAACATCGATGAGATCGATGAGAAAGAATCATCGATCAGCTGCCTCTTGCACACCCCCTACTGAGGATGTGCCCGCAACCAAGGTACATGCCCTTGACCGGAATCGAACCCGGGACCCTTCAGCCCACAGGCCAACGCTCTATCCACTGAGCCAAACCGGTTTCGGCATAGCTATTCTTTATATATTCTTAACAGATAGATGATTTGCAAATATTTCTTAATATTCTATAGGTTACCTTTTGACTTTGTTGCTTTCTTCCTTTGATGCACAGAAATTTTTAATATTGATATGGGTGATACTTTTAAGGATCTTGTTTCTCATTAGATTTCTATAGTAATAAAAGGGTAATATGCTAATTAGATCAGATGTCCTTCCTGACAAAGCCAGGGTAAGGAAAGCCAGTCTGGGTCCCAGGTGCCTGCGGGCAGCCCAAGGGCAGTTAGGGGTGATCGGGCTGGCAGAGGAGGGCAGTTGTGGGCAACCAGGCCTACAGGGGAGGACAATTGCGGGGGAGGGATTTGGGAGGGACCAGGCCTGCAGGGGAGGGTAGTTGGGGGGGACCAAGCTGGCAAGGGAGGGCAATTAAGGGTGACCAGGCCAGCAGGGGAGGGCAGTTAGGCATCAATCAGGCTGACAGGGGAGTGGTTAGGGGATGATAGGGCCTAAATGTGCGGTCAGACATGCTTCAAGGGGTCCCAGATTGGAGAGGGTGCAGGCTAGACTGAGAGATACACACCTCCCTCACCCTAACCATGCACAAATGTCATGCATCAGGCCTCTAGTATATAAACAAAATGACAATACTATGTCATACAGTAAACCTAACTTAGGTACCCTGCAAGTCTCACTTCTTTTATACATACATTCTGTATATAGGAACTCGTGCTCAAACTGATTTTTCCAGTTCCACTTTACCCTTACAGAAATCTTCCTTTACTCCCCACACCACATATTTGAATCTTCCTTCGTTTTTAAACTCCTGGCTCCCCAAAACACAACAACTTTTACTTATCTGTTCCATTCTACAGTACATGTAAAATAGTTTCAGAATTACTATACCATACCACTACAGAAAACAAGCCTACTAAAAAGAGTTTATGGTTTTATTTTGTGTGTATTTCTTCCCTACTCACCCCTCCTTCCCACTCCCAACTGAGAGTATAGTCAGTATACTGTATTCAAGAATTATTTGCATTAGTGTTTTCATTCTTGGTTTTTTTCTTCTTTTAGTATGGCAATATTATTCATTTGAAGTGCATTTGGTTTTATTTATATTTAGTTTAGTTTTTCCCCTCCAGCCTTATTGATTTAATTTTTTAGCTAAAATTTAATTGATTTGATTTAATTTAAATTTTAATATATAGAACTTTATTTAACATGCTTCCAAAAGGTAAAACATACTGAAAAATACACTCTGAATTGTTAATCCCTTTTATTTTTCCAATTTATTTCTTTCCATCCTTATAAAGTAACCAATTTTCTTTGTTTCTGGTTAATGCTTACTGTGTTTCTTTTTGCATAAGTAAGCAAATACAAAAAGATTTTTCCATTTTCCCCTTTTTTCTCACATAAAAGTCTGCATACTATTTGTTATCTTCTGTACTTTGCCTCCCCCCACACACACACACTTAACAGTATAGTAGCTTGGAAATTATTTCATAACAATTCCCAGAGATATTCTTCATCTTTTTTTTAATAGCATTTAAGGCAATTTTCAGTATTTTTTAATGACAAATAATGCTGGCAGAAATAACAATCATTTAAATGTTAAACTATTTAACATTGAGATTGGTGTGTTTTTTATAGTTGTCTTGTTTTATCCTAAATATTTATACAAGTTAAACTTTAAAATAATTGTATTTATCTTTCTCAACTTTTACCAGATGACTTTCTTTTCTCAACAGGTAGATTTAGATGTTACTCTTCCTGGGGAAGGTGGAAAAGATCGACCTTTCAAGGTGTCAATCAAGTTTGTCTCTCGGGTGAGTTGGCACCTTCTACATGAAGTACTGACAGGACGGACCTTGCCTGAGCCACTGGAATTAGACAAGCCAATCAGCACTAATCCTGTCCATGCCGTTGATGTGGTGCTACGACATCTGCCCTCCATGAAGTGGGTGCTTCTGGCTTTTTTCATCTTTAAATTTAAAGTATGAAGGCTTTCCTCCCAAAGTTGTGCAGGCCTCCTTTGGTTAATGTTCAGATGTTGTAAATTTGAATATTTCAGTTGAAAAATAGCATGCAGCCCTACCTGGTTTGGCTCAGTGGATAGAATGTTGGACTGCAGGCAGGAAGGGTACTGAGTTCGATTCTGGTCAAGGGCACATGCCTGGGTTGTGGTCTCAATCCCCAGTAGGGGGCGTGCAGAAGGCAGCTGATGAGTGATTCTCATTATTGATATTTCTCTCTCTTCCTTCCTCTCTAAAATAAATAAGAATATATATATTTTTAAATAGCATGCATACAAGTTCATTGATAGATGTAAGTTACAAAAAATTTTCCGACATTTGAAAGTAAATGCACCTTATTTATTTAGCTATTCTAATGGATATTTTTTTTTAGAAAAGTGTCTAACCCTTTCTCCTAAGAGCTATAAATCTTGAGCAACTGATGTATTTTCAGATATAATACTATAGTTAAATCATCTTATTTTAAAGGTAATTTCATTGTTTATACAATAGTATCAATTGTGTTGAAATTGCTATTTTAATCACACTAGCATCTCACATAGGTATGTGTGTGCCTGTGCTTATATAGGTTCAGATAGGCTGTGTCTTTTTTTTTTTTAATGTTTTTTAATTTTTATTGATTTCAAAGAGGAGGAAGAGAGAGAGAGAAACATCAATGAGAGAATCATTGATTGGTTGTCGCTTGCATGCCCCCTACAGTGGATCGAGCCCACAACCCAGGAATGGGCCCTTGATGAGAATCAAACCCTGGGCCCTTTGGTCCGTAGACTGATACTCTGTCCACTGAGCCCCACCAGCTAGGGCAGGCTTGTGTCTTTTTTAAAGAAAAATATTATGTCTTACAAACACGTTTATAGAAATAGCTTTTTGATCAGTAATTTAGCATTTTCTAATATTGGAGCTGTTAACTTTTAAAATTTATTTTTAAGAAAGTACTATAAATAAAATTCGTTCTTATTCATACTAAAATTAGTTGTAAGAATATAGGATTGCAGTGAAGGATACAGATGTGTTTTTTTCCATTAGAATAGCTGCTTTTTGCTTTTACAAATTTGGAAAGTGTTTAGTTTCATATATCCATAAAGATAAGCATGATCATTTAAGTTATGTGCTCTAGACTCAACTGTTCTGCATATTTAAATACTTATATAGAAAGGAAAGGATTGAAAATGCCATTTTAATTTTTGTAGATATACACCTGTGGGGCGTTCATTTTTCTCGGCTCCAGAAGGATATGACCACCCTCTGGGAGGGGGCAGGGAGGTATGGTTTGGATTCCATCAATCTGTTCGTCCTGCCATGTGGAAAATGATGCTTAATATTGATGGTAAGAGAATAAAACAATATTCTGTATTGGATAATTGATTTCTGTATAGCCTGTTTGTGTGTTTAATGTGTCTATGTGCATTTTATGTATTACTAGTACATATGTATATGTACTAATAATATCTGGACTTGCAGTAAGACAAAATAGAAAACCTTTATATTTATATTACATTTCATTCAGAAAGCCTTTACACATAACTTGTCCTAGTTTGCTACTAAAGCAAGTTTAAAAGCTTTGACATGATCATCTGAGCAATCTTCCATTATAAATCACTTGTCCTTTTAAATCTAAATCAATATTTCATTATGAAATACATATTTTACAGGAAGAGAAGTATATTGGTCATGGTGACCCCTGACATTATGCCTACTACTGATGCTTAATGTGGTGCTAATTGCATTAATTTTAGTTTGTTTTTTGTTTTTGTTTTTTTTAAAATATATTTTATTGATTTTGTACAGAGAGGAAGGGAGAAAGATAGTTAGAAACATCGATGAGAGAGAGTCATCGATCAGCTACCTCTTGCACACCCCCTACTGGGGATATGCCCGAAACCAAGGTACATGCCCTTGACCGGAATCGAACCTGGGACCCTTCAGTCCCCAAGCCGACGCTCTATCCATTGAGCCAAACCGGTTCCGGCTAATTTTAGTTTTTTTAAATCTATTTTTGAACTTATATAAAAAAAAGAATAGTGTGAGAAACTGACACCTATATAGTCATTATCCAAATTGTCGGTATTTTTCTACCTTTGCTTAAACTATCTCCATTTCTTCCTCTACTGTAGTATTTTTAAGTAAAATCCCAGACAGACTCTTATTTTGTCCCTACTAATTCAGTATGTATCTCTAAAAACCTGGATGTTTTCTTATACAGTCACAATGCCATTATCATATATAAGAAAATTGAAGCTGAAACCAGTTTGGCTCAGTGGATAGAGTGTCGGCCTGTGGACTAAAAGGTCCCAGGTTCGATTCCGGTCAAGGGCATGTACCTTGCTTGCAGGCACATCCCCAGTGGAGGATATACAGGAGGCAGCTGATCAATGATTCTCTCTCATCAATGTTTCCGACTCTCTGTCCCTCTCTCTTCCTCTCTGAAAAAAAAATCAATAAAATATATTTAGGGGAAAAAAGAAAATTGAAAATAATAATTTATTTGTAGCCTCTAATACACTGTCTATACTCAGATTTCCCTGATTGTTTCAAATATATTTTTTAGTTAGTTGATTCTAATCAGGATTCAAATAAGATTCACACATTACATTAGGCTTTATGACTGTTTTATCTATTTTACTTATTTGTTTATTTAAAAGCATATTTTTATTGATTTCAGAGAGGAAGGGAGAGGGAGAAAGAGATAGAAACATCAATGATGAAAAGGAATCACTGATCAGCTGCCTCCTGCATGCCCCACACTAGGGATCCCGCCCACAATCTGGGCTGAATTGAACCCGGGACCCTTCAGTCCACAGGCTGATGCTCTATCAACTGAGCCAAACCAGCTATGGTGACTGAGCTAATTTTTTTTATCTATCTTCTCAATGTTTTAATTTTTCATTATTAAATATTACAATTTCTAGCCTGGCCAGCATGGCTTAGTGGTTGAGCTTGGACCTATGAACCAGGAGGTCATAGTTCAATTACAGTCAAGGGCACATGCCTTAGTTTCGGGCCGGATGCCCAGTAAGGGGCGTGCAGGAGGCAGCCGATCAATGATTCTCTTCCGTCGATGTTCTTCTATGCCTTTTAAAAATGTAATAGTCCCATTTCTTCCCTTTTGTTTTATCTGTTGGTTTTTTTGGTGTGTTTTTTCCTATTGGCTTGTTATCAGGTGTCCTATAGAATATCCAAAAACCTGGATTTGTCTTTTGTTTTCTTGTGGTGTGATTACTTTGTTCCTCTGTCCTTTATATTTCCTTAAAATGAAAGTTGGCCCTTGAGGCTTGATTAAATTCTGGTTCAAAATACTTTATAAATTTATAAGTGCTTTATGTTGTATCAGTATTTAATGGTCCCATTTTTTAAAATGATATAATAGGCCTGATCTCTCCATTAAAATTTCCCAATCAGCCTTTCATTATCTAATATTCCATTCATTGATCATTGTTACCTGAACTATTTATTTCACTAGGCACTGCCAACTGATATTTTTTCTAATTTTGTATTAGTTGGAATTCTTATGTGGAAAATCATAACGTCCTATTGCTAATTCATTAGTCTTTGATAGCTTTCCGGCACAGCAGGATGTTCGAGGCTCATCTTATATTTCTTACCTGTACCTGAATCCGCCATTCCTTCAAGGAATCATGGTTCTTTCTAGATCAGTACATAGTTTCCTCGTTATTTTCAGCTGCATTTACCATTGTGGAGATATGTCATTGAGAGGATATAGTTCCTTTTAATGATATGCTATTTCAGAACATCATTTCATATATTTATATATATATTTGTTTATTTGTTAAGATAGATTCCAGGAGTGAGATTGATGAGTCAAGGGCAAATGTATTTGTAATTTTCATTGTTATTGACAGATTGCCCTCTACCAAGATTGTAAATACTTATTTTGCACCAGTGATTGAGACTATCTCCTTATGCCTTTGCCTCTACAGGTGTCAAACTAGATTTTTGTCAATCAGATTTACAAGACATAGTTTCACTGTGTGCTTTTGTTTTCCATTTGAACATTTTCACATATGTAAGGGTACCTTTCTTTTTCTGTTAACTCTTCATATCCTTCGCCCATTCTGTTAGATGTTTGGTCTCCTCATTTACTGAGCTTTCTCCATTGAGATGTGAATTACAAATGATATCCTTTGTTGTTACTTGACTTTTGGCCTTTGCTACAGTCTTGGTTTTTGTTTGCTATTTGCCACATAGAAATTTATCCCTCTTGTGCATGTGTGTGTGTACACAAACACTTAAAAGTAGTGATCAATAATTTCTTTTATGAGTTTTAATATCTAATAGCACTAGTCTCATTTTTTTTCAGGTTTTTCTAGGCCATTTTTATTTACTACCATATAGGCTTTAGAATCACCGTGTCTATATCCAATAGAATGGAGGATGGGCTATTATTTTTATTGAGATCTTATATTTATAAATTAAGTTAGGATAAATTGGTATCTTTAAAATATTGAATCTTTCTGTCAAAGAAAATAGTATGTCATTGCATTTGTTCAAGATTACTTTTGTTTTCTTTAGGATTGTATTAAAGTTTTTCTCACATCAAATTTGCGTCGGTCTGCGGACTGAAGGGTCCTGGGTTCAATTCTGGTCAGGGCATGTACATTGGTTGCAGGCAAGAGGGGGTAGGGGGTGTGCAAGAGGCAGCTGGTCGATGTTTCTCTCTCATCGACGTTTCTAGCTCTCTCTCTCCCTCCTTCTCTGTAAAAAAATCAATAAAATATATATTTTTTAAATACCTGTTTTCTTCATTGTGAATTGTGTTTTTTACAATGGTAAAATGACTTGTTTTAGTACTTTTTGGTCAAAGTCTGTCTTCATTATCTAAATAAAGAATTATAATCTGTGTTTTTGTGAACCATATTCTATTCATTTATTTTATTTATTGATTAGGTAGGGGGAAAGAAGTTAGGGGAGAGAGAGAAAAAGAGAGATTTGTTGTTTCACTTATTTATGCATTCATTGGTTGCTTCTTGTATGTGCTCTGACCAGAGATTGAACCCAAAAACTTAGCCTATCAGGATGATGCTCTAATCTAGTGTTTCCCAAACTTTTGACATATATGTACCCCTTCTATAATTTTCATAACGCTGAGTACCCCTTATACTCATGAGAACGTAGAATTAGGCGCAGCTAAGCACAGTGCAGTGCATATCCCCACCAAACTCCGGTGCAATGAGTACCCCCACCAAACTCTTCCCGTACCCCTGGGGGTATGCATACCACACTTTAGAGTCTAATCAATTGAGCTACTAGTCTGGGCCCTAAATTTTCATTTCTTTTAAATTTGTAAATATTTTTTGAATCACAAATACATCTTGACAATAGCGTACAGGGGTTTTTTGCTTTTTTTCTGTTAATGGATCAGTTGAGCCAGATAGATAGGAATAACATACATATTTCTTATTAGTTGTATCAAATTATTTTATATTTCCTGATTATATATGTCTTTTAAACTAAGTGGTCTCTTTTGTGCTTTTTTAATTATAGTTTTTAATTAAGAAGGTTTTTTCCCCCACAAGTGGTTATCTTTATACTTACAACTTCATATAATATTCAACTTCCTTTGTTTTAATATGTTTTTTATTTATCTGAGAGAGGAAGAGTTAGAAACATCAATGATGAAAGGGAATCATCTATCAGCTGCCTCCTACACACACCCCTACTGGGAATTGAGCCCACAACCCGGGCATGTGCGCCGACGGGGAATCAAACCATGACCTGGTTCATAGGTCAACACTCAACCTCGGTGCCACACCAACTGGTCTTCAACTTCCTTTTTTAAAGCAGTGTCTTTTGTTTTCCTTATTGAGTAACAATTACATTACCTTTATTCTCTTCTCTTTCTTTCCTCCCTCTCCTTTACAAACTAATTTTAGCCATTATAGCATTGTTTTATTCATTATAATTTTGCTTTTTTTTTCTTTTTTTAATTGTTGACAGTATTACAGGTGTCCCCAATATCCCTCTCCCTCTTTGTCTCCCTTCAACCATCCCCTCCCTACCCCAGGCCTTCATCACACTATTGTATAAGTCCATGGACTATGAATATATGCATATAAATTCTTTGATTAATCTCTTTCTGTTACCCACACCCATACCCACCCTTCTGAGATCTGTCAGTCTGTTCCAAGCATCCATGCCCCTGGACCTATTAATTTTTTTTACATTTTTACTGCTTGATTCTCAACTTTGACTATTTATTACTGTAAGGTACAATCAGTGAGTTTATTCTACTTTTATGTTTTCTACTCCTGTCATTCATTTTTTTGTATGTATTATGATTTCTTTATTGTTATATTGTATAACCATTACATTCTATTCTGTCATAAGTATTTCCATTTGTTTTAATCTTAAATCTACAATTAAATATATTGGTCACTACTGGTCTTTTCCTGACATTTTTCCTGTCATCTCTTAGTTGCAGTGTGTCCTCAAGTTGTTTCTTCAAGAAGGGCTAATATGAATAAAAGCTGAGTTTTTGCATTTTGTCTATAGCCTATTCCTAAAGGACTGCATGGCTAGCCATAAAATTATTGACTCTTTCTTGAGTTACCTTATAGGTATTTTTCTGTTTGTCTTCTGACAGTGAATATTCAGTAGAGAAGAATGATGCCAGCTTGATTTAAAATATATATATATATTTCATTGATTTTAGAGAGGGAGGGAGAAATAGAAACATCAATGATGAGAGAGAATCATTGATTGGCTGTCTCCTGCATGCACCCCACTGGGGAGCAAGCCCCCAACCCAGGCATGTGCAGGAGCAGGGTAATTTTCCAGGTTTCTCTGCTCAAGACCTCTGTCCTGTTGCTGTGATGGATTCTTTCTTCAAAATATAACCACATTTCCTTTGCCTCTCAGTAATTTAGGCATTTAAAAGATGGGACTTACCAGCCATGAGTTCCTCTAGGTCCTTACTAGCTTCTACTAATATAACTTCTGCTTTTTAAAGTATCGATACCTGCCCAAATGTTAACAATTAGAAGGGTAATCCTGTGTGAGATCTGTCACTTAGTTTCATGACATTTTCTACACCTCCGTTCTCTACTTCCTTCTGAGATTTCCCCCATTCAATTTCAGTTCTAAACATTACAATTCCCACTTAGGATGGGACTCTCTGGGAATGAAAACTTACAGGTTGCCCACTAGACTCCTTTTATAATTTCTGTCCTTTCTTGCATAGGTTCTTGGAGCCATATTTGCAAGCACTTGGGGCCATATTTACTTGTAATTTGGCATTTTCAGGTTTTTGTTGTATTTATTTATTTATTTATTTATTTTCAATATATTTTATTGATTTTTTACAGAGAGGAAGGGAGAGAGCTAGAGAGCTAGAAATGTCGATGAGAGAGAAACATTGACCAGCTGCCTCTTGCACACCCCCTGCCGGGGATGTGCCCGCAACCAATGTACATGCCCTTGGCCGGAATCGAACCTGGGACTTTTCAGTCCGCAGACCAATGCTCTACCTCTGAGCCAAACCGGTTTCGGCGTGGTTTTATTGTCTTTAAAGTTCACTGAAGATGTAGAATTTTTTTCTTTTCTTTCTTTCTTTTCTTTTTTTTCTTTTTTTTTTTTTTTAACATTCTCTTTTTAGCTCTGTGTTAAATTCTCGAAATAAATTTATGTTATTTTCCTACTGAAACTTAAAGTCCAACTTTGGATATTATTAATAATCTTCAGATAACCCATTGTCAAAGAAATCACAATGAAATATTTAAATATTTGGAGCTGAAGAGTAATGAAAATGTACATACTGGTATGATTAGCTAAAGCAATGCTTAGAGAGAATTTAAAACCTTAAATGTTATTAGAAAAGATGAAAAGTATCAGTGGCATACGCATTCATCTCAACAAGTTAGAAAAATAACAGAAAAATAAATGCAAAGAAAAACATAAGGAAATAAATTAGTAAACAAATTACCTCTATCCTGTAGGTAGGAAGACTTCAAAGGTATTTAAGAAGGATAGTGACATGATCATATTTGTTTTCCAGAAAGAGACCTCTGGCAGCAGTGTGGAGAATAGATAGAGGAGAAAAAACTAATCTGAGAAGCCAGTTAGGAGGCTTTTTCAATCACTAGTTCAGGTAAGAGACGGTGATGGTCTAATGTGGGATGGAGAGGAAGGAACATATTATAAGAATTAAGTTAAAAAAAGAGAGAGATTTAAGAACCATGTCCAGAAAAAAAACTTGGGTATAGTTACTGGCACATGGAACTGATTGGAAATGAATAGACCAGAGGGTTTACTAGCTTCTTTAAGGAATTGTTTTTGGAAATAAACCTCAAGCCTGGTTTATTAGTTAGGTTCAACTAGAGAAGCAGAACCAGTAGGAGATATAGATGGAGAGAGATTTGGCTTACACTAGTTAAGTCTGAAATCCCTAGGGTAAGCTGTCAGGAAGGGCAGGCAGCATCTCATGGGCATGGGCTGAAGCTGCTGTTCATAGGTAGAATTTCTTTTCTCTCTGGGAGAAACCTCAAACCTGCTTCTCAGGCCTTTCAACTGACTGAATAAGGCCCACCTATATTATCCAGAATAATCTCCTTAATGTCAGCTGTTTATGGACTTTAATTACATCTGTAATATATCTTCATAGCAACAGCTAGATTAGTGTTTGAGTAACTGGCAACTAGTTTAGCCAAATTGACACATTGGGGGGAAACATGCTTCGCCTGCAAAATCCTGTGATTATTCAATCTTTTAAACAGCTATCTTCCCAAATCTCAGGCTCAGTGTCTGTGCTATGTTATAAACTAGCTTTTAAGAAGGACATACTCGCCAACATACATTCAGAATAGTGACTCATTCATACCAGGTATCAGTTATGCTGTCAACTGAATATGGGAAATAGATCTGCTATTGCTGGTTAGTTGGCAGTGTACACCATGTATAAAGATACATAAATTGTTTATATATCTAAAGCTTGAGGATTCTTTGAGACATATGGATAAAGAAATTTAGTATGTAGTTGGAAATGCAGGTATGAAAATCTGTAGTGGTAGGAGTTAAAAATAAAATTTTGGGACTCCTCAGTATATCAATACATACTTGAATTATAGAAGTGGAAAAACTTCTTAAGGATAGTATTTAGATTAAAAACATATGAGAAGGATAATGCTATGGAGAATACTGGCATTTAAGGAAGGAAGAAGGACCAGTGACCAATTAACATTTCCCACAGGCAGTTTGAGAGCCAAAAAAGTGGTTTCAAGAGAAGAAACATTCGGAGTAGATGAATTCACAGTGAAGCAGTGGGAGCTTTTCCAACAAAATCAAGAGTAAGACAAGGATGTCAGTACTATGATATTTAGTAACTATTGTGTTTGCTAACTTCTGTTCTTCTTACAGGTTTCAGTCTACATGTTACTTCCTTGAGAAGCAGTATTTGACACCCTTCACCCCCCAAGTCTGAGTTAGGTATTTCTCTTATGTATTCCCATAAGCACAGTGTGCTTGCCCTGTAATAGCATGTGTCACCCTGAATGACGAGTTTTATTGTTCTGTGTCTCCTACGAGAATTAAAGCGTTTTTCAGCAATATATATACCCTCCAGGCCTAGCACAGCTTTTGGTCATATTAAGCAAAGAGTAAATAAAACCAAGAGCATAGAGGAGGAGCATCCAAATAAACCTGGAAAATCAGAAAAAAAATGTTTGTAGAAGTAAATGATGTCTTAACTGAACTCTAACAAATATGATGCAATCAAGAATTTGGATTGAAAAGGAGGTACACAGAAATAAAAAATTTTATTCAAAGACATAAGAGAAATACTAAATGAATGAAATGTAGTAGCTTATTGAGAAGACTCAATTTGATATGTTAGTTCTCCCACAATTAATCTATAAATACAATTTTAATTAAAATCCCAATAGGGATTTCTTGAAAAGTTTATGTTAAGATTTATAGGATACTTACCTGGCAGGGGAGATACCATGATCATGAAGATAGTTTTCCCAGGGCAAGGCTTATCCATTGTACTCCGGATGTGTTGACCCCCTGCGATTTCCCCAAAAGTGGAAAACTCAACTGCATAATTTGTGGTAGGTGAGAGGGGAGAGGATATATATGAAAAAATTAATGACCAGGAAAAGCCAGTATAATTTTATTTTATTTTTGTGACCAGTTTAATATAAGGAAACCAATGTGATAATCACATTACCCCATTTATCTTTCCTTAATGATATTTAAAGCATTTGTGAGACTCTTTATATTATACTTGTGAAAAATAAGATCAAGATTGAATTAAGTCGAGACCGGTTTGGCTCAATGGATAGAGCGTCAGCTTGGGGACTGAAGGGTCCCGAGTTCGATTCCGGTCAAGGGCATGTATAATACCTTGATTGTGGGCATATCCCCAGTGCGGGGGGCAAGAGGCAGCTGATCGATGACTCTCTCTCATCGATGTTTCTAACTCTCTCCCTTCCTCTCTGTACAAAATCAATAAAATATATATTTTTTTAAAAAGATTGAATTAAAAGCCAGTATAATTTCTAAAAAGAATAAAGAGGAAGGAATTGCCCTCCTTATTTTAAAACTATAACAATTCCAGCATACTGCTTTTAAGTGTAGGGACAGATAAATTAATAAAGAAGAATATAGAGCCTAAAAATAAACCACGTGTGTTTATATGGAAACTTTGTAAAGTCTATCTCTAACATTAAAATATAAATTTATAAATCATAATAGAAAATACAGATAAACTTGGCTACATTAATCCATCAATGTTAAAAACAAAGTTGGGGCAGAGCAAATAGCATAAGGATATATTAAGTAAATTCAAATCAGAAAAAAAAGTATATACTGGGTACATGCAAATGCAGTGAAATGATCAATACCTAGATGAGACAGATGCATCCGGATTTCTGGATAGTGGTTGGTTCCCTTTAAGTAGAAAGTACAAAGAGGAATGGAATAGGTTGGTTGGGGTAGGAAGAAGAGATAGACCTGAAAGGCTGCATATTTCAAGAAAAAAGTGAGAATATATTTATTTGTGCCATTGTAAAGCAGAGAAATCAGAAGATCAATAGTATTTTTTTAAAGACCTATATGAAATTTTAATGAAATGAAAATAAAGCCTAAAATTGTAAATGAGTTTATTTTTTAATTGTAGTAATATGTAATGATGTGAAAAATGAGTGAAAATACTGCACTGACCACCTTGCTTGCTTATATTTCCTTTTTTGTTTCTGTGTAATACTGATTTTGCAACCCTTACATTTGGTATATTGCACTGAGTTTAAAACAGTTTTTATTGAACATGAAATCTGCTGGAGAAGTCTGGTATTTAGCAATATAATGAGTGCTATGAAGAAGTACTATGAAGAGTGCAGTGGGAGTATATAACACATTAATCCATGCTAGTCTCAGGAACATTTCTTTGAGGAAATGACAGATGATAGCTAGGTGAAATTGGTGGTGAAGATAAGCATGGAAGAGTACTCTGAAAAATAGAGCAATTTAATTCTAATTGTGTAACTTAATCTTCACAATGATTGTTCTCATGGTAGTTAATATTCTCTCAACTGCATAATTAAAATTAAGCTTACTTAATTTTATCTAAAACTCAAAAAAGTTTTTTTTTCACCTTTCATCTCTGTAATTGAGAGATGTCTTACAGTTGATGGTTTGTCAGTTTACTAATAATTGTCAAGTTTCTTTATCCGGTTACATAGAATCACTATATGCCCTACCTTCATTAGCATCTTAGATTCAATGAAATGTAGAATTTATTTTTAATTTAGCCTGTTTTAGGCCAAATTCATTTTCAACTTTCATTTTACTATTGTAATTCACACATTTTAAGAGCATCACAATAACTCTGGTGTTTATTAGTGCTTTCTCCCTTAAGTTATTTTTATTTACCTCTTGTTATATAACAGGTAGAATGCTAAGGGTTTTACATGAATTATCTCATACAAACTCCACCACAGTTGTAGGAGTTAAGTGATACTCCCGTTAAAGTTTAGAGTAGGGATGTCGAACTCAATCAGAGAAGGGGCCAAAATCTACAATCCAGCCTAAATGACGGGCCAAATGGTTTACTGAACAGTCATAAACTGTCATTGTGATGGAAACGCAGCGGAGTGCAGTGATGACAGCGCGGTGCGGGCCACATTGCAAGGCCTGGCGGGACGGATTTGGCCCGCGGGCCTTGTGTTTGACACACGTGGTTTAGAGAGTTAAAAATCTCTAAACTTTCTCTAAAATGGTTTTCTCTAAGGTCACATGGTTTGTATTTTATATTGAAATAGTTTACATGTGATATAACCTATTAAACCTATATTGAATATAAGTAAAGTTTACATTTAAGGCTCATGGTCATGTAGTTGACATTTAAAAGATTGAGGTCCACTGTTCTGACTCCAAAGCTTATGCTCTCAATATACACAGTTCTCTGCTGTATTCCTTTAAGAAGCAATTTTCTGGCAGACAAATGTCAGACCCAGGACAGCTAAACTGAGAAGTGTTATTTTATCTTTATTTACTTTTTTCTGTGCTTTTCAGTAAAAAGTAGCTTTCTATAACACATTCACTGTATTTTGCGCCTAGAAGAAAGTAATCAGAAAAAATATAAGTGGTTGCAAAATTATTGTAAAATATAATTGGATAATAAATTATTAAATTGTAATTTATTCTGCTTAAGAGTCAAAAGTTTTTTGTAAGAAAAACAAATTTTAATAATTTATTAATCACAATATTAGTGTTGCTTGCTTCATATGTTTGTCTATTTATTTATTTATTTATTATATTTTATTGATTTTTTTACAGAGAGGAAGAGAGAGGGTTAGAGGGTTAGAAACATCAATCAGCTGCCTCTTGCACACCCCCAACTGAGGACGTGCCTACAACCAAGATACATGCCCTTACCTAGAATCAAACCTGGGACCTTTTAGTCTGCAGGCTGATGCTCTATCCACTGAGCCAAACCAGTTTTGGCAATATGTTTGTCTTGAATTAAGGTATAGAGCACATGTGTCAAACACAAGGCCCGCGGGCCAAATCCGTCCCGCCAGGCCTTGCAATGTGGCCCGCACCGTGCTGTCATCACTGCACTCCGCTGCGTTTCCATCACAATGACAGTTTATGACTGTTCAGTAAACCATTCGGCCCGCCATTTAGGCTGGATTGTAGATTTTGGCCCCTTCTCTGATTGAGTTCGACACCCCTAGTATAGAGAGTTAAAAACATTGATGAGAGAAACATCAATCAGCTGCCTCCTGCACACCCCCTACTGGGGATGTGCCCCAAACCAAGTTCGAACCTGGGACCCTTCAGTCCGCAGGCTGATGCTTTAGCCACTGAGCCAAACCGGTCAGAAATATTTCTTTTTACAGAAGTCATAATTGTCTATATATAAAATTGTAAGGAATCTACCCTCAAAAAAAAAACTATTATGAACTTATTAGCAAAGTCATAAGATACAGTTTGCATAAACAAAAATTAACACTAGCAATATAACAAGAAATTATGTCAGTATTCAACAATTGGGAAAAATGAAAAAAATTATGTACCATTTATAAGACTATGAAAAAAATATGTTTAGGAATAGGTTTAAAGAGATGTGTACAAAGCCTCTACACCAAAAGCTCTAAGGCAGTGTTTCCCAAAATGTGGTACGCATACCCTCAGGGGTACGGGAAGAGTTTGGTGGGGATATGCACTGCACCATGCTTAGCTGCGCCTAATTCTACGTTCTCATGAGTACGAGGGGTACTCAGTGATACGAAAATTATAGAAGGGGTACACATATGTCAAAAGTTTGGGAAACACTACTCTAAGGTATTCCTAGAAAAGATAAATATCATGTTCTTGGACCAGAAGACTCAAATTGTTAAGATGTCCATTCTCCCCAAGTTGATCTATAGATTTAACACAATCTCAAATATCATAAGGCTTTTAAAAAATATTAATCGGCAGGCTGATTAAAATTTGCATGCAAATGACAGAGAACCTAGAATAGCCAAAACCATCTTGAAAAACAGAAGATTTATACGACCTGATTTCAAGACATGTTTTAAAGCTACAGCAATTAATTTTTTTTTAAGTATGAAAAGGGGGGTAAAAGATGGACATATAAATTAAGTTATAGAATAGCTACAGATACAATACTTGGCCAAAAGGCTGAGAAGCAATTAGAATAGCTACAGAAATAGATCCACTCAATAATTTATACAGTGGTATGGATGAATCTTCGCTAAAATGTTCAAAAGAAGTCAGACACATAGTAGTAGTACATACAGTATAAATTGCATTTATATAAAAAAATTGCATTTATATGAAATTTTGGAACCAGTTAATCTATTCTAAAAAGAATCAGAAAAGTTATCTGGGGCAGATGGAGGAAGAAATGATTACATTGGGGCAGGAAAGCACTTTCTGGGGTGGTGTAAATGTTCTGTCTTAATTGGGGTGGTAGCATAAATTATACATTTTTCAAAATAATTGAACTTTACACTTAAGATGTATTTTATTGTATGTAAACTAGACTTCAAAATTGCTTTTTAAAAATGAGATATCACTACACACCCACCAGAAATGCTAAAAGTCTGACAATATTGATAGTGATTGAGAATTTGGCACAAGAGTGATTATTACAAACTACTGTAGGTCAGTTGTTAAAACTACTACTTTGCAAGTGTTTAGCGTCATCTAGAAAAGTTAGAGACACACATCCAGTATGACTCAACAATTCTAGATACAGCCTTTTCTACTAGGGAAATTTGTATGTAATTTATATGCCGCAAAAAAGACCATCGGTGAGAATGTTCATGACATTATTCTAATAACCAAAATACCAAGACAAATACCAATATTAGAATGGTAAATTGTATATTTCTTCAATAAGAATGTAGAGCAGTGAAAATAAAGTAATTACATTTAATTAAAATATAGATGATTTAGACTTTTAACAAGTCTCAAAATGAATACATGCTTTGTTTCCAGTTATATAAAGTTCAAGAACTAGGAAAACTAAACTGTTATTTAGGGATGAAGTGATATCATTAAAGCCAGGATTTTGGTTACTTTTATTTTATTTTATTTTTAATTTTTATTATTAAGATATTATATGTGTACATACCTTACCAATCCCCACCCCCCACACACATACTCCCAAACATGCCCTCCCTCCCCATAGTTTTTCCTCCATTGGTTATGCTTATATGCATGCATACAAGTCTTTCTTTCTTTTTCTTTTAATATATTTTATTTATTTTTCACAGAGAGGAAGAGAGAGGGACAGAGAGCTAGAAACATCGATGAGAGAGAATCATCGATTAGCTGCCTCTTGTACACCCCCTACTGGAGATGTGCCCGCAACCAAGGTACATGGCCTGATCGGAATCAAACCTGGAACCCTTCTGTCCGCAGGCCGACGCTCTATCCACTGAGCCAAACAGGTTTTGGCAATACAAGTCTTTCGTTTGATCTCTTATCTCTCCCTACCCTCCCCGCTGTAATTTGACAGTCTGTTTCTTTACTGTCTCTGTATTTTTTGTTCATCAGTTTATAATGTTCCTTATTATCCATAAATGAGTGAGATCATGTGGTGTTTTTCTTTCATTGACTGGCTTATTTCACTCAGCATAACGTTCTCCAATTCCATCCAGGTTGTTGCAAATAATAAGAATTCCTTCTTTTTTATGGCAGCATAGTATTGCATTGTGTAGATGTACCATAGTTTTTGATCCAGTCATCTGCTGATGGGCACCTAGGCTGTTTCCAAATCCTAGCTATTTAGATTGTGCTGCTATGAACATAGGGGTGCATATATCTTTTCTGATTGGTGTTTCTAGTTTCTTAGGATATATTCCTAGGAGTGGAATTACTGGATCAAAAGGGAGTTGCATTTTTAGTTTTTTGAGGAAACTCCATACTATTCTCCACAGTGGCTGCACCAGTCTGCATTCCCACCAGCAGTGCACAAGGGTTCCTTTTTCTCTGCATCCTCGCCAGCATTTGTCGTTTGCTGATTTGTTGATGGTAGCCATTCTGGCAGGTGTGAGATGGTACCGCATTGTCATTTTGATTTGCATCTCTCGGATAATTAGTAATGGACCTAAATAAAATCTTTTCAAAAGAAGATAGAAGGAAGGCCAAGAGGCATACTCAAAGTCGCTAATTATCCGAAGGATTTTGGTTACTTTTAAAGGAGAGAAAGGAAGTCAGGGTTGGGAAGGGGCTAGGGAAGAAATTCTAGGATATTGGCATTATTTGAATCGTGATCTGGATGCTTGTTATGTGGTATTGACATTATTTAAGTAGCACATTCATGTTTTAACAGTAGTAAATATGTGATCTTTCATATTTTAAAATTTTTAATTAAGTTTGTAATTTTTAAATATCTCTGGAGTGTTATGTTGTTAATATTTTGCTAGGCAATAATAAAAAATTTCCTTAGTTGTATTTATACATATATAGATTCTTGCAATCAAATTGTGGATAATTCATTTCCACCAAATTTCTCTCAAGTAATATCTGTATTTTACTTCTCAATTTTTTATCTGAAATCTAGCACCTGCCCATAAATTTTAACTGAATGAATATACTAAACAGTTATCCATTCAATTGATAGATATTTAAGTTGTTTCCATTCTTTCTACTATTAAAAACAATGCTACAGTTTGGCCAGTGCTGCATTAACCTGTGAACCAGCAGGTTCGATTCCTGGTCAAGGCACATTCCCAGTTTTGGGCTTGATCCCAGAATGGGGCGTGCAGGAGGCAGGCGATCAATGATTCTCATTCACCATTGATGTTTCCCTCTCTCTTCCTCCCTGAAATCAATAAAAATATATTTTTAAAAGTAAAAACAATGCTATAATAAGCATTCTTATTCATATCTCCTTTTGCAGATAAGGAATTTTCTCTTGTATACATTCCAATATAGTGGAGATGCTGAGTTGGTAATTATGCACATCTTCAAATTTGCTATCTGTAATCATTTGTTCTCATGACTGATTGTATCAGATTATAGTCCTATAATCTTGATGAGAACTTCTATTCTTCCTTTGGCTTGTCAATTTGTGTTAACTGATCTTAATATTTTTCTGCCCATCTTGATTGGTGTAAAAATGATAGCTCAGTGTTTTTGACATTTAGCTTTTCTATGAAATGCCTACCACTTTATTGTTTTTTTTATTCTTTTATCTTAATTTATAAGAAGTTAGATACTAATCACTTGTTATGTTTACTACACATATCCTCTACCAATCTATAACCTGGTTGTTAGTTGTTGTTTTTTCACTTTTCTAATTTTTTTTTTTTATGGTTTATAGTTTTATATATTGTTTAGGAAATTCTTACCTCCAAGATCAACATATTCTATATTTTACTCTAAACTTTATTTTTTTCATATTAAGTTCTCTGAATAGGAATTTGCTTTTGTGTAGAGTATGAGGTAGGTTTTCAAGTCCATTCTGCTGGTCAATGTATCTGTCTCCACAGTCTCTTGACTTGAATAGGATTATTAAAATCATGATGAATGACAAGACTGACCTTATTCTTTTATTTTTTAATATATTTGTATTGATTTCAGAGAGGAAGGGAGAGAGTGAGAGAGATGGAAACATCCATGGATGAGAGAGAATCATTGATCGGCTGCCTCATGCACACCTCACACTGGGGATCGAGCCCACAACCTAGGCATCTGCCCTGATTGAAATCAAACCATGACCTCCTGGTACATAAGTTAACATTCAACCACTGAGCCATGCTGGCCGGGCACTGACCTTATTCTTAAAAATTGTTTTGGCTGTTCATGTTTTATTGCTTTTTCGTATTAATTTCCATCTCAGCTTCTTAAAGTTGTGGGGGTTGTATCCTGTTGGTATTTTGATTGAAATTGCTTTGAATTTACAGATTAATTTGGGGATAATTTACATGAATTGGGTATATTACTGCATATATTTACATCTTCTGTAATATCTTTCAAAGTAAAGATATCTATTCCCTCTATAGGTCTTATACATCTTTTGTTCGGATTTCATTTCAAGTACCTTAAATTTTATGTTGTGATTTTAAGTGTTTTTTATTAAATTTTAAGTTGGTTAGTGTAATATATAAGAATATAATTTATTTTCATACTAGAGGCCCTGTACACGACATTCTGGTTTCTCAGCCTGGCCTGTGCCCTCTGGCAGTCCAGGAACCCTCTGGGCATGTCAGTCGAACATCCTTAGGGCTGCTGTGGAGGCAGGAGGGCTTCCTCCATGCTGCTGCGCTCACCAGCTGTGAGCTGTGAGCCTGGCTTCTGGCTGAGTGGTGCTTCCCCTGTGGGAGTGCACTAACCAACAGGGGCCAGCTCCTGCGTTGAGCATCTGCCCTCTGGTGGTCAGTGCGTGTCATAGTGACCGGTTGTTCTGCAGTTCAGTCCATTTGCATATTACCCTTTTATTATATAGGATGTAATTTATAGAATATTGGGTTTTCTGTGTAAATAGTCATATTGTAGAGAATAATTTTGTTTCTCCCTTTTCATTCTCTTTACCTTTTTAAAAATATATATTTTATTGGTTTTTTTTATAGAGAGAGTTAGAAACATCGATGAGAGAGAAACATCAATATCAGCTGCCTCCTGCACACTCCCTACTGGGTATGTGCCCACAATCAAGGTACAAGCCCTTGACCATAATCAAACCTGGGACCCTTGAATCCGCAGTCCAGCGCTGTATCCACTGACCCAAACCAGTTAGGGCTACCTTTTTTCTTTCTTTCTTTCTTTTTTTTTTTTTAACTTAAATTACTGTGCTAGTTAGGACTTCCTATTAACTGAAGTTGAATTTGAAATTTGCCATCAATTTTTGGTAGAACTTTTTTAAAATGTATCTTTACTATTAACATATTACAGATGTCCTCTATTTCCCGCCCTTTGCCCCCCCTCCATCCTGCCCCTACCCCACCCCAGGCCTTCACTACACTATTGTCTCTGTCCATGGGCTATGCATATAAATTATTTGATTAATCTCTTCCTGCCCTCCCACTCTCTCTGAGATCTGTCAGGCTGTTCCATGCACCCATGTCTCTGAACCTATTTTGTTCATTAGATTCAACATTTAAGTGAGATAATGTGATATTTGTCTTTCTCTGACTGGCTTATTACACTTAGCATAATAATCTCCAGTTCCATCCATGCTGTCAAAAAGGGTAAGAGATCCTTCTTTATTATAGCCTCATAGTATTCCATTGTGTAATGTACCACATCTTTTTTATCTGCTTATCTACTGCTGGGTATTTGGGCTGTTTCCAGATCTTAGTTATTGTAAATAATGCTACTATGAACATAGGAGTGCATATCTTTCTTTTTTTTTAATTTATCTTTATTGTTCAAAGTATTACATATGTCCCCCTCTTTTACTCCTTCCACTCTCACCAGTACACAGTGAGCGTGTTTTTTAACTCCTACTGTAGCACATAATAGCAGTCAGTAAGTATGTGTTTAAGAAACGTGTGAAGCCTAAACCAGTTTGGCTCAGTGGATAGAGTGTCTGCCTGCGGACTGAAAGGTCCCAGGTTCGATTCCGGTTAGGGGCATGTACCTTGGTTGCGGGCCCCAGTGGGGCAGCTGATAGATGTTTCTCTCTCGATGTTTCTAGGTCTCTATCCCTCTACCTTCCTCTGTGTAAAATATCGATAAAATGTATATTATTTTAAAAAGTCATTCTCTCCCAGAGAAACGAGGACAGACTAAAAAAAGAAAAAAGAAAAAAAAGAAATGTGTGAAGATGATCTACTAGCCATTAGTGAAGCTCTTCCAGTACCAAAAGCAAAGATTAAGAAATCATGCTGGTTGACTGTTAGAAAACTGCAACTGTAGCTAGATAACATTAGGCAGATACTTCTTAAAATTGTTACTACCTACAGCTTTCATTAGCACTAAAAACATTTAACACCACTGTCTACTCAAATCTGTACAAAACAGAAAGCTCTCAGTAGAATAGATAAAACAGTCTGAGTGGCACAGAAAGCTTTAAGAAATAAATCATAACTTTCTCATTTGCTAAGGGTCTCAGGCCTTCTTTGTCCCTTTCCAGGCCTTGTCTCATACCCTGAACACTTCTCTGTACATGTAGTAGAGAATGGAATGATTCAGTTACCATGGTGAAAGAAAGAGATTATAAAAACTCTAATTTTTAGCTTTTCTGTTCTTGTGCTTGTCTTTTAGTCAAACAGAGGTTAAATTGAAACTGCTTAATTTTGGAAATATTTTTATAAGTATACATAAAGGATGATTTTAATTCTATAATTAGTTCATTATCATGGAGCTGAGATTGAATCTGAATTTTTTAAAGGAAGCATTAATTTGTACTATTTTTTTTTTCTTCCTAGTTTCTGCCACTGCCTTCTACAAAGCACAACCTGTAATTCAGTTCATGTGTGAAGTTCTTGACATTCATAATATTGATGAGCAACCAAGACCTCTGACTGATTCTCATCGGGTAAAATTCACCAAAGAGATAAAAGGTGAATTAATTAGCATTTGGAACAACTTAACTATAAAATTCATGAGTATGACAAACTTATTGAAAGTTTTTTTTAATTATAGTTTATTCATGTAACATTACCAGTAAAATAAAAATTAGTTATAAAATATTCATTATAATAACAGCTTAGATAGTGTTTCAGTGACAGAAGTAACAAGAAATGGGATTAATATCAATATCAGCTAATTTTTGGTTAATACTTTCCTTTATTAGCTGAAGGTATGAGTCTCATAGGGAAATGCTTCTATAATACTGTTAAAAATATAAAGGTTATTTCAAAAACATTGTTACTTCAGAATTGGAAGTAACAGAATTGAATAAATTCTAATACAATGACTTCCTTATTTTTATGAAATGGTAGCAGAATATTATATTCCTTTGAAAATTTATGGATAAGGGGCTAGTCTATTTCATGTGTTCTAGAGTTGGAATTTAGTTATTTTATGTGCATTATACAGTGGATCATTGATCTTGCCTCTTTTAATTAGCTAAAATTGGTATAGTGATCTTGCATCATATATATGTTTTACTAATTTAATTTATCTCTACATGGTCTTCCCAAAAAATATAAAAAATCATTTAAATATTGCTCTAAAGTATATGTTTTGTATATATTTAACTTTTCATATGTATGTACATCCCTGTATACATTTAAAAATACATATACATTTTTATATGCAGACCTACATACATTAATTTTTCCAGCAATTTAAGGGAATTTTCAAGAGCAGTTTTGATTAAAAGTAGTAGCTGAGTGCATCTGCTTGTTCCAGTAGTCAATCATTGTTTGCCATTTAGTAACCAGGAAAGAGGTAATCATTGTAATAAAGCATTACGAGGAAAATCTTTCCTGCTTTGAAAATAAGCATCCATTTACCTCAAGTAATTGAAGTTCCAAAATAAGAAAATGTACTCTACTGCAGTCATACCATTATCCTTTCATAATCTGTATTAACTGCACAGTTAGCATTGTTGGGAGATAGTGCATTACCCGCCATTAATATGTGATCATCTAAATGCCATGGTTTCCAGTGGAGTTGCTGCTTAGTTACCACCTCTGATATAATGAAGTCACTTAGATTATTTTACGGTAACTATGCTATCAACTCATATCACCACTTTATCACAGAAAATACAAGATGTACAGAACAAGGATTCAACTGCTGCCCGAAGAGCATGGATTCGATCTTAACTTCAACTGCTCAGGGGCCTAAAGAAATGACTGAAAAAATGACTAGAAAGCATTATAAAGTTGATGTTATAGTGAAGGTAAAGCCAAGTTTATAGGTTAAATATTTGACTTATTAAAGCCAATTTTTTATTGTTGGATGGAGGGTTTGGGGTGGGGGGACCTGGGCAGAGAATTATGTAATCCATTTTTTAAATTTTGATTTTCTCCTAATCCTGGGTTTTGGTCTAATCCATAAGAACCTGTATCCCTAGATTTGAGGTAGAAAAATCTGAATTAAATATAATTAACTAATGATTTTTTTTTTTCCTTCAAAGTCAAGAAGTCTTTTTTTTTTTTTTTTTTTTTTTTTTTTTTTTAAGATGGCTCTTCAAAGTACATCAAATATTACTACCACAGTAACTCAAAAAAATCAAAGTTATGCCCTGGCTGGTTTGGCTTAGTGGATAGAGCTTCAGCCTGAGGACTGAAGGGTCCTAGATTCGATTCTGCTCAAGGGCACATGCCTGGGTTGTGGGCCCAGTCCCCAGTAGGAATGTGCAGGAGGCAGCCAATCAGTGATTCTCTCTCATTATTAATGTTTCTGTCTCGCTCTCCCTTTCCCTTCCTCTCTGAAATCAAAAAAATAGTCTACGGCCATACCACCCTGAACGTGCCCGATCTCGTCTGAAATAAAAAATATATATTTTTTTTAAAAAAATATTTTTAAAAATCAAAGTTAGGTGTTTTGTGCTATATATTTGTATTTAATTTTTAGTTGGCAAGAGGAATTTGATGAAAACCTAAACAGTGATACAAAGTATGATATAATGAATAAATTTCCTTAGTATATTCCTTTGGTTCCATTTGAACTTTTTCCTATATATTAAGGTGGTTTCTTTGTGCAATAATTCATAGTTAAACAGGAAAATATTGGGGAAAGTGTAGGGTAAAAGTACCATATATACGTAAGAGTACCAGTTTATTTTTTGTCCAAACTTATATAGTAGGCTTATAGAACCTTATTAATAAACTAGAGGCCCAGTGCACAAATTCATGCAAGGGGAGTGAGAAAGGGGGAGTCCCCTCAGCCCAGCTTGCATCCTCTCCAATCTGGACCCCTTGGGGGATGTGTCAGACATCCCTCTCACAATCCTGGACCGCTGGCTCCTAATTGCTCGCCTGCCTGCCTGTTCGCCCCTAATTGTCCTCCATTGTTGGCCTGATTGCTCCTAACTGCCCCTTCCCCCGCCAGCCCGGTCGCCCCTAGCTGCCAGCCAGATCACTCCCAACTACCTCCTCTTTGTTTGCCTGGTTGCTCCTAACTGTCCCCCTCACCAGCCTGGTCATCCCTTACTGCCCCCCGCTGCCAGCCTGGTCACCCCCAACTGCACCCCTACCCGCGCCAGCCTGGTTATCCCCACCACCACTGGCCTAGTCACCCCTCACTGCCCTTCCTGCCAGCCTAATTGCTCCTAACTGCTCCCCCCTGCCAGCCTGGTCGCCCCCAACTGCACCACCACCCCCAGCGTGGTCACCCCTAACTGCTCCTCCTGCCAGCCTAATCGCTCCCAACTCCCAACTACACCCTTCCCCACTGGCCTGGTCACCCCTAACTGTCCCCCCTGCCAGCCTGATTGCCTCTTACTGCGCGGGCCGCCGCCCCCCCCCCCCCCCGTCGCTGGCTTGGTCACCCCTAATCCCTCCCCCACACCACCTCCACCGGCCTGGTCGCCCCACGCAGCCTGCTTGTTCAGTTGTTTGGTCATCCCTCACTAAACCCCTTGCTGACCTGGTCATAGGCAGCCATCTTGTGAGGGTTAATTTGCATATTACCTCTTTATTATAGAGGATTTTTTTTTTTAATTTTTGTAAATTAAATTATTATCTGTGTACATATTTTAACATTGCCTCCACTATATAGGATTTTTTAATTCAAGGGAAAGAATTATAAACAAATTGCTAAGTGATGTAAGATAACAGAAATTGATTTTAAATTTTCTATTGTGTTTTTCCCCTGAACATAATTTTTTACATCTTACACACTTTAAATTATTGATATTTCCTTCTTTTAAGGCATTACTTGATAATATTTTATTTTCTACTCATTAATAATATAGAGGCATGGTAAATGCTCTAATTGATCTGAAATTTTAGTTTTATAAAGGTAATTATTAAAAAAAACTATCACTGATTTAATAATTTACTCAAAACCCATACCAACCTGGTACAGTGACACTGGGCTTGTTTAACATCTTAATTTTTGGTGATATATCAAAAGAATAATACTATGAGTGAACTTTGTTTAGTTCTATAATTAGTAATTAGCTAGGAAAATAAATTATAGTAGGGTTTCTCAACTTTGGCACTGTTGATGTTTGGATAGGATGATTTTTTATTGTCTCAGAGGGTGGGAGTTAGTGCTGCCTTGTGGGTTGTAGGATATTTAGATGAATCCCTGCATCTAAGTGTCCCTAAATCTAGTATCCACTCGTTGCCATAGCACCCGCAGTTGTGACAATAAAAATGTCTGTAAAGTACAGCATAGCGAATATAATTAATAATATTGTAATAACTATGTATGATGCCAGGTGGGTACTTGAAATATATATAATTGTTTAAACACTATACCTGAAACTAAAAGTAATACTGAACATAAACTGTAATTTAAAAATAATTTTTTTTAAGTCTCCAAACATTCCAGATGTTTCCTGGAGGGCAAAATTACCTCTGGTTAAGAAGCACTGCACTATAGGAATCACAGATATAAAAGGGAAATAATACAAAAGTAACTATGAGTATTACCAGGGAACTAAAAGTTGCCCTCCATCTACTCATTTTTAGATTCCCACCTTTGGAGTGTAAGCCATAGAAGTGGAATTGCTTACCTGTGAGCAGTAACCGTTGTATGTATTTAACTCCTTTAGGTAGCTCTAAAACCATTGGCCAATATCTTAACCATTAACAAACATAGCTATTTGAATTTAAACTTGTTAAAATTAAATTTTCAGTTTCTCATTCAAAGTAGCTACACTTCATGTACTCAGTAGCACATTGCTAGTGATTACCATATTAGCACAGATATCAAATAGTCCATCATTTCAGAAAACTGTTGGACATCTCTCCTTAAGAAAATCTATCCCACAGAATTTCAGCCAATGGTTTAAAAGTCCTTCTTTCCCCTAGAGTCCACAAATGGGCTACAAGAATCTAAGAACATATAAAATTGCATGTTAAATGATGTGCCTTTTCTTGAATTTATTGCTTTCATCAGATTCTCAAAGGAGTCAGTGATTCCATAAGAAAGTAGGGATCACCTGATCTAGGAATTCTTTTGGTTGTATTTGAATTCTAATAGTAGTAAAAGCTGTGTCACTATATATTATACTTCAACAAAATTGTCACTCCACTTAGGTTAAAAGGGCCAGGATTTTTTTTTTCCTTCCTTTTTTAAAAAGCTCTGAAGGACTTCCTTCTTGAGCTTTACGAAATTCTGATCACTTAGTGAACAAGGTTTTCATGAATGGAGAACTTTGTCCCATGATCCACAAGCTTTGCAGATTATATGATATTATTTTTTTAATGTGTAGAGCTTGACATGATAGAGAAGGTGTTTGGAGTTAAGTATTTTGATTATAACCATTATTTGCAATGTTTTATATAAAATCCTTTGTTAATATCACATTGCTTATATCACAAATTTTCTGTTTAGAATTTGAGTTTTTATAGTAGTGAACAGACTTGATAACTATAAATATTTCACATTTGACAGTTCTGTAATCTTGTTTTTCTTGTTGGGAACAGGTCTGAAGGTTGAAGTGACTCATTGTGGAACAATGAGACGGAAATACCGTGTTTGTAATGTAACAAGAAGGCCTGCCAGTCATCAAACGTAAGAAAAGCTGGTGATGTGAAGCGGCTTGCTCTAGTTAAAGGATTGGGAGTTTTGCTGGCTCATAATGAGATAAGAGTTGTTAATGTGTGCTATTTTTCCCCCCTCCGCCCCCAGCTTTCCTTTGCAGTTAGAAAATGGCCAAACTGTGGAGAGAACAGTAGCACAGTATTTCAGAGAAAAGTATACTCTTCAGCTGAAGTACCCGCACCTTCCCTGTCTACAAGTGGGGCAAGAGCAAAAGCATACATATCTGCCACTAGAAGTAATGTGTTTAGGCTGCTTATTAATTTCTTCTTATTCACCATTCTTTTGTGGTCTTTTATGGCCTATACTTTATATGCTCACATTTATTTTATTCTAAATTTTTTATAATAAAATAATATGGAAAAAATGTATCCATAATCTAAATGTCAACACTGTTAGCATTTTGGTACACTTCAAGTTTATGAATTTTACCGCTTATCATATGTTAAAGCAGTATTGTTTACTATTTTACTTAATATTATATTAAAAAGAATACTTCAATGAAGTATATTAAAAATGTAATTTTCTATGTAATTGACAGATTTTTTTAAAAAAGACATATACATCTAGTACAAAACTTTTTTTTTATTTATAGGTCTGTAATATTGTGGCAGGGCAACGATGTATCAAGAAGCTAACGGACAATCAGACTTCCACTATGATCAAGGCAACAGCAAGATCTGCACCAGATAGACAAGATGAAATTAGCAGATTGGTTAGTACTTAACCTTAGAAATGGGAATTAAAAATATATTAGGGTAAGCTACTAAAGAACCACGTCCTTATCAGTTTATACCTACTTACCATTTTATGAACTATCAGAATTACAAGGGATTATGGACGTAATATAGTGGTGTTATGGGGGTAAACCTTAGTGGGATCTATGAGAAAGGTTAGACCCTTCTAATTTAATCCCAAACTCTTTAATTAGATACAGAACAGATTCAAAACTAATGTTTCAGTTTAGTGAACTGGAACTTTATTGCCTCCCACCTAAAAGAGGAGGAGAACAGGAAGAATAGTAAAGATTAGCGAGAGTGAGAAGTTTAATACTCAGCGTAGGATCGCTCATCCCCCAGTATCAGACTGACAACTACAAGATGAACAAATACTAAAGTTTCCTATAATAAAAGACTGGATAAAAATGTACATCTACACAGTGGAATACTACTCAGTCATAAGAAAGGATGAAATAGCACCATTTGCAACAACATAGATAGACTTTGAGAACATTATGCTAAGTGAAATAAGTCAGTCAGAAAAAAAGCTAAGAACGATTTGATTTCACTCATATGTGCAATATAAAACAAACTCATGTACACAAATAGCAGTGTGGTGATTGACAGGGAAGATGGGTAGGAAGAGAAGAAGGTCCTAATATAAGGTGACAGAAGATGATTTGACTTTGGGTGGTGGTCACACAGTACGATATACAGGTCTTCTAGAAACCCACATCTTACACATTCATGTTGACCGATTTAATAAATAATTTTTTTCAAGGATTATCAGATGGCTCTCACCACGTAGGGTTTCTAAGCTCTCCCATTGTTCTAAATAGGGAGGAAAGAAGAGCTATCAATGCCACTTTATACGACTGACGTAATAAGGCAAAATGAAAAATAAAAGGCATCTGGATCTATGTTCTTTTTTCTTGAAATAAGAAAAAAGAAGAACATAAGATTTCTTCTTCTTCTTCTTTTTTTTTTTTATTAGAGAGATTTGTGTTCCATTCATTTATGTGTTCAGCAATTGATTGATTCTTATATGTGTTCTGACAGGGATCAAACCCACAACCTTGTTGTATTGGGACCATGCTCTAACCAACTGAGCTACCTAGCCAAGGCTATCTTATGTTCTTCTTTAGCATCATTTATATTGTCCAAGTGAAGAGAAAAAGTCTGGCAATATGAATATTACCTAAAATAACTTAAAAGCACTTTCAAACGCAATTTTTAAAAAAATACATTTTTAGTGGTTACCAAGAGAAAGGAAGAGGGAGAGAAATAGAAACATCATTGATGAGAGAATCATTGAGGAGATTCTTTTTACATATTTAGATTATATAGGTTATTTGAATGGATTATTACTTAAAAGACTTAAAAAGTGGCCTTGTTTGATCTTTACCAAGACTAAATGTTTTGAAAAACTGTGTGTGTGTGTGTGTGTGTGTGTGTGTGTGTATTAACAATAGTAAAAGCGTAATATGCTAATTAGATGGGACAGCCCAATGACCTTCTGGACATCATTCCTGGTGTCATTCCAGACTTTCTTTCTGACAAAACCACAGCAGCGGGAGCAAAGGCAGAAGTGATTAGGGGTGATCAGACAGGCAAGTGAGCAGTTAGGGGCAATGAGGCAAGCAGGCAGAGTGGTTAGGGGTAATCAGGCAGGCAGGCAGGCAGAGGTGGTTAGAGGTGATCAATCAGGCAGGCGAACAGTTAGGGACAATCAGGCAGGAAGGCAAGTGTTTAGGGGTGATGAGGCAGGCAGGCAGTCAGGCAGGCAGAGGTGGTTAGGGTCAATGAGGCAGGCAGGCAAGCATTTAGGGGTAATCAGGTAGGCAGGTGAGCATTAGGAGCCAGCAGTCCCAAATTGTGAGAGGGATATCTGACTGTTGTTTTAGGCCCAATCCTACAGAGATCCCTGTGGGATCGGGCCTAAAGCAGCAGTCAGACATCCCCTTAGGGATTCCAGATTGCGAAAGGGTGCAGGCCAGGCTGAGGACCCTTTCTCTCCCCTACCCCACCCCCCCGCTCCCGCCCACCATGTACCAATTTCATGCACCAGACCTCGTGTGTGTGTGTGTGTGTGTGTGTGTGTGTGTGTGTGTGTGTGTGAGTGAGTATGTGATGCTATAAACATATTATAAATTGCACTATGAGATCCAAATCTATACTGAATTACGACAGATTCTTTGTATTCATGGATATACATAAAAACTATAATCTGTGGGGGGGCAATGTTAAAATATGTACACAAATAATTTAATAACAAAAAAAGTAAAAATAAATAAATAAATAAATAAATAAATAAATAAAAATTATAATCTGTATTTTGTGCTGGCTTTCTTATCTGTCTCAAGTGTATCCCATTAAGTAAATTTTGCAACATGGTACTTTTTATCTGAAAAAATTGAAGTAAAATTTTCAAATACATTTTTTATTGATTTTAGAGAGAGGGGTAGAGAGATAGAAACATTGATGAGAGCAAAACATTGATTGGCTGCCTTCGGCACAACTCTACTGGGGATTGGGCCAGAAACCCAGGCATGTGCCCTGACCGGGATACTCCTGGTTCATGGGCCCACAGTCAACTACGGAGTCACATCAGCTGGGATTAAAGTAAATTTTATATAAATTATAAATCAAATAATTGGGAGAAAGCTATAGTAATTAGAGGAAAAATAATTATCAATATTTACTCTACATAATTTTATTTTTTTTAATTTTATTTTTTGTAATATATTTTATTGATTTTACACAGAGAGGAATTGAGAGGGACAGAGAGTTAGAAACGTCGATGAGAGAGAAACACCGACCAGCTGCCTCTTGCACACCCCCCAGTGGGGATGTGCCCGCAACCAAGGTACATGCCCCCGACCGGAATCGAACTCGGGACCTTTCAGTCCACAGGCCGACGCTCTATCCACTGAGCCAAACAGGTCCCGGCTATTCTACATAATTTTAATAGTATATTTTAGGCTAGGTATTACTTTCTCTTGCAATCTCTAGACCACCCTCTAAAATATATTATGTTTAATTATATAAAATTACCATTTTTGTGTGCCATAAATAGTTGAAATTTCTTACTATTCAACCTAATACATTTAAATTTTCTATAAATTACCAGGAGATTCACAGACTTCCTGCAGTCATTTATGATTTGTGAACCCCAGGTTACGATTCTCTGCTCTATAGCATAGGGTACCATTAATGAGACCTATTATAAAACATATTGACACAGTGAAAGCAAAAAAATAAAAATAAATTTAAAGAAATTGGAGAATTCTAGCCGAAACCAGTTTGGCTCAGCGGTAGAGCATCAGTGCAGACTGAAAAGTCCCAGGTTCGATTCTGGTCAAGGGCATGTACGTTGGTTGCGGGCACATCCCTGGTGGGGGTGTGCAAGAGGCAGCTGGTGGATGTTTCTCTCTCATCGACGTTTCTAGCTGTCTATCTCTCTCCCTTCCTCTCTGTAAAAAATCAATAAAATATATATTTTTTAAAATAGAGAATTCTAATATGTAAAGCAGGAGATTTGTAGGCATTTTTTTTTTTTTTAAGTAACTACTAACTTTCTATTCTTAGGTAAGAAGTGCAAATTATGAAACAGATCCGTTTGTTCAGGAGTTTCAATTTAAAGTTCGGGATGAAATGGCCCATGTAACTGGACGCGTACTTCCAGCACCTATGCTCCAGTATGGAGGACGGGTAAACCTCTTGGTAGTTTTTAATTATAAATATAATATTTTCTATGTATGGAGATGTCTAAGTCTGGAATTTGAAAATGTTTTATTCAGCTTTTTTTTGTTTGTTTCAAGGTGTCTTTGCATGGTTTAGTAGAATTTTTGTTTTTCTATGTTAAAAACGTAATATTGATTTAGAATAACCTATGTAGAATATTATACATATATATATATCAGCTATTGAAATAAACTATATAAAGTGTTTGTTCTTTTTTTGCTGTATTTCTATTTCTCCTTTTTCTGTAGAATCGGACAGTAGCAACACCAAGCCATGGAGTATGGGACATGCGAGGAAAACAGTTCCACACAGGAGTTGAAATCAAAATGTGGGCTATAGCTTGTTTTGCCACACAGAGGCAGTGCAGAGAAGAAATACTGAAGTAAGTCTTGTCATTAGTTTGGCTTTGGAACCGTTTTGTTTTTAAATTTTATATTTCAGTTTTAAATTATTCAGCTAATGTTCTAACCAATGTTGTCTCAGTATGACGTGTACTTAATCACTGAGCCTTTAAAAATGTTTCTTTATATTTTGATGAAGATTCCTAAATTTGTTAGTCATCATAAATTAACTAATTCATTTGACCCTGCCATTTATCTAACCATTTGACCTTCGCCAAATACTTAATGTTTCTGAAACTGTTTCCTGACCTATAAAATGGGAATAATACCTGACCTACCACTTTTTTTTTTTGACCTACCACTTTCTTATGAATTTTGATCAATTTAGAAAATATACAGTAACTTAAATTTATCAAGGTCTTACCATGTCTTGGATAGTGTGCTAAGTGCTTTGCATGTATTATCTCATTTTATTTGCACACGAACTCTATCCTGCAAGTAATCATTTTACAAATGAAAGAAACTGAAGAAAATTGCCTAAAATTTCAAAGCTAGTAAGTAACAGAACTGGTAACTCTAGAGCTGAGCTCTTTCTTAATCAGCACACTTTATTACTAATGCCTTTTGTAAAATACAAAATGCTACACAACTGTATATTAGTGTTAGTTTGCAAAATAGATGACTGACCTACATTGTGCCTAAATCTCGGTAGTCTGGTGACCTCTTCATTTATGGAGCACATTGTTTGCTTCATTCTCCATTCCCTTCCCAAATTTTCTATTACTACTTTGTAGGTACTGATGATTAGACAATGTTTTATATTTAGTGATTGCTCCTTCTAGGGGTTTCACGGACCAGTTGCGTAAGATTTCTAAAGATGCAGGAATGCCCATCCAGGGCCAGCCTTGCTTTTGCAAATATGCGCAGGGGGCAGACAGCGTGGAGCCCATGTTCCGGCATCTCAAGAACACATACTCTGGACTACAGCTCATTATTGTCATCCTGCCAGGGAAGACGCCGGTGTATGGTAAGAATACCTTAAGATTGCATTTTTCCTCAAGTATATGATGTTCCTTTTAGAATGATGCTAAAAAAAAAACATATCCTAAAACTTGCAAAAATGTTATAGCTTACAAGTGTTCAAAACCATGTATTGTTATTTTTTAACTTTTCTTTTATATATATATATATATATTTTATTTATTTTTTTTAATTGATTTTTCACAGAGAGGAAGGGAGAAGGATAGAGAGCCAGAAACATCGATAAGAGAGAAACATCGACCAGCTGCCTCCGGCACACCCCCCACCGGGGATGTGCCCGCAACCAATGTACATTCCCTTGACGGAATCAAACCTGGGATCCTTCAGTCCACAGACCAACGCTCCATCCACTGAGCCAAACTGTTCCGGCTATTGTTATTTTTAAAAGACAAATCAGTAGAGCAAACTAAATGGTCTATGAAGAGACATGGTAAAAAGAATTTTGGTACTTAAAGTAGCCATTATAAAACAATGGTTAAGCTTTTCCTGTCAATAATGCTTTCACAAACAGGGTGAACGTTCCTAAAACCACCAGAAATTCTATAAGAAGTGTGGCAAGCATTAACCCTACAAGGTTACCACACAGTACCAGAAGGGCAGGGGTTCTTTGTTAGTATATGCAGGGAAAGCGGCATTATGATGGGAAGCAGAGTGGCTATGTGGGCAGATTAAACCAATTTTCTGCAAAAAAAGACTAAAATACAAGAAGATTGTGCTGAGGCTTTAATGCATTGAGCCCAACTGCAGATCTAAGAGAATGCTGGCTATCAAAAGATGCAAGCATTTTGAACTAGAAGGAGAAAGCAAGAGAAAGGGTTAAGTGATCCAATTCTAAACTTCATATTTTGTTTTATTATCTATACTAATAAAAGGTAATATGCTAATTATACCAGACAGACGGGATATCTTCCACTCATCCGGTCCTCCTTCAGGACAAAGCCACAGTGGCAGGGACCACGGCAGAGGCAGGTAGGGGTGATTAGGCCAACATAGCAAGGCGGCTAAGGGTGATTAGGCCGACAGGGGAGGGCGGTTAGGGGCAATCAGGCAGGCAAAGGCAGTTAGGGGTGTTTAGGCAGGCAGGCAGGTGAGCTGTTAGGAGACAGCGGTACCGGATTGCCAGTCGGATATCCAGGACATCCCCCCAGGGGTCCTGGATTAGGAGGGTGCAGGCCAGGCTGAGGGACTCGAATTTTGTGCACCAGGCTTCTAGTATGACAGTAAAATCTTGAGGCTATGTTCAGTTCAACAAAAACAAAAACAATGGTTAAGAGAAGAATTATTACTAAAAATGCTATTGATTTTCCTCTCCCTTCCTTTCTCTTTCTAAAACAAACAAACAAACATAAAACAATTTTATTTTTATTTATTTATATATTTTATTGATTTTTTTACAGAGAGGAGAAACATTGATGAGAGAGAGACATCAACCAGCTGCCTTCTGCACACCCCCCACTGGGGATGTGCCCGCAACCAACGTACATGCCCTTGACTGGAATCGAATCTGGGACCTTTCAGTCCACAGACCGATGCTCTATCCACTGAGCCAAACCGGTTTCGGCAAAAAAGAATTTTAAATGCTATTGATAACTTGATTATCAGTATAAAATAGTGGTTATGGAGTCAAAGTATGGTTCTGGAGTTAGACTGCTGTTTAGTACCTATGTATGATCTGGGTAAATTACTTAAGCCTTAGTTTTCTTATCTGTAAATTGGGATACTATAATATAATTAATCCCTACAAGGTAGTTGTAAGGATTAGATAAATGTTCATTAGATAAATGACCTAGAGTCCAGGGGTCCTCAAACTTTTTAAAGTGGGGGCCAGATCACGGTCCCTCAGAGAGCTGGAGGGCCGGACTATATGAACTACTAATTCCTACTGTAACACCTCGGCTGCACTCACTGCCCAAAAAACCTGGCGGGCCGGATCAGACTCCTCGGCCACAGTTTGAAGACACCTGACCTAGACCATGGTTGGCAAACCGGCTCTTGAGCCACATGCTGCTCTTTGGTCCCATGAGTATGGCTCTTCCACAAAATACCACGGCCTGGGCGAGTCTATTTTGAAAAAGTGGTGTTAGAAGAAGTTTAAATTTAAAAATTTGGGTCTCAGAAGAAATTTCAATCATTGTACTGTTGATACTTGACTCTCTTGACCAGGCGTCTTCAAACTACGGCCCGCGGGCCACATGCGGCCCGCAGAGGAGTCTGATCCGGCCCGCCAGGTTTTTTGGGCAGTGAGGGCAGCAGCCGAGGTGTTACAGTAGGAATTAGTAGTTCATATAGTCCGGCCCTCCAGCTCTCTGAGGGACCGTGATCTGGCCCCCACTTTAAAAAGTTTGAAGACCACTGAGTTAGAACATTGTCCTGATATGCTAAGGTTGCAGATTTGATCCCTGGTCAGGGCACATGCAAGAATCAAGCAATGGCCGAAACCTGTTTGGCTCAGTGAATAGAGCATCGTTTTGCGGACTGAAAGGTCCCAGGTTCGATTCCGGTCAAGGGCATGTGCATTGGTTGCGGGCACATCCCCAGTGGGGGATGTGCAGGAGGCAGCTGGTCAATGTTTCTCTCTCATCAACGTTTCTGGCTCTTTGTCCCTCTCCCTTCCTCTCTGTGGAAAATCAATAAAATATGTATTTTTTTTAATAAAAAATAAAAACTAAGGATTGGTTTTAAATGAGTAAGTTATAATATGTTGATGAAATATTATACAATGATTTAAAATGATGGTTATAAAATTAAAAAGATATTTAAGTTGTGACAAAATACAGAAGGCTTTAAACTAAAAGAATTTATAAAATCAGTAAGGAAAAAACTTAATAAACTAAAAAAAAGACCCGAGACATAAAACAGAAAAACAAATGGTTTTCATTAGTCATTAAAGAAATATGAGCCCTCGCCAGTTTGGTTCAGTGGATAGAGCACTAGCCTGCGGACTGAAAGGTCTGAGATTTGATTCCAGTCAAGGGCACATACCTCTTCCATCATATTCATATATATATATATCCCTTTCTGAAATCAATAAAAATATAAATAAAAAATAAATATGAACTAGAATAAGTTTTTTTTAGCAAAGATAGAAGAAATGTACACTCTCATACACTCTTATTTATTTATTTATTTATTTTACATAAATTTTTATTGTTCATATTATTACAAATGTTCCTTCCCCCCCCTCCATTGCTCTCCTCCACCAGGTTCCCACCCTACCCTCTGCCCTTTCCCCACCCCCCACTGTCCTCATCCATAGGTGCACAGTTTATGTTCAGTCTCTTTCCACATCCTCCTCTCCCCTTTCCCCCAAGAATCGTCAGTTCACTACCCTTCCATACCTCTGATTCTGTTATATTCACCAGCTAATATTGTTCATCAGATTTTTGTTTTGTTTTGTTTTTGTGTGGGGGGGGGGTTATTTAAATCAATCTTTATTGTTCATATTATTACAAAGGTTCCTCATTTCTTCCCCCCTCCACCAGGTTCCCACCCCACCCTCCACCCCCTCCTCACCCCCATTGTCCTCATCCATAGGTGCACAGTTTATGTTCAGTCTCTTCCCACATCCACCACTCCTCCTTTCCCTGATAACTCTCAGTCCACTCCCCTCCCGTATCTCCGACTCTACTACTGTACAATCAACAGCTAATATTGTTCATCAGGTTTTTCAATCTCTTTTTTTGTTTGTGTTTTTTTTTTTTTTTAATTAATAAACTTTTACACTTCTAAGAATAAATTTTAAAATCTAATAATTTTAAACCTTGTTTTTTCTGCCCTGGGAATTGAGAAACAAACTTGTTTACATGTAAACTTGCCCTTAGGATATCAAAAGGTGTAGCCATTCAAATGTAAATAAACACATTGTTTAAAGATAGCTGCTGGTTGGAATTGGATTACCTGTTCTGGATAGGAAAGGCTTGTCCTCCCTTTTCTCCATTAAAATTAAGGTGTTAGCTTTAAAACCTCTTTTTGGCAAGAGACCTTAAACTTTCAGAACTTTAAATTTTTCAGATAGTAAATCAAATACTTAGCATTTTCTCAAATCAATAATACCTCCACATGCCCAAGGATACACTTCACATAAAAGACATTTCCAAATAGATCAACCAACCTCATCCAGACCTCACACAAGGCACTCACAGATCAACACCCCAGCGCTATAATAACTCAACACATCCAGATCTAAGCCTTCATCACTTGATTTAGCAGACCCTCAAGTTTCCCCAAAAGTTTCCAGCCATGTCTGAGAGGCAGCCCTGGGGCATGGGCAGGTGAGGAGCGAGCTGTTATGGGCCTGGCTGCTCCGGGCCTGGCCACTGCCACTCTCGGCCTGGCTGCTGCTGCTGCTCTGGACCTGGCTGCTCCCAACCCGGCTGCTCTGGGCCCGGCTGCTCCGGGCCTGGCCACTCCCGACCTGGCTGCTTCGGGCTTGGCTGCTGCTGCTCCGGGCCTGGACGCTCCCGATCTGGCTGCTCCAACCTTGGTTGCTGCTGCTCCGGGCCCAGCTGCTCTGGGCCGGCTGCTGCTGCTCTGGGCCTGACTGTTTCAGACCCGGCTGCTCTGGGCCTGGCTGCTCCCTACCTGGCTGCTCCGGCCTTGGTTGCTGCTGCTCCGGGCCCAGCTGATCCAGGCCTGGCTGCTGCTGTTCTGGGACGGGCTGCTCCTGACCCGGCTGCTCTGGGACGGGCTGCTCCGGGCCCGACCGCTCCAGGCCTGGCCACCCTGGTCTTGGCTGCCTCCGCCCCAGGCCTGGCTGCCACTGCCCCAGGTCTGGCTGCTCCTGCTCTGGGTCCTGGCTGCTGCTGCTCCAGGCCCGGCTGCCACTGCCTTGGGCCTGGCCACTTTGGGCCTGGCTGTCGCCGCTCCAACATTTTGTCTTTTTTTTTTTTTTTTCTAACGTATTTATGTTGCTATGTTGGCTGCTGAGTTGAGTTCTTAGTCTTCGATTTTTTAAGATCTTCTTTGTATTCTTTCTTAAGTAATTTTACTATCTTTTGCTACAACTTGATTTCTTCACATTGAAAACTTCTTCGGTTTCTTCCTCCTCGTCCTGGAAGCTCAGCAGGTTGGCCTGCAGCACCCCTTTGTTTTCTGCGGCCTCCTGCGCGGCTTCAGCCTGTTGCCGGGGTTGGTGCCACCCAGGAAGCAGCCCCCGGCCTCGGCTCCGTGGCCCAAGATCAGCAGTTGAGGGCCCAGGGCCCCCCCCCCCGGGGAGCCCCTGTTGCCTGGCTTCTTGCCGGCGCCCAGCTAGCTGGTGTCCAGCAGTGGCTCCTGCTCATTGCGTTCCTCCCTGTTTAGAGCTTTTTTCTCCTTCCCGCTCGGGGAGTCTAGCATCAGAGTCAACAGACTGTCCTCTGCGCACAATGTGCGTGACTCTGGGGGCTCCGCCTTTCGCCACTCCCCTGGGATTCCGCCTCACAGTCCCATCTCCCTCTGCTTGAGCCTAGGTCCCCAGGGATTGGCCTAGAACTGGGGTTCAGAGCAGTCGGAACTGAGGATCAGCACAGCAGGAGGTTTTGTTTTCTTCCTGCTTGGGCAATCTAGCATCAGAGTCAACATTCCTTCCTTTTTGCGCAATGTGCGTGACTCCGGGGGCTCTGCTTTTCGCCACTCCCCTGGGATTCTGCCTCACAGCTCTCCCCCTGCCTGAGCCTGGGTCCCAAGGGTCTGGCCCAGAACTGGGGCTCAACGCTGCCGGTTCTGGGGTTTAGCCCAGTCCGGGGCTTTTATTTCCTTCCTGCTAGGGAACGCCAGGCAGCACCCAGCCTTCTCTCTGGCTCCGTCCTCTCCACATGCACCTTATGCTTTTACAGCTCCTCTGCTCTTCCTTCTGGTTTTCTCCTTGCTTCTCGTTGTAGAATTTCCAGTCAGTCAACTTTCCTGTAGTTCTGGGTAATGTCCATTTTATATTTTAGTTATATTTTATTGAAATTGTTGTGTGCAACTGCGGCTAGGTGTTTACCTGTGCAGTCATCTTGGATTCTCCTGCTGTTTGAATTTTTTTTTTAAATATTTTTTATTGATTTTTTACAGAGAGGAAAGGAGAGAGATAGAGAGTCAGAAACGTTGATGAGAGAGAAACATCGACCAGCCGCCTCCTGCACATCCCCTATTGGGGTGTGCCCGCAGCCAACGTACATGCCCTTGACCGGAATCGAACCCGGGACCTTTCAGTCCGCAGGCCGACGCTCTATCCACTGAGCCAAACTAGTTTCGGCTCCTACTGTTTGAATTTTAACCCTCTCGTACACTCTTGATTTTAAGGAAAATTGGTATTACAAGCCTCCAAACTGTTCGCTGCTTTCCCTCTAGTTCCCTTTTAGTCCATTCTCTACACTGCTTTCCAGAGTGATTTTTTTTTTAATTAATAGATTTTATTTTATTTAAATTTTTAGGATAAATTTTATTTAGAAAGTCACAGAGGTAGAATAAGTGAGCCTAAAAGAAAGAGGTTCAGGAAAGAAGTTACAGAAGGGCTATTGGAGCTTAGGAAGAAAAGAGAGAGGCAAGGAAAATGCCTGGGGGAAGGGAAAAGGGGAAGTTGCAGAGAGAGCCACCTTTTTTTTTTAAGTTCTTAGTTTATGAATCTTGTCATGAAATATCTGCACAATCTGTAAATTGGGATGCTATTGAAGAATCCTTACTCCTTCTACTGTCCAATTCTCAGCTCACTTTTCTCAGCATCGCCATTGTCCTTTGCCATCCCGCTGACTTTCTTCATTCTATTCTTATGTTCCTTTGTCTGTTTTCTTGAGCTCTTCTCCTCATATAGGCCATGTCCTGTAAATCTATTGAATCATAAATTATGCCAATGCCAGTTGTCTTGCCACCTCCAAAATCAACTCTGAATCCAAACACAAAAATGGCATCTGGTGTAGTCTTATAAATTTTGACTAGTTTTTCCTGAATATCTGTCTTAGATGCTGTTGCCTTCCCAGGTTGAAGGATATCAATGACCATTTGTTTCCGCTGAAGTAGTTTGTTGGTTGTGAACTTCCTGGTCCAAATACAATAGTTAACTGTATCGTATATGATGATGGCTGATCTTCAAGGAGCCAGGGAGGAAAAGAACTACCGTGTTTCCCTGAAAATAAGACATCCTCTGAAAATAAGACCTACTTACAGGTTTCCTTCTGAGTGAAATATAAGGCATCCCCTGAAAATAAGGCCCCCCTAGGCTAAACATGAGAGATTTGGTCCACTGATTCTGAAAGAAATGGAGTCACAAGAAATTCACCAGGAAATTCAGGAATTGGATTGTTATGATGATGTTCCAGAAGATAATGACATGATTGTCATTGAATAAATGAGTAAATTCTTGATACTGTAGGATTCACAGTTTGTCTGGTTTGTGTTGACAACTACCATACTACCGTACCGTATACAGGTAATAAATTTCCTTTATTTTTATTTAATAATAAATGTGTACCTTATTCTTCTTCATGGAAAAATAAGACATCCCCTGAAAATAAGACCTAGCGCATCTTTGGGAGCAAAAATTAATATAAGACACTGTCTTATTTTCGAGGAAACAGGGTAGATTTTATTTTCTAGAACAGTTTTAGATTTAGAGAAAAATTGAGTAGATAATATAAAGTTCCTATATATCTCCCCTCCCCTGCACATAGTTTTTCCTATAATTAATACTATCTTGGTGTAGTACTTTTAATGAACCAATATTGATAAATTATTATTAACATACTTGAGGCCCGGTGCATGAAATTCGAGCGGGGGGACGGGTGTCCCTCAGCCCAGCCCATACCCTCTTCAATTTGGGATCTCTCTCACAATCTGGGACTGTTGACTCCTAATTAATCGCCTGCCTGATTGCCCCCAACCACTTCTGCCTGCTGGCTGGATGGTCCCCAACTGCCCTCCCCTGCTGACCTGATCACCCCCAACTGCCCTCCCCTGCTGACCTATTCGCCCCCAACTGTCTTCCCTTGCAGGCCATCTTGTGGCGGCCATCTTGTGATGACATGAGGCAGTCACATGAGGGTGTTAACTCACTATTATATATCTAGAGCCTTGCATAGGCTGGATTAGGTGCACATTAAATATTTGTTGAATGAATTAATAAGTGTTTAAGGAGGGCAATTTGTTAGCATGTTTTAAAATGTTAAATATGTATATCTTTAACTCTCAACTCTACTTGTAGAAATTTATTCTGAGGCTATAGTTACACAACCAAACAAAAATAAATATACAAGGATACTATTCACAGCATCATTTGAAATAATGAGAACCAAAATAAGTTAAAAATATATCAGTGTGTGACTGGTCAGGTACCCTGTGGCATTTATAAAAGGATAACTGCAATCTATATATTGAGATTCAGAGCATACTATATTATTAAGTGAAAATAACAAGTTGTAAAATAGAATGTATAGTGTGTTCTCAGTTTTTATTTTAAAATGCTTCCCATGTGTTTTGTGTAAGAAGTTAAGTACACTGAACTCTTTGTGGTAGTTTTAATGGCAGAGAGAGGGAAATGAATAGGGCCCTTTTATTCTTTACACTGTAGTCCCTCTGTATTTTTTAAATTAAAGCTTGGAGAATAGGATTAAAAGCTGTAAATATATCAGGATTATAACTGCATTAAAATCATATAAATAAGAAAATTACTGGAAGAGAATACAGTAAAATGCTAACAAGGGATTATATATTTTCTCTGTATGGTATTTCAGTTATTGTGTTTATAGTGTTTTCAGGATTATAAAAATAAACTTTTTTGCACAAATAAAAATAAACAGTTGAAAAATTATCACTAGCCGAGACCGGTTTGGCTCAATGGATAGAGCGTCAGCTTGGGGACTGAAGGGTCCCAGGTTCAATTCCGGTCAAGGGCATGTACCTTGGTTGCGGGCATATCCCCAGTAGGGAGTGTGCAAGAGGCAGCTGATCGATGACTCTCTCTCATCGATATTTCTAACTATCTCTCTCCCTTCCTCTCTGTACAAAATCAATAAAATATATTTTTTTAAAAAAAAGATTTAATCCTCGCCTGAGGAATTGCTTATTAAAAAAAATAATAATAAAAATATATCACTAAATGGTTAAGCTGATCTTCAAAGCAATATACATTAAGTTTTAACAGCATTGTTTTAGTATTGGTCGAATTTGTGGTGCCCTGTAATACAACAATGTATTTAAAGGGGAGAAGCACACAGTAGCTTAATTTTCAGTGAATTTCAACCTTTTTTCTAACTAGAGATATCTGCATTTGTTCCGTAGCGGAGGTGAAACGTGTAGGAGATACACTTTTGGGTATGGCTACCCAGTGTGTTCAAGTCAAGAATGTAATAAAAACATCCCCTCAAACTCTCTCAAATCTGTGCCTAAAGATAAATGTTAAACTGGGAGGGATCAATAATATTCTTGTACCTCATCAAAGGTAAGTAAAGCCAATTGCTTGATAAAATATTATTTTTTAGCTGAATTTTTTTATATATTGTCATATCTAAAATCTGTTTAGAAACAGCTTTGATGAATCCTGCCATGGGAGATAAGGAGACATTTTGGCAAAAAAAAAAAAAAATAAATAAATTAAAAGTTTGAATTGGCAAGATTTGAAAATTCCCCCACCCCCACTTCCGTTTTCATTTAGTATGCAAAATACTTCTTGCCTAGCTGGAAAGTATAGAGAGCTTTATTTCTTACTGGAGAGCCCAGAATTTTCTCATTATTTGCTAGTCATCTACAACTTAAGTTATAAGCCTACTTACTGAGGAAGCAAGGGAAGAATGGATGGTGGGGGGTGGGAATGGGGGTGTCAATTCATTTTATCAGTTAAGAAAGCCTATCAACCACTGCTGCAGTCAGTGCAACAATGAATGTTACTGTTGGATCACCATCATGTCTAAACTCTTAGAAAGTATAAGACTAATGACGTAGAAACAGGTGCTGGGGAAGAAGCTGTTATTTGGAGAATTGAACAGCAGGTTTCTTTTAATAGTTGAAGTGGCTAAGGCTTTTTTAAATATCTTGACCAGTATGCACACAGATAAGCATTACAATAAGGATGTGTGTTTGACATAAAGCACTTTTTTCCCTATTTTTCTTTGCTGCCTCTACTTCCTGTTCCTATTAAATATAAGAGATTTATAGTGAGATGAATATAGAATGTTATCAGCAAGCCCAAGAACTAAGAATCACTTGAAGGATATAGTTGCAGAGAAAAAATGAACTAGCTACTTTATAACTGTTAACTATACATTACTCAAATTCATATTTTTGGCCATGGGCGAGAGAGTAGTAGACTCCCATAATCCCTGTCAGTGTATACTTTATCTTTTTTTCGCCTTGAGAGATTACATAAGCTTACAATATAAGTACATTAAAGAAACATTGATACAAAATGGTGGATTAATACGAGGAAGTCTATCATGTAATGGCAGCAGTTTCCCTTTGCAACCACCATCATCACTACTTAAGGCAGAAAACTGCTCTGAATAAGACATTGGATAGACCCTGGGACAGCTTTTACTTCATTGGCCAGGGATTCATGAATTAAGAGAATAAAGCTGTCAGTATTACAGGCCTGTGGAGCTGTCTGTATAGGACCTTCTCTGTGCTGTGTCAGCAATTTGCAGTTTTGTTACAGTAGTGTGAAACAGATAAATGGATAACTTAAAAAATGAATTATCTAACTCTTTTTAAAAATGTGTTTAAGACCCTCTGTGTTCCAGCAACCAGTGATCTTTTTGGGAGCAGATGTCACTCATCCACCAGCTGGTGATGGGAAGAAACCTTCTATTGCTGCTGTGAGTGTCATTGGGCAGATTTATCTAAAGTTTAAAAGATCACCATTTTGATTTCAAGTTTTTTTAATTTTAATGATATTTTCTTTGAAATCACTTTTATTTATTTATTTATTTATTTATTTATTTATTTATTTATTTATTTTTACACACACACACACACACACACACACACACACTCACACACTAGAGGCTCAGTGCACGAAAAGTTGTGCACTCAGGGAGCATCCCTCAGCCTGGCCTACGCCCTCTCGCAGTCTGGGACCCCTCAGAGGATGTCCAACTGTTGGCTTAGGCCTACTCCCTTAAGGTGGCAGTCAGACATTCCTCTGTTAGCCCAAGAGCCCAAGGGGGATCTCTGACTGATGACTTAGGCCCGTTCCCTGAAGGTGGACATTCTTAGTGCTGCCACAGAGGTGGGAGAGGCTCCCACTACCGCCACTGTGCTGGCCAGCTGTGAGCAGCTTCTGACTGATTGGTGCTCCCCCTGTGAAAGTGCACTGACCACCAGGGGGCAGCTCCTGCATTGAGCGTTTGCCCCCTGGTGATCAGTGTGCATGATAGCAACCAGTGGTTCTACCGTTCAGTTGATTTGCATATTACTCTTATTATATAGGATTATATAGGATAGAGAAAAAGTCAACTTTCATATGTTCTTTGGATTTTTGGAGAAGAATAATTTTGCTCTGATTTGTGGGCTACAAGTTCCATATATAGCTATTAAATCAAGTTTATTAATGGTATTGCTCAGGTCTTTAATTTGTTTTCTAATTTGTCTGTTTGACCTCTCCATGAGTATATATTTCAGTTCCTTTGTACTTCAAAAAGTTTGTTTACATATTTCAGTACTATCTTTGATATAGAAAGATACATTACATATAAGATTGGTGGGTTGCACTTTCTTCAATATAAAATATCTCCTACCTTTGTCCATTGTAATATTTTTACCTAAATTCTTTGTTTTACTCCTACTTTTAACTTCTACCTACTATAGGTTTGCCCACTTCTATACTTATAACCTTTCTGTGTCCATTCTTTTAAGTGTATTTCTTAAACTATAGAAAGCCATATGATATTTTACCCAGCTTGAACATTACTTGATTTTTTTAAAAAAATATTTTTTATTGATTTTTTTACAGAGAGGAAGAGAGAGGGATAGAGAGTTAGAAACATTGATGAGAGGGAAACATCGATAAGCTGCCTCTTGCACCCCACCTACTGAGGATGTGCCCGCAACCAAGGTACATACCCTTGATGGGAATCAAACTGGGACCCTTCAGTCCACAGGCACATTACTTGATTAGGGCACATTACTTGATTTTAACAACTACCAACATTTTGAGTGAATGAAAATTCTTACATTAGAACATTGAAAGAAAGAAAAAAAATTTTTTGAAAATGTCAACATATTTTAGGTGTACTTAATGAATTTTAGAAATTAAGCTGTAAGATTTTTTATATTTTTTATTATCTAGTATAATCTTACATAAATTTTAAGTTTTAACAATCTGATAAACCTTGTCTTTGAAAATGAAAAATTAATCCATTGACAGACTTATTTCCATGTCTGGCTACTGTAAATACTGCATTGAACATTGAGTGCACTACAGAGTTCCGTTTTGAAGCATGACTTTGGTATAAATTCTACCCTGGAAGAGAGAGAAGCTGGAGGCAGTTACCATAAGCTGGTTCTCAGCTTAGAATGATGTTTAGACTTTTTTTTTTTTTTTAATATTCAGATTCCAGAGATCATGCTTCAATAAGTCTGTAAGTGACTATAGTCATGGTGCACTTACAAGTTCATGCTTCAAAGTTCCCTCTGCTCCAAACACATAACAGTATTAAACAAAACACAAAAGAGAAAATTCAGATTGCTGCTCTCAAAACCAAGATTAGCTTCTCTCAAGACCAGCTAGAAAACACAAATGCAATGCAGGAATACTTGACCATGGATTCAAGCCTTCTGGTCCTAGGACATTGCAGTAATAGAAGTAAAGTTCTTCTAAAGCTTATAAAGCATAGCAGTTCTAAGATGATACCAGAGTCTTCTGTATGGCTTCTGGGGTGGTTTGCTAAAGTGTAAAAGATATAAAGAGAAATTAAAGGTTTTCATGGGCCCTCTTTTTTACTTATCTTCTTTCTCTTATTCTCGTTATATATGTCTTTTTGTCTTTTTCCCCTTACTAATCATTAGATGTCATTTCCCAGTAACATCTAAAAATTGGAATCTAGCCGAAACTGGTTTGGCTCAATGGATAGAGCGTCGGCTTGGGGACTGAAGGGTCCCAGGTTTGATTCCGGTCAAGGGCATGTACCTTGGTTGCGGGCATATCCCCAGTAGGGGGTGTGCAAGAGGCAGCTGATCGATGACTCTCTCTCATCGATGTTTCTAACTATCTCTCTCCCTTCCTCTCTGTACAAAATCAATAAAATATATATTTAAAAATAAATAAATAAAAAATAAAAATTGGAATCTAATTGTTAAATGCAAAGTACAGTCTTCTTATAGGAAAATAATTTTTGACCCTATACTGGGTCTTTTATTCTGTTTTTCACTGGGAATGATCTGGGGGTTTGTTTGTTTGTTTGCTTGTTGTTAAATATAATTTATTTATTTTTTACAGAGAGGAAGGGAAGAAGGATAGTTAGAAACATTGATATGAGAGAAACATCGATCAGCTGCCTCCCGCACATCCCCCACTGGGAATGCATCTGCAACCAAGATACATGCCCTTGACCAGAATCGAACCTGAGACCTTTCAGTCTGCAGGCGGGTGTTCTATCCACCGAGCCAAACCGGCTAGGGCGATCTTTTTTTTTGTTACTCTCCAAATGAACAGTAGTAAATAGTAAGGTTATATAGTAAAATACAAATTTAAATGAAACCTATGTACTTTCTTTCATTTTTTAATTGCAGTAAATCATACTCATGTAGTCTTAATTATCTTAATTTTCATTTTTCTTTACTTTTCCAACTTAGGTTGTAGGTAGTATGGATGCCCATCCAAGCAGATATTGTGCTACAGTACGAGTTCAGAGACCCCGACAGGAGATCATCCAGGACTTGGCCTCCATGGTCCGAGAACTTCTCATTCAATTTTATAAGTCAACTCGGTTCAAACCTACTCGTATCATCTTTTATCGGGATGGTGTTTCAGAGGGACAGTTTAGGCAGGTTGGTTGCCTGGGATTTCATCATACTATGGTTAAATCAGATACTGTACTGTATTTATAATATGGTGTCTAGTTCTGAAGTTAGAAACCTTAATTAAGTTGAGAGCTCCCAAAGTTAAAAGCTGATGCTTCCTTAGATTTCCCTTTTAAAATATTTACTATGGATGTAGAAGCCTTGATTGTTAAGACCGTGCTCTGATTATAAGTAAGATGAAATAGAGAGGTATATTTAGCTGTAACTGATGACATTGAGAAATACTGAGACTAAATAATTATCTTACTTTGAAGTCTATATAAGAGAATGGCTATGTCATTTCATCATTTCTAGGTATTATATTTTGAACTACTAGCAATTCGAGAAGCCTGCATCAGTTTGGAGAAAGACTATCAACCTGGAATAACCTATATTGTAGTTCAGAAGAGACATCACACTCGGTTATTTTGTGCTGATCGGACAGAAAGGGTAATCACATCTTTTGTAATACTAACATAAGCCAGGCTTACCTAACATAGTTCATAGAGCACTTAACAAAGACTCTCTGCCAATAGCCCAATAGCAAAGATTCTAATATATAGTAGCAGATTTCAGCAAAGCAGATTATGAGTATAGAAGCATCAAAATTAGGTTAATTGTTTAAGATTTTTAACTTAGAAATTCTAGTAACATTCCAAATGTTCAAAATTCCATTAATACCTTTTTTTTTTGTTGTGAAGAAACTCAATTTCAAATTTTTTCCTTCCTATTTGCATGTCCCTTAAATGTTTAAAAAAAAAAAAAAAAAGGTATATTCTCTTTTAAAATACCTTGTAAAAAATTAACTTTTTTGAAAGCGAGGGACTGTCTAAAGTGATTAGCGGAAATTCTTGCAACTAACTTTTAAACAATGCTTCCTTTAAAATTCACAGAATTATTTTCTATATTTTATAATGTGAATATGTATTTTTTTGATGAACAAATTACCTTTATTTCTGAAAATGAGTGAAATGTATCACAGCAAAGGTAAAGTATTAAAAAGCACTATTATTTCATAGGCATTATAAAAGAATTTGATCATATTCAATACTCATTCCTAATTTTTCAAAATAGCTAGGTAAGGAATGGTAAGGTGATTTCTTTATTTTTAATTTTTTTAATCCTTTTTGTTTAAGGTATTGAGTCTCCTTTTTCCCCCCCAATTGACCTCTCCCCTCCCCCAAACACAAGCCCTCACCGCCCCACCACCACCACCACCACCACCACTGTCTGTGTCCATGGGTTTTGCTCATATGCATGCATACAAGTTCTTTGGTTGATCTCTTACCCCCTGAGTCCCTGCCTTCCCTCATAGATTGTACAGTCTGTTTGATGCTTCTATGTCTCTGGTTCTATTTTTGTTCATCATTTTAGGTTGTTCCTTGTATTCCACAAATGAGTGAAATCATGTGATATTTATCTTTATCTGTCTGGCTTATTTCGCTTAGCATAATGCTCTCTAGTTCCATCCATGCTATTGTAAATAGTAAGAATTCTTTCCTTTTACAGCAGTGTAGAATTCCATTATGTAGATTTATTTTTATAATTAGTAAGGGGAGGTATAAATACCTGGGGAGAAATAGGTCTTCTTGTCTGTGTGTAGTTTAGGGAAGTAGCAGTCTTACTGTCATTTCCAGTGCTCCGCCCCCTATCCTGGTAACCTTGGAACAGAGACATCTAAGATTGCTAGTGTCTGTGTCGCCTTGGGAAAAGGTTCAGTAGAAAAGACTGAAAGAGAGAGGAGTGTATCTTATCTTCGGTGCATATTTGTTCTTTGGTTACTCTCACTATGTAGGTTTGGGCAAGTAGCTTCAACACTGCTGTGCCTGTATCTTTCTCAACAAGGTTTGGGTCATATTAATATTTACCTTATTTAGGTTGTTGAGAGGATTAAATAACTTTAAATATGTGATGCACTAAGAACGGTGCATGACACATAATTAGCACTCAATGAAGGTTAGCTAGTTATATGTGGTGGTAATGCTGGTAATAATAGAGAAAAAGAAGAATAGTCGGTATTATTTGAGGTTTTTTAAATAAATTGTACTTATTTGATCTTCATAAACAACACTATGAGATACTTACTATTATCCTCATTTTCTACAGGAGGAACTGTCACATGGTGGTTAAATAACTTCCCATGGTTATAAAGCTGGTAATTAGTAGAGCTAGGATTCAAATCAGGCAATCTGTCTCCAGAGTGATATACTCCTTTCACAGTGGAATACCACCTTTCTAATAGCAGTAGTGATAGTTTTATTATGGCCAGATTGTTAAAGACCTTTGACCCCAAACTACTAATATATTTCTGCACCTTAGGAAATCAAATGTTGCCGAAACCGATTTGACTCAGTGGATAGAGCGTCGGTCTGCGGACTGAAAGGTCCCAGGTTCGATTCTGGTCAAAGGCATGTACATTGGTTGCGGGCACATCCCCAGTGGGGAGTGTGCAAGAGGCAGCTGGTCAATGTTTCTCTCTCATCAACGTTTCTAGCTCTCTATCTCTATCCCTTCCTCTCTGTAAAAAATCAATAAAATATATATTTTTTTTTTAAAGAAAGAAAAATCAAATGTTTCTTTAAAAGTAGGAATAGGGGAAAACTAAGTTAAATTTAATGATTATTGGTACCTGATGTTTAGTTTTTGCCAGTCCTCCATTTGTTTGCTTCTCTTTTAGTTTTGCTCTAAATACTACTGATAATGTAGGGTGACCAAAAAAAAAAAAAAAATTATATATATATATAGAGAGAGAGATATACACACACACACACACACACACACACACACACACACACACTTCGAATAATAATAAAAGCAGTGTTTATTTAGATACATTTTATTTTCATTTAATAAAGATCAGCTGTTAAAACATGTATACATTTTTTGGGACACCTTGAAGATTAGAGATCATCTATCTATCTATCTATATATATATATATATAAAAGGCTAATATGCTAAGTGTCCCCTCAGGAGTTTGGGAAACCAGGAGTTCAATTGCTCACTCTGACATGCGTTGACAACCAGGGGGCAGTGCAGAGCATGGCAGGCTACCAGCATGGTGGGGTGCTGAGGGAGCGAGGAAAGGAGGAGGCAGGGGATACGGCAAGTAGGTAGTGAGGGAAGGAGGAGATTGGGAGGTGGAAGGAACCACAAGGCGGTAGCGCATGGGTGATGAGGGAAGGAGGAGGCGGGAAGGCAGGGAACCTAATTGGTTCTGATCACCTGCCAGGCCTAGGGACCCTACTTATGCACGAATTTCGTGTACTAGACCTCTAGATATAAATGAGGAAACAGAACCACAATTAAGTAAAATACCATGATCGCACAACTAGATACTGGTAGAGCAGTGATGTGAACACAAGCATTCTGCTACCTCTCTAAATAGAGTAAAAAATTTTATAGGTACTAGATTTATGTTTAATGAATCAGCATAATTTAGTAGATGAACTGTTTGTTTTGTGCTGGTCTGCTTAGCTGTGGCTCAAGCCACTACCTCACATGGCAGAAATAATGTTAATGGTTTCAAATGTGTTAGGTATAAGGAGGTGGAGATGAGTGTGTGTGTGTATAATATATATATATATTTGAAAGGGTTTTCTTAGGAGCCTTTCATTATTTTGAACCATTTCATTCACATATCTACTTAGGGAGAATCATGTTTCCTTACAAAATATTGAAACTGCTAGTATAAAAGGAGTAGGGCCTTTGCACTCATTTCTGTATTTGACTCCCAAATCTACCCTTTATTGTATGCTAGTGGGCAAATTATTTTATATTCCCAAGCCTTAGTTTCCCCAAAGGGGAATAATGCCTAACTGACAGATACCAGGCTTAGAAATAATGTATGTAAAGTACCTGACATAAAAATGGTTAACTAATGGTGATTTGATATGTTGTTTTTAGCATTCTTTCTCTCTAAAAATATAGAGTTTAAGAAGGAAAGGGCTAATTTTCATAAATTACACATTAAAGAGTACCAGCTAATCATAAGTATCATAAATTAGAGCACTTAATGTAACTTGAAAAAAAATTTTTTTTAGATTTTTCACCCATACTGGGATCCACTACCAGCTAAACATATTGTAGAGACTCTTTGTTGTTTATCATCTCTCACTTTCAGCAACATTTAAGAATAGGAACCAGGACTAGAATAAGGTCTGCTCTTAATGCCTGCTTAAGTAATATATCAAGCTGAAAGTAGTGAATCATGGGATCACCCTATATATTTATACATTTTTAAAAGTACCTTCAGACACATTGTTTACATTTGTCTTTTTTTGTTTAAACTTTGACCAAACCCAGGTTGGAAGAAGTGGCAATATCCCAGCTGGAACAACTGTTGATACAGACATTACACACCCATATGAGTTTGATTTTTACCTCTGTAGTCATGCTGGAATACAGGTAAGCTTCATGTCTATTTAATTCAGTACTTTTAAACATCCCTGCAGCAGAGAGTGATTCTGTATTGTTAGCACAAAACTGTTTTAGGCTGCTTGCCATTGAATGAAGTAGAAATTTCAGGAAGATGTACCTTACTATATAGCTGTATCTTAAAGCTTTATATATATACATCTCACATACACTAATCCAGTGGTTGGCAAACTCATTAGTCAACAGAGCCAAATATCAACAGTACAACGATTGAAATTTCTTTTGAGACCCAAATTTTTTAAACATAAACTTCTTCTAATGCCACTTCTTCAAAATAGACTCCCCCAGGCCGTGGTATTTTGTAGAAGAGCCATACTCAAAGGGCCAAAGAGCCGCATGTGACTCACAAGCCACAGTTTGCCGACCACATGTTAAGTGGTTCATTCTAGTGTCTCCTCACTAACCTCAACAAAAAGGCAAAATCTCACTCATTCCCCACATGATGAAGAACCAAGGCTTACTTCCACAACTGTTTGCCTTGGGATTCTCATACAGGATTAATTGCCACGTCTTATAGCCACTTATCAGTTGTTTTATAATTGTAGATGCTCTGTCTCCTCTAGTCCTTTACAAATTATGTTTTCCAAAAGACAGGAAATATTTTACTTTGTTTTTCTTTGAGTCCGTATTACCTAAGATAGTAACTCAAGTAAAATGTTCTGGTGTTTTTACTGTGGTAAAATATACATAACATACAACTTAGCATTTTAATCATATTTAAGTATACAATTCTAAGTATATTCACATTGTTATGCAGCCCTATCACCATCTATCTGAAGAATTTTTTCATCTTTCCTGATACTGTGTCCCTATTAAACACTAACTTCTCATCCCCCTTCCCCTAGCCTCACCATTCTTCTTTCTATCTTTCATGATATAAGGTACTTCAGGTATTTTATATAAATGAATCATATAATATTTATCTTTTTGTAACTGGTGTATTTCGTTTAGCACAATGTCATCAATGTTCATCCATGTAGTATGTGTCAGACTTTTTTTTATTTTAATATATTTTACTAATTTTCCACAGAGAGGAAGGAAAAGGGATAGAGAGCTAGAAACGTTGATGAGAGAGAAACATCAACCAGCTGCCTCTTGCACACCCCCTACCGGGGATGTGCCCGCAACCAATGTACATGCTTTTGACCCGAATCGAACTTGGGACCTTTCAGACCGCAGACTGACGCTCTATCCACCGAGCCAAACCGGTTTCGGCTGTGTCAGACTTTTCTTTTTAAGGCTGAATAATTATATTCCATTAAATACATACCATATATTGTTTATCCATTCATCTATCAATGGATACTGTGTTGCTTCCATCTTTGGGCTAATGCTGCTTTTGAACATAGGTGTATAATAACTATTCAGGTCCTGCTTTCACTTTTTTTGGATGTACACCCAGAACCAACTGAATATATTTTTTTTAATATATATTTTATTGATTTTGTACAGAGGAAGGGAGAGAGATAGAGAGCTAGAAACATCGATGAGAGAGAGTCATCGATCAGCTGCCTCTTGCACAACCCTACTGGGGATATGCCCGCAACCAAGGTACTTGACCGGAATCGAACCCGGGTCCCTTCAGTCCCCAAGCCAACGCTCTATCCATTGAGCCAAACTGGTTTTGGCCAACTGAATATTTTTTAAAATCCATTATTAAATTAGAATACCGTATGTTTTACTATTGTAGAAAGCTGACTTTTTGTATAACTTCATCTATACTAAATATTTATTTAAAAGTTTAGAAATCAACAGAATATGTCATTGCCTTCTCTATAGGGTACCAGCCGTCCTTCACACTATCATGTTTTATGGGATGATAACTGCTTTACTGCAGATGAACTTCAGCTGCTAACGTACCAGCTCTGCCACACTTATGTGCGCTGTACACGATCTGTTTCTATACCTGCACCAGCGTATTATGCTCACCTGGTGGCATTCAGAGCCAGATATCACCTCGTAGACAAAGAACATGACAGGTAATATAAAAGTGTAACAAATACAGATTTTCACCCAAATTCACACATGGCCTGCATATTAGGATTTTCTTGGGACATTTCTTTATTTCCATGTAAGTATGTGGCTCCATATAAGTATGTGGCTCTCTATGTGCCACAAAGAACTGCCATTTAGAATTAAAGTTCCATGACCTACTAGATGAGTCAGTGATCCATATAAAAAGCAGTGATAGTCAGAACTGCCTGCCCGAGATAAGGGTTCCCATTAAAATGAGCAGTCTAGGCTTATTAGTAATAGAATGATATAGTGACTTACTTGCTTTATCAAATTAACTCAAGAGAAAGATTGTTGATGATAAAAATAATATATACCAACAAAATCATAGTATGTCTTGGATTTGCTTCTAAATAATCCTGAGCAAGTGAGAGAAGTAAAATTTGCCATGAGTTAATTATTGAAGCTGGGTGATAAATGTAAGATTATACAAGCCTTTATTTCTAAAAATATTTGTGAAATTTTCTACAACAAATAATATTCAAAATTATTACAGGATAAGGTTTGTTTGTGTGTTCATTGCCAATTCTTTTACAGTGCTGAAGGAAGTCACGTTTCAGGACAGAGCAATGGGCGAGACCCACAAGCTCTTGCCAAGGCTGTACAGATTCACCAAGATACCTTACGCACAATGTACTTTGCTTAAAAAGTCTGAGAATATTCGCTGAGAGGAACAATTGAAAGATGAATTGACATACAACGTACGTTTCCAGTGGAGTCCATTGAGTGGAGATGCCTCCAACCATACAGAAACCAACACTGTGGGGACCAGGGTCTGATTTTTATGTTGATACAGGAAGATTGTTTACTTTATCAAGGGACACAGCACCATTATGCAATATGAAACCAGCCAACTGCTTTTTTGTGCGGTCTCCTGTAGGAAGTATCGCCATTGTTTTGTTTTCACTTTCTTGTAGTCTAACCCTTTTTAATGTCTTTACCTCAAGTTGCTTGGCAGCACAACTATCTTTGCAAAAAAAAAAAAGAAAGAAAGAAAGAAAAGGTAAATAATGATTTTTTTAAAAACACACCTACATGAATAATCAGTGATTGTTCACAATTATGTGTTCAAAATTAATGTGCATTCGTGTGTTCTTGTTAAGTATCTGTGTATACTTTAAGTGTATACTTCATATGCATATATATCTGGATCTGCATTGATAAATGATATATATGTTCTTTGTATATATTTTATAGTTCATTCCATTGGGAAATTTCTTTCCCTTTTATTATCCTCTCACCACCACTTTTATTCCTGCTCCACCTCCCTTGCCTCATCACTTACATTGTTTTTTCCTTAATGCTACCAGTGATATTCAAATGTTCATGTATCTGGTTCATTTGAATATGAAGCATGGAAAACTAGACTTTTATTTTTATTTTGCACACCTTCTCCTATCTCTTGTCTCACACACAATTCTGAGTCCTCAACTCTTGATATTGCTTTCTTAAGCAAAATTAGTGTGTGTGTGTGTGTGTGTGTGTGTGTGTGTGTTTATGAGAGTCTGTGTCTGTCCCCCTCCTGCTCTGAACTTATATTTGCCATTGTGCAATGTATACAATAAGCAGTAGCAACCTAACTATTCTTTCTTCTCTAGTGAGTTTGTTCAAGCTGCTATAAATACAAAACCTTGTCAGAAGTTACAACTCTTTCTCTCTATAGTGATATGTATTCTAAAGCCTTCTGTTTATATGGGTTATACATAGAAATCCTTTGAAGCTTTTATAAATATAAAGAGTAAATATTTTAAATGATTGGAACTCTGTAGGATGAGGCATTTGAAATTGGATGGATAAAAAGAAGGGGTTGTTGAGGTTTTTTAAAAAATAATTTTTTTTTTTTGCTATTTTACTTGCCTCTCATACATTAATGTGATTTCCATATATATATTTTTATATATATGTCTGTGTATATATATATATATATAAACATATATGTATGTATTTTGAAGCATAGCTTCCTTTTCTTTTATATTTATTAGAATAGTGCTTTAATAATTAATAGAACTGTATTAACATCTTTTATAGAAATATAATCATGTTTATTTTAAGAACTGATAACTTGTTTTTGCTATCTTATAGTGCAATAAGCAGTTTTAAAGAAAAGCTGTGTCTGTTTGACATCTTCACCACAGACAGTGGGAGAAGCAGGCACATACATGATTTTAAAAGAGCAAAGTAATACAGCCTTAATTTCAGAAGGAAAGTTTTATAATTTTAAGTCTAAAGCATGTCTTTAAAAATCATAATGAAAATGAAGGAAATTAACATCCTAATTGAGCCTGACCTTAAATATCAAAAATAAAATTGAACTTTAAGAAATGATCATCAATAGATTAGGATTTAGAAGGTATTTAAATTCTTTGGAAATAAATCATGTTTATTGAAGAATCATACTGGTTAGGTGTCCATTTTCATTTATTAAAATGAATTAGGAAAATGATACTTTTCTTAAATTTGCTATTTTATTACATGTAACTTTCCTTTTAAAATTAGGGTTATGGTGACAAAGGAAGTTAGAGCTTGGATTATTTTAAATGAGTTAAATCACTGAAATGTGGGGGAAAGTTTTGCAAAACTTTTGTTTTATTGATTTTACTTTAAGATATTAAAAAGTACCATTAAGCTGTCAAAACCAAGTTCACCAGTAACTTTGGTTTCAGGGGAACGTTGCACTTTATAACACATGAAATCTGCATTTTATTTTATTTTTTTTGCACTGGTTTAGAGTATAAATATTGCAGCTTGTTTTCAATGGGCATTGTTGTTAACCTTTCAAAAATTCCATCTGTTTATGAAAACAAATGGATTAGCTCTATAGTTTCTCTCTTACCTGTAATCTACTCTTATTGCCAATTTACTGTATTGTGAGCCTAAAATCTGAGCCCATGTCCTCCAATAGTTATGAAATCTTTTGACCCTCTACCAGAAAACTAAGAAAGTACTGTATTTTGTATGTTTGAAGTGTCTGAAATGCAATTTACAACACTGTTTCAAAGTTCTTTACACGAGGTAATATTTGTATAGTTTATACATTTTTTCTCCCAATCCTCCCTGCTCTCTTCCAAAAAATTCTTATAAAGCAAGGTATTTGGGGGTTTTACGTTGAAATTTTACTAAATATACTAGTCAGAAACATGGGCAAGAGAAGAAAATAGTGTTTTCTAGATGGTAAAAACTTGATTGTTGTGTGCTTGCTCAGTATGAGAAAATATTTTCATTTACCAATGGGAGTTACACAGATTCATGTGGGAAACTTTAGGGTCCAGGGAAGAACTGTAGACACTATTCTGTTCCCTGCTTTACCTAATTTTCAGTTACTTAATTTTACTTGTGCTAGAGTGAAGCCCATAATTTATATCTATTTGGAAGGACTTTTACAAAGGGAAATTTTTTTTTTAAATATAAACCTTCACTTTGAAGTGAGTTCTTTTTTAGGGTTTCTTGCACTTTCAACATTAGTAGTTTAAGGTTGGTTAACTTGAAAGAGTATGTATAGTATATTTTTACTTTGCTTACTAATAAATTAGTATGTCAAACTTAATTATAAGAAACCTTGTATTTAAGAGTTTTAAGATTAAAAAAAAAACTAAGAGACAAATACCTTTTTGAATTTTGTTTTAATTATGGCACTTGTGGTGTAGAATTCCTGATCGTTTTCATTTTTTAAAGAAGGTTGTTCGAATTTAATGGCCATGAAACTGAACAGTGACCTTCTGTTCCTGCCTTTGCTCACTAACTGTATGATGAATGCTGTTTTCTGTGATGTAGGAGTGACTTCAAAATGTCAGTGCCAGCAACTGGTATATTTGATTTTCATGTGAAAAAAAGTTGGGAGTTTAATTATACTCTGGATAGCAAATGAGTCTGTAAATTGCTGATACATGTTATTACATTACAGTAGCAAGTTACTGACATTGATGACCATACATTTATAATACTGTAGCTGCTATATTTATTTAAGTAGAGTCTGACAGTTATTGCACTAAACAATAAGGAGATGAGCAAGTTTCAAGGCTAGCATTAGACCCCCTCCCCACTCTTTTTTTTTTTTCCCTAAATAAGATTAAGAACATGAAATATCATGGTAACAAAGGGTGCTCCCATTTTAATTTCAATTTAATATCAGGGCACTACTTCTTTTTTAATTTATCTTTATTTGTTGAAAGTATTACAGATGTCTCCTTTTTCCCCCACTAATCCCATCTAGCCGAAACATGGATTTTTACTTTAGCAGTTTGGAAAAAGGATACCTCAACCTCCTCGGTACTGGTTTTGGCATATTTTCACAGAAGTAAAGATGCCCTTTATTTTTTCTTAATATTTTACCTTTTTACATGGTTCTCAGAAAGAAAAACAAACAAACACATTTTCTTCTATGGAAATCTTCCTGTTTGTAACCTATTTATTTAAGAGCATCTATTGTAGAAGAAATTCTAGTAGGAATGTACTGGGTATTCTGGAAGGCACATGATAACGATTCATCTCTTCCTTCTAGCATAGGGACTCCTGGCCTTCTACTAGTAAAGTCCTGTACTAGTTTTCCAAACTAGGTTCTCTGATGACCCACCACTGCCTAATATTTACTTTTATGTTTATCCTGAAATGGATTTTACAATAGTATGCTAGACTTCATGACAGACCTAAGGTATGTCTAGGGAAATAAAAGTTGAGTTGTCATTTAGTAGAAGTGGCTGACAGAGAATCTTGTTGTTTTAAGAAAAGGTGAACACTCAAGAGTGCCAGTAATATATCTGAAGTAATTTGATAGATTATAAATTAAGAATTAAAGACTGTCATTCAAGGAATGTGGTGAGTTTCACATGCTGACATGAATTTACCAGGGGTGGTGATTTTTATGAAAGCAATGAAGCCAGCCACTTGGATTTAGCTAGAATATTTTGTAGTCTTGCTTGCTATGTCAAACTTGATAGTAATGTTTTGCCAAGAAGTTTAACACAGCTCTGCATAATTTTTATTCAGTATCATAGATGTTTTCCTATCGAATACTTTTTAAAGACAGGTTGCCTGAACAGTAACTTGCTACTTAAATTACCTTTTATGAGTTATCAGTCGAGATTCATTGGCCTAGCATCTTTATTTTGGCTTTTTATTACTATGAAGTTTTAATCCTTCCATTCTTTTTGAGAATTCATGGATGTTTTAAAGCTACAATCATAATAGTGGGAAACTATATCAAATGAGGCAGTCTAACCTTGACTCTAGACTCTGTCTTTATTTTCCTGTTTCCCTCCCATTTAATCATATATAACACTTCTGTGATTTTATAGGAGTCAAAAAAATAAGCCAAGAAAAATGGGTAAAGTCAGTATTAGGAAATGTGAAAGTCAGAATTTTCTCCAGAAAAATCTTGTTGCTTATACTAAGAAAGTTCTTGATCAGTGGCACTGATAGAAATTACACTGTGATTAGTAAAACCTAAGCTGACTTCCAGGAAGAATAATATCTGCTCTCCTCCTCCTCTTTTTCATATATCTATAAATAACACAAAGAAAAAATACTTTAACATTTTCCTGCTTTTAAAAACGGTACATTTCAGTTTACAAGTTACCATGTCAGTCAAAATAATTTCTTTTTAGCTAAGATATTATGGTCAAGGCTTGTACTAATACTTTCTACTACTGGTTGAATTTTATTTTTATTTAACCATCAAAGATAGTACTCTAGATTTTTACATTGTTGATTAAGCCTCAAGAATCTTTTGCTCTTAAAGAATATAAGTTAAAGATCTAATTGAATTAAGGATAGATAATACATATAATATGGATAATTGAGATTTACCAATGAGAAACCTGTTGAAATATTAGATCACGAACAGGGTGACAAAATTAAAATCCTATCTTATCATATATCCAGCCATTGGTCTTTTTTTCTTTCTGTAATCAATGTCTGAAGTAACCAAAAACTAATATTTTATCTGGGGTAAAACAAAGTTATTCTTTGGGGTGAACACTGTATTACATTTTTTAATCATTTTTTTAAAGCAAGGCGGTTCTTAGAAAGTGCCTTTTCAGAAGATGGTGCTATAGATTTTTATTTTTCAACTAGCATGAGGCTAAAACTTTTAAAAATAAGTTATTTTAGAACTACAAGAGCATAGACAGTTTCATATAAACAATGTTATTTGTTGTCCTGATTCTGGTCCAAGGGAATGAAGTAAAACGTGTATTCAGTAAAGTATCTAGGTAAATGCTCACCAAATATATTTTGTAAGTTTGAAAACAAACTTTAAATGCTTTCAGTTCTCAGCTGTGTTGAAGGTAATCCGTAAGGCACATAAAACAGAAATCTGCTTAACTTTTTTAACAAGAGTATGGGTGAAGTAGCAAGTGCCCAAAGGGAAAGGAATTATATGTCATAAGCTACCTTTCCTTTTTTCCCCCCAGCAGAGCCTGACCCTTTTGTAGATATCTGTTGGCCACCATTTCTAAATAGTTTTCAATAAAGACTGCTTATAAAGGGACAGCCAGGTCATGGAAATCAATATAAGAAAAAAAGTAAAATGATTATGTCTCTATATTTAGGGAAGTTTTCTGTTTTAGGAATCAAGAAATATTTTAAATTACTCTCTTTTTTCTAGCATGAGGGAACTAAGAAAAATGATGATAGTGCATCTAAAAGCATATGATCAGTTCATTAGATATAGAACATGCAAAATTGGGCTTTCGGGGAAATAAGTAAAAGGAAGGATAATAACCGGGCCATTCACACTTATTAGAAATTTGGTAATTACCAGAAAGCAATTTTCCCCCAGACTAGGAAACAGTAAGCAGCGGTAAATGATCCCTAACCAGTTCTTGCTTGTGAATTTGGTGAGCATTTCTCCAAAAAGGAGTAGGCTAAAAACAAAAAAACACCACAACTCAGTAAACTTCCATGCTGCATTATGTAATAATGATAGTAAAATTATATTGTTTGTTTGGAGTGTTCTATCTGTTTGCAAATATGCATGCACATTAAACTTTTTCATTTTTATAATGTCTTAATAGCAATTATGAGTTTATTTTTTTAATATTAATTATTCTAATGTTTATATTTATTGGCAATTTGTGTGCAACTTTTATATTTTGCTTAGATGTTAAGGTATTTTATTTTTATAGATATGTCTAGCTTTTCCTCTTTCTTTGTAATATTATTATCAAAGATTAAGATGAAATGTTAATATACCAACCAAACTACTAATTCTATAAAGTCTAGAATTTGGACTTCTTCCAATAAACCATTAACACTATTTTCTAACTTAGAATTATTCGATGTTGTTTATATAATGGGCATTGAAGACAGTCTTTAGACAGATTTCTAAATGTGGAGGGAAGGTGGGACTTTTCTAAAGTTAGATGTCTTTACCTTAAGTAGCAAACTAACGCTAACAGATGGGACTTACTTGATCTGATCTGCAGTTTTGGAGCAACTTGTCAAAAAAACGAGTGTTGTATTTCCTTTTTTAACTTCAGCTGCATTGAAACTGCTTAAAATGGTCATATCATCCAGCATTAGGATTATGATACCATTTTTATAGGCCAGAAGTCATTGATAAGTGACTTTGGAAATAGGATTATCCTCTATTCTTCCTCTTCCCCCACCCCCCAGTTATATTTTATGGAAAATTTGCTACCCTGATATTTTCCCTAGCATGTTTTAAGGTATATTCAACACTAAGCATCAATGAAGAAATAGTTTAAGTGGCTAGGTAGAGGTAGGGATAAACACTAATTAATGTAGTATTTCAGTTAATTAAAAAAATTTTAAATTTATGGATGAATCAATTGAAAAGCAGGTAAAATATTTCCACTGTACTTTTTAAAATATACTTTTATTGATTGTCTTACAGAGAAGAAGGGAGAGGGATAGTTTGAAACATCAATGAGAGAGAAACATCTATCAGCTGCCTCCTGCATACTCCCTCCTGGAAATGTGCACGCAACAAAGGTACATGCCCTTGACCAGAATCAAACCTGGGACCCTTGAGTCCTCAGGCTGACGCTCTATCCACTGAGCCAAACCAGCAAGGGCTCCACTGTATTTTTTTAAATGTATTTTTATTTATATCAGAGAAGGAGGGAGAGGGAGAGAGAGAAACATCAATAATGAGAGAGAATCGTGGATTGGCTGCCTCCTATGATCCCTCTGAGGATACAGCCCACAACCCTGGCATGAACCCTGACTGGAAAGCAAACTGTTTAAAGGTTGACTCTCAGCCAGGCTCCATAGTATTTTTACACTGAGATTTTGCTTGGGAGCCTTTTTTTATTTTATTTTATTTTATAAGAGATTAGAAGATAAATATTACCCCATCCTCAGGGCTCAGTGTATGGCATTTTGATAAACTATAGCCTATTCTTCTATTGAGGGGGGGGGTAAATGAGAAAGTTTCAAGTAATTATAATTTGGAAAATGTTATTTTTATATTACCTAAAATTTTATAATTTAAAGTGAGTCAGCATGAGATTTCATATACACATTTGCCATGTTTCTTTTTGCATTTTCTATATTAATCTGAGCTACTTCCTTCACCCCCCACTCCCACAGTTGAAGATTGGCACTCTGATTATAGCAGTTTGTTGCTACTAAATAAAAGCTAAATATGTTTCAAGCAGTTAGAAAATACTTTATTATTAAAAGACTTCATTATGCCCCCCTCTTAAGAATATTTACTGTGCTTGTAACTTTAGTAGTTGTATTCATTATGTTTCAGCATTGCCTGAGGTTGGCAGGCATATAATTGTAGATCAACATTTTTAAGGCAGCCTGGAATAGAACAGTTCTTTCTTTTTTTCTTTTTTCTTTTTCCTTCCTCCTAAAAGCTTATGGGAACCTCACACATAGAGCTTATTTTGCTCTTTTAACTGTTTGGCTCCATAACTGAAGGTACCTGGCATCAGTACTGAGTTACCACAGTGAAGTACTAGGTGACTTGTTCGTGTTTACAGTCTGCTTCCTCAGAAAGAAATATTTGTGCATTAAGTAATAGTTCATCCCAAAAAGAACTGTCATGGATAGTCTTATATGAATAGAAAACAGATGGTGTGTTGGTCATTAGAACTTTATGGGGTGGTTTTATTTATTTTTTTTTTCATTATTTCCAAAAATTGACTGTCTATTATTTTATGTTTTCAGTTTCAGAGGCTGTGCCAGAGAGGGAGATTACTCTAGTCTTTAATGCCTAAATCTTTCCATCTTTATATTTTACTAGTAGCCCTTTGCACAAATCCGTGCACCAGTAGCTGTCTGCGGGGCCTGGCCACTCTGCTCCCGCTGCCCAGAGGCTCTCTGCAGCCCGGAGGCCCAGCTGTGGAATGCTTGCCTCGTCGCTGTGGCAATGAGGCACGCATTCTGCCAGGCCGCTCACTCTGCCCGCTCTCTGCGGCCACGCCCCCTGGGGGACTCCGGCGGGATTGAGAGGACTGGGCTCCGCCATCTTGGTGATGGTTAATTTGCCTATTACCCTTTTATTACATAGGATGGCTTAAATTGGAAGGATAGACAGAGAAATCCATTAATTTGGCTCTTTGATAACATTTTTAGAACCAAAGGAAAGACTCTCTATAAAGATGTTGCAGGTGTGACTATCTTCTCTATATATAAAAGGCTAATAAGCAAAGAGTGCCCTGGGAGTTCAGCCAGGAACCAGGAGTTCATTCGCTCACTATGTCATGTGCTGACCACCAGGGGGTGTCACAAAACATGATGGGCGACCAGCGATGGTAGCCAGGCGCTGAGGGAGCAAGGGAAGGAGGAGGTGGGGACCCTGATCAGCCCTGATCATTGGCTAGGCCTAGCAATCCTACCTGTGCATGAATTTCATGCTCCGGACCTCTAATCTTTATTATAAGAACCTATGGAAGCAGGAGGCCTTTGTAAAGAAATGAATGTGAGAGTATATAGTGGGGGAGGGGGAGTGAGGGAAAGGTTTCTTTGCTAGGATTCTTGAATAGACACCTTACAGTTACTTAATATTTGTGTAGTTCTCAAATCACATTGTAAAAGCTGTTATTTGAACCTACAGAAGAGACCTAAGAAGAGTGAGTGCCTCTGTAACCTGTTTATTTCATGTTGCCTCAGATGTAAAACTGCATCTACCCTCGTTAAATTTGAGATGTCTCACAGTTGCTTCTGAATTATAATTAAAAATTAAATGAAGTATTTATCCTTAACTAGAGCCATGACATTGCTATCAACATGGCCCTTCCAGACAAGGTAGTCTTTCCTGTAACAAATGCTTTGGGTGGAAGGTTTAGGAAAAACACGGGTAGGCTGTAGGAGGAGGAGTTTTGCCTCACATACACAGTCCAACCACGTTAATGGATTCAGTTCCAGGCCAGGGAGCATAACAAGAGGAAGCTTTGGTTTTAGGTAGCAATAGATGTGGCTCTCCAATGGTAATTCATTGCAAATATCTCCCTGTTTCACAGAAAGTGATTGATCTCAGAGTATTGATGATGACCCTACAAATGTGCATCTGCCCTTTTTCTTTTTTTAAAAAATATTTTTATTGATTTTTAGAGATAGAGGAAGGGAGAGAGCGAGAGCGATCTGCTGCCTCCCAGATATCCCCTACTGGGGCTCGAGCCTGCAACCCTGGCATGTGACCTGACCAGGAATGGAGCAGACAGCCTTTCTGTGCACAGGACCACACCCACCCAGTGGAGCCGCACCAACTAGGACGTGTATGCTCTTTCTAAATCAAAAGCCAGGACTAGCAAGCACTAACTGACACGTTTCATAGTTTGTCTCTATTAGATTCTTTAAAAGTTTTAAATGAGCTTTCTCATTTCTTAGCCCAGGGTACAACTCCTTTCTCCTTTTTAAAAAAATAAAAGTGATTTAAAGGCAGTTTATATAGGATTCTACTATGAGAAAATAATCTTTTAATTGGGGAAGGAGGATTATATGCCACAAGTTACAGCTTGATTGCAACACAGCACTTTTTTACGTTTGGGCTCTAAAGTTTTTTCTTTGACATCATTTTTTTTTTTATATATTTTATTGATTTTTCACAGAGAGGAAGAGAGAGGGATAGAGAGTTAGAAACATCGATGAGAGAGAATCATCGATCAGCTGCCTCTTGCACACCCCCCACTGGGGATGTGCCCGCAACCAAGGTACATGCCCTTGACCAGAATCGAACCCGGGACCTTTCAGTCCGCAGGCTGACGCTCTATCCACTGAGCCAAACCGGTCCCGGCTGACATATCATTCTTTTATTTACTTGAGGGCCATTCTGTTTTGTAAGGTAATCAGTGTTTTATGCCATTTATGAATTGTGCAGTTCCCACCCCCCACCACACACACTGTTAATAAGGGGAAGGATAAAACAAAAAGGTATCATGAGAATCATTATAATGTAACTATGGTTAATATAGATGGGAAAAAAACAAACTTGGTTAAGTAGGAATAAAGATTGAAGTGTTAATGCTGCAGGTATGATCTCTAGCCATAGAGTTTTTTTCAAGTGATAGTGTGGACCACCTATATATATGAAATATGATGTGATAGGAAAGTGATAATTATTCTTGGAAGTAATACTTCAACCTGCAGCAGAGATTAAGGAAAATTTAATATAGCTTCTGGTTTTAATGAATTAAACTTTAAACTTTAAAAGGTTTGTGACTTTTATTCTATACATGTTTTCTTAAATATGTAAAAAAAATTGAATGGACACTTAGACATTTTTTTTTTTTTTTTGTGGCTCCTCACCCAAGGATATGTTTTTATTAATTTTTTTAGAGCAAGAAGAGGGAGAGAGAGAAACATTGATATGAGAGAGAAACATTGATCAGTTGCTCCCCCCACCACGTATACACCCCAACTGGGGATCAAACCCACAACCCAGGTATGTGCCCTAATTAGGAATTGAACCTCCAACCGTTTGGTGTATGGGATGGCACTCCAACTGACTGAGCCACCTGGCCAGGACAACAATTAGACTAGTCTCTCCTCTTAATTTACATATTGTTTTATTTAGACTTCAGTTAAATAGATATATCTTTCACATATCCCTCTTGGTGTGTGCAAAATTCCATATTAAAACATTTCAACTCATTTTCTAGTCAAACCTGAGCTGTAAAGGAGAAGGCATTTTAAAGTGTTTTCAAATTGCAGGAACTTCTGAAAGATCACAAGTGGAAAAAGACTGTTGAGAACATTTTGCTTTGAGAATTTAGAAAGAGCTCTAAACCTGGAGCCAGAGTTTAGTCAAAGCTCTGTCACTGATTTGCTCTGTGTCATTAGGCAGTTTCCTTAATCTCCCTGTCTAGTTTCTCCTTGTAAAATGGTAGTGAAAGTAACTGCCCTCACCTGCCTCACACAGTTGCTGTAAGACTAGGATGTTTGTGACAGTGCTTGAATTCTCTAAAAGAAAAGCTAGTCAGAAGTTTCAAGATAATATAATCCTATAGTTTGCCTCTATGAGAGTATCTTCAATTACCATAGGTCATCAAACAGGTAAAACTTGGGCCTTATCATGGTATGCTTATCCTGTTTTCTCCCCTGCCAGATACTCGGCACACAGGCTGAATTTTCCTTACAATAATCCTTGGCAAAAGTAGAGCTTCAGAAACCAAACTCCTTGTAGTGGTGCTATGGCAGCTGCAATTACATTGTGAGATAGGTTAATGTGGTGAAACCATTAGATAGTCAGAAATTAACTTTGCCTTTTCCCTTAGGCATGTTTGCTGCATATTACCATCAGAGGCTCTGTACAACCACATAGTTATTTATCCCTTTGTTTCTGGGCAGGTTTTTAGTACCTTGTTTTTGAGTAGGGGGTTAGTTCTAAGAAGGAAAGTCTGCTTATTTCACTCATCAGTTTGCAGAATTGAACCTTGCTTTTCAATCACAATGTATCTGTAAAAGTTGAAAAAGAGTGAAAGGTTTTTTTTCTTCATTTTAGTTCAATTCTAAAGTTCTGCAGGTGATACCAGGCAACCTGTTGTGTCTGACCCAGTGATCTTTATGGATCAAGAGCAGAACCTTACATTTTGATAGGATGCAGATGGATCAAGAGCAGAACCCATTTCCAGGAGGATGTCTTGTTTCTAGGAACTAACAAAGGGCACATCACCACAGGCTGTGTAAGCAATTCCTTGTTGCAACAAACAAGTTTTTGCTTTTTTTTTTTTTTTAAAGAAAAAAGTATGCATTTTAGGTACACAGGGTATGGAAACAGTCAACATTTATTTTTTTATCTCTATAGATGCTGGAATCCCCTTGTTGTAGGCAGTTGGTGGTATCTGTCTTAGTTTTATAGAATAATGGGAACTGCAAGTACTAGAAGTAAACAGTTGGAGAGATTCATGCTTGGAAAATAATAAATCCATCTTGTTGAGTGAGACAGCTAAAAACGTTGACATATCAGGAATACTTTCAAACGATTTTTGCTGTAATTTGTAACTTTAATGTCTCTTTTCAGTTCCAGAGAGACCCATAAAAGTATTACTGTACCTTGTGAATAAAGATCATTCTTATGGACTAGTATATGGGTATTTTGCTAGTCTGTGGGAAGCAGTGGTGTGTGTGTGTGTGTGTAAATATTCTATGTTTATAACACTATGTATTATAAAAGTTTATATAGAAAAAATAATGTTTCTTTAGTGTTTGGGGGACTAACGTTGTAATATAACCATTCCAGTGTAATCTGACCACTCACTCTGGAGAACATTTATGTTGCACACAAATGCACACCCCTAAAGCATTGCTCACTGCTCCCACTGTAAATAACTGCTGCTTTTTTTAAAACCCAGGTAATGGAGGAGGAAATAGTACCCTTTTTAAAGGGGCTCTTCTGAAAATGAAATGTAAATACAATATATAGGACATGTGGGGAGGATGGGGCCCCCTGCAGATGTCCTGCAGATGGACAAATAGCCTTTTCAAATTTTCCTTTTTAACCATCTTGACCGTGTGTGCCTATTTGTAGTGCAGATGTGAACTATTTTTGGGGGTCAATATGAGTATGTTTTGAAACTGAATTATTATATAAAATCAGAGTAACTTCTTTTTCCATCCTCCTTTTCCACACTAAGTGTTCTTGCCAAATATTTCCATTGATACTAAGTTTCAGCGTGGTTAAATGATGGGATTCTCCAACCTCCTTCTTCATCTTTCATACCCTGTCTTACACCTGGCCTGGCCTTATATATTTTGTTGGCTTTTCACAAGAACAATTCACTGTAGTAACATAAAGACTTCAGAATTTCAAAATGTTTATCTATAATTCCTTTGTTCGTGTTTGGTTACACAGAAGCATAAGTTAAAGCAATGGAGTGAGTCTGAGTTTGTATTATGCTATAGGACCAGATAAGATGTTGAATTATACTAAACTTGACTAGCACATTTATTAAAAGGGACTATGGTGGGGGTGGGAGCAAGCTATGACATATATATGTAATCACTGTATATTTAGAAACACCAAATGCTGAATCCTATCACTGTGCACTTGGGGGCCAGGCTTTGGATTTGATTGTTATTTTAATTCCTTGAAGACTATATGTAATTATGACGAGCAGAAGGCAAATAAAGTTTTTAAACAAAAGTGCTTTTTTGCTATTTAAAGTTTGGTAGTAAATTTTCTACTTTCATTTAATATATCTTCCTCCAAAAAAATTATAACAAGAAGCTTAGAGTTGAGATTGAGAAGCTTAAAAAGGCCACTTTTTAAGCAGTGCAGTCACTTACAACATTGTGTTAAATTATCATAATTCTTTCCGAGCCAAACTGTCACAAAAAATGTCCTGTGACAGCCCTACTTCTCTTTTTCTGCCATTCTGCTATTGGAAAATTTCTATGTTGTATTTGTTTCTAATCCTTGATTTTAAAAAGAAATACTGGTTTTAATGTTGCTTAGCTTCCGTTTGAAGTGTAACTTTCACTAATACCTGCAATAAAAAGAAAAGCTTTGCTCCAAACTTTCCGTTGTGTGGTCATCATTACAGCTCTGAGGTAAAGGGAACCGTGTGGCACAATGGGAAGGATTCAGGCTTTACCGGTCATGAAGTCCTGGGTTCCAACCTGGATTGTATGACACTCAGGGCAGGTTCCCGGAAGCCGTCTGTACAAAGATAACAGTAGGGCTGTTGGGACTTTAAATGAGATCATATACAGGGCACTGGCATGTGGACCGAGTGCAGGTTTTAAAGAGGTTCCCCCTCCCACCCTAACCGGTTTGGCTCAGTGGATAGAGCATCGGCCTGCGGACTAAAAGGTCCCAGTCAAGGGCATGTACCTTGGTTGCGGGCACATCCCAGCTGGAGGTGTGCAGGAGGCAGCTGATCGGTGTTTCTCTCTCATTGATGTTTCTGATTCTCTATCCCTCTCACTTCCTCTCTATAAAAAATCAATAAAATATGTTTGTTTGTTTTTAAAAAAGAGGTTCTCCCCCACTCCATTTGTCCTTAAAAAACACTGGGTGGAGTGAAAAGAAGGGAAGGCAAGAAGTCAGGCAGTAAAAATTTAAGAACAGTTAGGGAAAAAATGATATGACCTGGGGGACTCTTCACAGGCCCAGAAGTGGATAGTTCAGGTATAACAAGCAAGAAAACACCGGACTAAAATTTTGGGAACCAGCTCTCAACTTTCATAACTGTATAATTTTAGGTGTATCACTTCATTGTACAATTGAAGTTACTGGACTAAAATCAGAGGTGTCAAGTTAGCAGGCCAATTTTGGCCTGTGAAAAATGTTCGGTGTTTAAAATATTTTTACTATAGTTGCTAACATTTTAAAAATCAGGAGACCTCATAAAAATCCAGATGTCTTTCCTTGAAAAATGAGGAGACTCGGCAACTTCACGTTATTCCTTCCTTCGTGGCTGCCGTCGGGAAGTTGCTCAGTGATAGTTGCCCCCCTCTGGGTGGGGCAGACTGTCCACAGCCCCCATGACTCTTTGCACAGCCTGCACTGTCATTTTTCCTTTGCCATAACTGGACTCAAAGTGTGCGGTATGGCCTCCAACCAATGCAAGAATACCTCTGAGGATGTGCCCCTTGCCCAGGGGTAACTAACTACTTTGAAGGAGTCCAGCCTAAATGTTAAAAACTTGTTCCCGCCCTGGCCAGGTGGCTCAGTTGTTGGAGCGTCCTCCCTTACACCAAAAGGTTGAGAGTTCAATTTCCAGTGAGGGTACATACAATAGGTTGCAGGTTCGATCCCCGGTTGGGACCCATACAGGAGGCAACTGATCCATGTTTCTCACATCAATGTTCTCTCTTCCCCTCTCTCTAACATCAGTAAACATATAATGGGTGAGGTTAAAAAAAATTTTTTTTAATTCTTTCATAATTTCTATTTACCCTATTCATGTTCTCCAGAACATCAGAGAATTCAGTCTCATCCCTTCTTGCTGTTATGTATTCCCCATCCCAGGCATCTCCCAACGTCCCCAGATTCTATAAAGTTAACAACATAGTTGTGTTCTTCTGACTAATGCTAAAGAAGCACTAGTTGGCTTACTAACAAATGCTAATGTGTGTGTTTTAAACTATAATATATGTGTTGAGTTGATAAGTGATAAATTGAAGAGGATCACTCTACTGCCAGACTGCCCAGATAAACTACACTATATAGAAAAATTCAAACAAGTCAATAATTATGCCCAAATTCATACAGCTACATGGGAGAAATATGTGTGGTGTTAACCTAATAAGACTATGCTCTGAAAAATGTAGTGCCAGAAGAGAGTAGTACCAGAAATTGCTTTACAATTATCTGAGCAGACTGTAATCAACCCATTCCTCTAATTGATTTGATTAAGATGTGCTGGACTGGCCAGGATAAATCATCAATTATATTAGAGCTGAACTGCTTGAAACTCTTCTTAAAAAAAAAATTATTAGTTGATTTGAGAAAGAGAAACATCGATTTATTATTGTTCCACTTATGTATGCATTCATTGGTTGACTCTTGTATGTGCCCTGACCAGAGACTGAACCCATACCCTTGGTGTATCAGGACGATGTTCTAACCAACTGAGCTACCCAACCAGGGTATTGAAACATCTTCAGAAAAGGGTGCTCGGAGCACCGCACTTAAACATACAGAAATGGGATGACAGGTGAAGGTGAAGTTCTAAGGTAGGTTTGGGGGGTGGAGGTTAGAAGAGTGGCTATACATGTTTCCATAATCTTCATGTGTCAGCTGCTTTATCATTTGACAAATTTCTCTTGGTTGCTGAGGCTTGCATGCCTTTCAGATGTTTTCAGGAAAGTTAATTAGGTTAATCCACCAATGGCAGGAAAGGATGTGATCATTCTTGTAATGTTTAATAAAATGTTTTTATTGAAAAGGGGCCTGAAATACTTAGTTTTATCTTAGAAGAAACATGATTGTTTTCCGTTCTGTTTACTTCTATAATTTCCCGTCTATAAAGATTTTTGCAGTTTTTATAGAGCAGCACTTAGCTCTATTAAAATAATTTCCTGTCCCTAACTGGTTTGGTTCAGTGAATAGAACATCATCAGCCTGGGGACTGAATGGTCCTGGGTTCAATTCTGGTCAAGGGCATATGCCTGGCTTGAAGGCTCAATCCCCAGTGTGGGGCCTGCAGGAAGCAGCCAATCAATGATTCTCTCATCGCTGATGTTTCTATCTCGTTCTCTCTCTCTCCATTCCTCTCTGAAATCAATAAAAATGTATTTTAAATATGTAAAAATATATATATTTACCTACTCTGGCTGATGTAGTTCAATTGGTTGGCCATTGTCCCTTGCACTGAAAGTTCAATTTTAATTAATATGAGTTTATTTTTTCCAATTTATTTTTGTACTACTTCTATTAAGATTTTAGATTATAAACATTTGCCATCTGTGGTATCCTTTCGAAAGTTTTTTTTTAATATATTTTATTGATTTTGTACAGAGAGAAAGGGAGAGAGAGAGAGTTAGAAACATCGATGAGAGAGTCATCGATCAGCTGCCTCTTGCACACCCCCTACTGGGGATATGCCTGCAACCAAGGTACAGGCCCTTGACCGGAATCGAACCCGGGACCTTTCAGTCCCCAAGCCAACGCTCTGTCCATTGAGCCAAACCAGTTTCAGCTGAAAGTATTTTTTAAAAATATTCAGAAGTGCTATCTAAACCTTTAATGAAAAAATAGTACTATTATTTACATTAAAGCCCTTTAGATATTAATTTGAAAATCACAAAATTATAACTGAATTTAATAAAGCTACTTTTCATTCATTTTAACTGAGAGACTGTTCTTGGGCAGGAGTGGGTTTTGAAGATAACATAAGCAAACCAAGTGGACTGTGTAGCTGAAGCAGCAGTTACTATAGTATTTTTTTTTAATGTATTTTATTGATTTTTTACAGAGAGGAAGGGAGAGAGATAGAGAGCTAGAAACATCGATGAGAGAGAGACATCGACCAGCTTGCCTCTTGCACAACCCCTATGGCGGGATGTGCCCGCAACCAATGTACATGCCCTTGACTGGAATTGAACCTGGGACCTTTCAGTCCACAGACCGACGCTCTACCACTGACCCAAACCGGCTTCGGCTACTATAGTATTTTTAACAAATGTGCTATGCAAGACTACTTAGCCTCGCCTAAGTCTCAGCCTTGAGGATCACAACCTGCATTTATTTGGCCTGAGGTAAGTGCAAGATCAGCAGAAAAGTAAGCTGGAAACAAGGCCAGAGTCAAACAATTTCCTCTGGAATGATGTACAAACAAACAAAATGTCTAAATTAAAGTAGGAGAGGGCAACTCTTCTCCCACGCCATGTTTTAAAAAATGTAATTTACTCTGGGGAAATGATGCCCAACTTCCTTTGGCAAACAACTCATATAAAACCTCAAGATGCCCTGACTGGTTTGGTTCTGTGGATAGAGCGTCGGCCTGCGGACAGAGGGGGGAGGGGGCAGGAGCGGGTTCCCAGGTTCGATTCTGGTCAAGGGCATGTACCTTGGTTGCGGGCACATCCCCAGTGGGGTGTGTGCAGGAGGCAGCTGATCAATGTTTCTGACTCTATATCCTTTTCCCTTACTCTCTGTGGGGGGGAAAAAAAATCAATAAAATATATTTTAAAAACAAAACCTCAAGATCTTCCACTCTACCTTGGGGGGGCAGGGGGTTACTTGACTATAAATAGCTCAAGCCAGTCCCAATTTAAACCAGAAATCTTCTAATGTGACACTATTGTTGCTTGAAAACCGTTTTCACAGTCACAGTTCGCACATTTGTAAAATAGCAATTTCCAGAGGAAAGCCCAAAATGTGGTTTAATAGTAAACCACAACTTAAATCTTTGCTGTCATTTGCCAAGGACGTTAGTAAGCTGTTTAGGACTTAACTGCAATGATCTACATATGCCAGAAGGAAGATAAAGGAGAAAAAAATCTTCAAATTTATACATTATTTTTCCACTTAAGAGGGAAGAAGGGCTGAAGAGAACAGCTTTTAAGATGTTCAGTGTTGCCGAAACCGGTTTGGCTCAGTGGATAGAGCGTCGGTCTGTGGACTGGGGGGTCCCAGGTTCAATTCTGGTCAAGGGCATGAGCCTTGGTTGCGGGCACATCCCTGGTGGGGGGTGTGCAGGGGGTGGCTGATGGATGATTCTCTCATCGATATTTCTAGCTCTCTATTCTTCTCTCTTCCTCTCTGTAAAAAAATCAATAAAATATATATTTTTAAAAAAGATATTCAGTGTTGCATTTCTACATATTGGAAATAACTTGATATTTTAACAAGGTTCTAAACAGAAAAGGATGAATAAAATGATTACTCATCTTCTGAATTGTCTTTATGTCTATTTTTCTCTTAGTTTAAATTAAATAGAAAATTATTTGTGTTGACCAATGTCACCCCAATACATTTAATAAAATAATAATAAATAAAAGTAAAAATAAAATAAAGATGACCTCAAATCAACATCAAAATAGGAACTATTTGTTAGAGATTGGCCACTTGAAAGACAAAAAGATAACTTATCTGAAATGAATCCAGATAAAAGGTAGTTAACAATCATGTAGAAATCACAATTCACTACTTAGTTTATAATACTTGTAATGATTAAGAAGCATAGTAGCACATTTCAGTAGGAAAGACTTGGGAGATGGAGTACTAAGTACTGTATTTGCCACTAGGCATTGGAAGTGCAACCCAAAAAAAGATACATAAACTTCAGAGGAAAACACACAAAGTAGGCTGTGCAAATATACACCTCCGGGAAAGGTTATCTTCAGTAGCTAGATGTGGAGATACCTTAACAAGATATATTGGGTCGGCAGCTAAGTAATTGCGGATTTTTTAAAGAAAATCAAAGACAATTTTTTCATGGAACTAAATAACTTTATTCTGTAATGTATTGCCCATTTTGATCAATGACCTTTTGCCATCTTTCAGGCAGCATCATAATCCCACGTTCAAAAAACTTCTGGTTTTTATTAGCAAAAAACTGAATCAGGTACGATTTGACATCATCATCATTATTGAAATTTTTACCATTCAAAGAGTTTTGTAAAGATCGAAACAAAAAGTAATCAGATGGTGCAAGGTCAGGACTATATGGTGGATGTGGCAAAACATCCCAACCAAGCTCCATTAATTTTTGCCGAGTGACCAAAGATGTGTGTGGCCTTGCATTGTCATGATGGAATACAACACCTTTTCGATTTGTCAATTCGGGCCGCTTTTCTTCAACTGCATTGTTTAATTTCGTTAGTTGTTCAATGTAGACATCAGAATTGATCGTTCAGTTGGGTGGTAAGAGTTCAAAGTAGACAATTTTTTTGTAATCCCACCAAACTGATAACAAAACCTTCTTTTGATGAATATCAGCTTTTGATGTTGTTTGAGTTGGTTCACCTGGCCTGCTCCACGATCTTTTCCACTTGATATTGTTGTAAACAACCCATTTTTCATCACCAGTTATCAGTCGTTTTAAAAATGGATTATTTTCATTACGTTTCTTTAGCAAATCGCAGCTGCTAATGCGTTGCGTTAACTGTGATTCTTTCAGTTCGTGAGGAACCCATGTATCGAGTTTTCGAACATAGTCAAGTTGTTTTAAGTGATTTTCAATGCATGTATGTGATACATGAAGCTTCTCTGCAATCTCACGTGTTGTACTGTGACAGTCCGAATTGATTATTGCTTTGATTAGGGCGTCATCAACTTCAACTGGACAACCAGAGCGTTTTTCATCTTTGAGTGAAAAATCACCAGAACAAAATTTGGCAAACCAATTTTGACACTGCCGTTCTTTTAAGGCTTCGTCACCATAAACAGCACATAACTTTTTATGAGCTTGGGATGCATTTTTCCCTTTGTGGAAATAAAAAAGCAAAATATGACAAAAATGTTCCTTTTGATTTTCCATTTTTCAACAAACGCCAAACGAAAACTACAAAACAGATCAAAAAACTTTTTTTACTGATTAACAGCTGAATAGCCAACTATCAAATAACAAAATGTGTTTTATATTTGTACTACGTCTGCAAACCTAAAAATTCAACTGAAGCCATATATGTGTGAAACCCGCAATTACTTAGCTGCCGACCCAATAATTTTTCATATTAGAATAAATCAGCTGACCAAGTTTTAAGTAAAGTGCTTTTTAAAATAGTTTTTGAGTTTTTTGTGGTTTTTTTTAACTAGAGGCCTAATGCATAAATTCGTGCATAGGCGGGGGGGGGGGGTGTCCTTCAGCCCAGCCTGCACCTTCTCTAATCTGGGATCCCTCTCATAATCCAGGACCGCCTGATTGCCCTAACTGCTTCTGCCTGCCAGTCTGATCACCCCCTAACCATCCCCTGCCAACCTGATCAACACCTAACTGCTCCCCTGCTGGCCCAATTGCCCCTAATTGCCCTCCCCTGCAGGCCTGATCACCCTCAACTGCCCTCTCCTGCTGACCCCAGTCACCCCTAACTGCCCTTCCCTGTCAGTCTGATTGCCCCTAATGGCCCTCCCCTGCCAGCCCAGTCACTCCTAACTGCCCTCCCTTGCAGTCCTGGTCACCTCCAACTGCCCTCCCCTGCCAGCCCAGGCACCCCTAACTGCCCTTTCCTGTAGGCCTGATTGCCCCTAACTACCCTCCCCTGCTGGCCCAGTCACCCCTAAATGTGTTCTCTCCTGCTGGGCTGGTTGCTCCCAACTGCCCTCCCCTGTAGGCTTGGTCACCCCTAACTGCCCTCCCCTGAAGGCCTGGTTGCTCCCTTGCATGACTGGTCACCCCTAACTGCCATCCCCTGCAGGCAATCTTGTGGTGACCATCTTGTGTCTACATGGGGACAGCCATCTTTGACCACATGGGGGTGGCCATCTTGTGTATTGGAATGATGGTCAATTTGCATGTTACCTCTTT